>NC_036240.1:6609699-6678797 GCF_002742605.1 Olea europaea var. sylvestris
TTAGTCAGCTTCGCATTAGTTCTAGATTTGTTGGATGAGGAGCACACAAATCTATTACACCGATCCCACTTATGACGGTAACTCTGGCACAGTTAGAAGATGCATTCAAGGAATGCGATGATGTGTTTGACAAGTTGAAGTTGTGGATAATCTTAATACTAGAGAGCATACTAAGATGTTATCACAAGAAGACGTCGATCGACGTCTTTCATTTGGAGGTTGTTGATAATATCGACACATTCACCAACTATCTATGGGGACAAAGCTGACAATTATCAGCTCTCACTACAACAAAATGTATTTTTTACGGCGTGCATTGCATGGCGTAAAAACCAATTTACCGCGTGCGGCTGTATGCCGTATAAAGACTTTTTACGGCGTGCAATGCATGCTGTCTGTGAACGCCGTTAAAACCTTTTACGGCGTGAGTGGGTTTTTTAACGGCGTGCACATGCAAGCCGTAAAAGGTAACGTATTTTTTTACGGCGTGCAACGTGCTGTAAATACACGCCGTAATAAATTTAATTTTTTAACAAACACGGCATGTCCTAAAGGAACGCCGTAAATATTCACATTTTACGACGTACACAAATGTACGCCGTAAATACGTCAAGTTATTGATTTTTTTATGGCATACATATAGTGCATACCGTAAATAGTCTTCTTTCACGGCATGCATTTATGGCATGTCGTAAATTCATGCCGTAAAAACTCCCTTTTGTTGTAGTGTCTCCTCAACAATCCTGAGGTAAATATTATTCATTTGTGATTTATGTTGTACGTCATTTCGAAATCTCGATGCATGGTCATTAACTCGATGAAATGTTAATATGTCAGCTTGAATTGCTCACTGAGTTGACACCGTTGATCGAGTAGGAGGGTCAGAGTTATATTCGAGGAGATACAGTCTGCAAGCGATAGGGGTCTCATATAGTGACAAAGAGTAGCGGACATGGTAACAGTGAAGGTGGCGACAAAATGGTGGGAATGTATACAGATGTTTCATTAGAATCATTATGGATGTCAGTGGAGATGAGAGAGGTGCCGGTGGTGGGGACGAAATAATTGTAATAATTGTATATATTTTTTTGTTTATGAAATAATTGTATACATTGTAAAATTTATTTAAATAAAGTAATGAAATATTAAATACATACTACACGGCCAATTAAGATAATTTATAAATGAAATATCTAAATAAGAAATTAAATTAAATAGTAATTTTTTATTTAATTCAGTGATTAAATAAATAAATAAATAAATATTAAATAAATAATATACATAACTATGCTGGAGAGGACCCCCAACTTGACAGATAATATCATGAGTTTGGATATCAAGAGGACTAGATTACTGTCACAACACATTATTTCTCCGTACACTATTGAGGCAAAGAAGAGAACATCTGTTGACGGTACGTTGCCCAACCTCTTCCATGAAATCGACCCGGGCGATTGTGAAATCTTCACATTGAAGTTAAGACTGTAAATGGATTCGTTATATGGATCGGATCTGCTCAAATCTGATCCGATCCGTTGATAATAATTATCCTATCCGATCCGATCAAATAATCCGACGGATATTTGAATGTAAAATCTATACCCAATTAACTATGTCATCAAATATCCGATCCGAAATTGAAAAAATTAGAAAAATAAAGATTTTATTTATTTATCAGATCTGATTGACCTATATCTATATTTGATTAATTTAGTTAACGAATTATCGGATTTGAATCTCGATTGGATTATCGGATTAAGACCCTAAATCCATCTCCCATTAATTTCATCGGATTCAGATCAGATTTGGATCAAAATCCAATCTATTGATTTACTTAGTTAATGAATTATCGAATTCGAATCTCGATTGGGTTATCGGATTGAGACCCTAAATCCATCTCTCATTAATTTCATTGGATTCAGATCAAAATTCAATCCATTGATGGTCCTAATTGAAGTACGTTGAATTTTTAGCATCGAACGTGGCGTAGAGCTGATAAACAAAACACACATTAAAATGCAAGCTTTCTTTTATGTACATTGTGATCCATAATTGTAATAATTTCAAATGTAAGCATTTTTTTAAAATGTTTGTAATACTTTAGTTTTTATGTAATTGTATAATAAATAACTAATTACTCTTAATTAAATATATAACGCACTATAAATAAAGAAAATTGAGGAAATCAGTAACACATTATAAATAGAGAGTACATAGGATTTAAATAGATATTACACATCCATTGGGTAGAGAGTAACATACTATAATCGGGGACTTCTCACTTGACTTCATTTGGTAGAGAAAATATTGTTTCAACATTCTTAAATAATGTTCGATGTATTGAAAATGTGATCGTGCCTAAAGTTAGACTCCCATCTCTGTTAGATATTCTCATACACCGTGTAATTTATGTTCTAATTAAATATGAAATAAATAATATACATAACCAATCAAGATAATTAATTAATGAGATATTTAAAAAATAAATGAAATTAAATATTAATTTTGTATTCGAATAAGTGATTAAATAAAGTAATAAAATATTAAATAAACAATATACATAACAAATTAAGATAATTAATTAATGAAGTATTTAAAGAAGAAATTAAATTAAATATTAATGGAGAGTACATAGGATTTAAATAGATATTACACATCCATTGGGTAGAGAGTAACATACTATAATCGGGGACTTCTCACTTGACTTCATTTGGTAGAGAAAATATTGTTTCGACATTCTTAAATAATGTTCGATGTATTGAAAATGTGATCGTGCCTAAAGTTAGACTCCCATCTCTGTTAGATATTCTCATACACCGTGTAATTTATGTTCTAATTAAATATGAAATAAATAATATACATAACCAATCAAGATAATTAATTAATGAGATATTTAAAAAATAAATGAAATTAAATATTAATTTTGTATTCGAATAAGTGATTAAATAAAGTAATAAAATATTAAATAAACAATATACATAACAAATTAAGATAATTAATTAATGAAGTATTTAAAGAAGAAATTAAATTAAATATTAATTTTTTATTTGAGTAAGTGTTTAAAATAAATAATTAAATAAAGTAATTAAATATACATAACCATTTAAGGTAATAAATAAATAAAATATTTAAACGAGAAATCAAATTAAATATTGGATAATTCTATATGTACTAATTCATAAGGATGTTCATAATATACATGTGAAATTCCATGAGTGGAGGATCGAAAAAGTAATCAAATTAAATATTGGATAATTCTATATGTACTAATTCATAAGGATGTTCATAATGTACATGTGGAATTCCATGAGTGGAGGATCGAAAAAGCTGTTTTTCAAATCTCCAATAATGTTATGCTACTTGTACATTTTAAATAAGTAACTAAAATAAAGTAATTAAATATTAATTACTAATAATAGACTTAAACAATGAAGATAATTAATTACTAAAATATCTAAATAAGAAATTAAATTAAATATTATTATTATTTATTTAATTAAGTGATTAAATAAATAACTAAACAAAGTAATTAAATATCAAATAAAGAATATACATAATTAATTAAGATAATTAATTAATGAATTATTTAAATAAGAATTAAAATAAATATTAATTCTTTTATTTAAATAAATGATTAAATAAATAAATAAATAAAGTAATTAAATTTTAAATGCATAATATACATAACCAATTAAGATAATTAATTAATGAAATATCTAAATAAGAAATTAAATTAAATATTAATTTTTTATTTAATTAAGTAATTAAATAAATAATTAAAAATAAATAAATAAATAATATACATAGCTAATTAAGACAATTAATTAAAAAAATATTTAAATAAGAAATTAAAATAAATAATAATTTTTTTATTTAAATAAGTGATTAAATAAATAATTAAATAAAGTAATTAAATATTAAATGAACAATATACATAACCAATTAAGGTAATTAATAAAGAAATATTTAAACGAGAAACCAAATTAAATATTAATTTTTTATTTGAGTAAGTGTTTAAAATAAATAATTAAATAAGGACCAATTAAGATAATTAATTAATGAAATATTTAAAAAAGAAACCAAATTAAATATAAATTTTTTTATTTAAAAAAGTGATTAAATAAATAATTAAATAGATTAATTAAATATTAAATAAATATTATACACAACCGATTAAGATACTTAATTAATGAAATATTTAAACAAGAAAGTAAATTAAATATTAAATTTTTTATTTGAGTAAGTGTTTAAAATAAATAATTAAATATAAAGTGAAAAGTGTTTGATTTTTTAATTTATAACTTAAGGGTATTTTTGTTTTTTTAAACAAAATTCTATCTTTATAATTGTATAAACTATTTAAGGATATTTTTGTTTTTTACTCAACAAATGACCATTTTGAAGATTGACAAATTTTTTTGATCAAAGTGGAAAAAGGACATTTTGACTTGCCTAATCTCAAAAGTACCTAAAGAAAGAAAATCTCATTGATAACCAATCAAATTATATCAACTGAATTAGAAGTATGTTTGAGGGCTAAATATTGAGAGTAAAGTTTTGAGATTTCATTGGAATATACTTTATGACTTTATATTTAAAGATAGTACTTCCCACCAAACCAATTTTTTTTGCCCTGCCCTGCAAACAAGTACAAAATGTTGGTCGAAACAGAAAAGTTCGAGTAGAACTATACCTAAACATCGACCGACCAATGAAAATATTATCATGGACCTTCCTATTTAGTCCATCTCGAAGTGTTCAATACTACCATAAATTATTCAAATCCTTATTTAAGCTGTGAAGTAAATTTTTTTAGCAATTTGATCATGAGAACAGCTAGAGATGAAATGTTGACTCAATGATTCAGTTATTTTATTTTAGTTTTTTCAATTTTCTACATAGTAACAAAGAGTGAATTTCCACAAGAATGTGGATATACTTTAATTACTTTATGAAAATTAAAGAAAATGTAGGGATTTTCGCCTCAAGTTTACATCATAGAACCCTACACCAAGCAGAAGTCAAAACCAGCAATGAATACCCTGAACAATCACAAAGCATCCATTTGAAATGCCTTTATTTGGACTGAAATCTTAGAACCTTGTTCATTGATAATTGCTTCATCCTTCCAATAGAATAAAATGCCCGATTTCACGAGTATCCCAAAAATAAACCTTCTCACAAATTACTCAAAGTTACTGTTCACACGACGACTTTAAATCCCAACTAGTGATTTTGAATAATTAGTGTTAAGATTTAGGGTCCATCTTAATAAGGTCAACCTTATTAAGAAGAGTGTCCCAATCCTTTATATATTGGTCATTATTTCGGTATTTTACCGATGTGGGATTATATTTCCTTAACATGCCCCTGCAAGATGGTGACTCGTTTGAGCAGACCAATCTTGAAATCCATTTGCTCATTTTTAGATATTTAATCGGATCGAATCGCTCGTTGGAGTTTAATGGGCTCTGATACCATGTTAAGATTTGAGGTCCATCTTAATAAGGTCAACCTTATTAAGAGGAGTATTCCAATCCTTTATATATTGGTCATTATTTCGGTATTTTACCGATGTGGGATTATATTCCCTTAACAATTAGAGCCTGTAGTGTTGAGAATTATTAAATCTAATTTTATTTCATCGAGAGAAATTGATTCAAAAAAGAAAAATAAGTACTCAAGAACAAGCAAGATTTATAGACATTCGCTTCAAAGTGAGACTATATCCTCCTTCATTGCAGTAATTCAGTATGATCAAAAAGAGTTTACAAGAGAAAATCACTCACCTATATTTTTTTAACCTCCGTTTCTCTTTTTGACGATAATAATAAAGAGAAGAAAGCTCCCTATTCATAAGATAATTAGCATAATCGAATTTTATAAGGATTTCAATTCCTTAATAGTATCTTATAATAATACATGACTCCCTATTTATTAGATAAATTAGGATATAACCAAATTTTATAAAGATTTGAATTTCTTAATAAAATTTTATAAGAAGACAAATTTCTAAACAGTCCTTAATCAAATTTTGGTTCAGGGCCTCTACTCTTCGGACCACACTCCAGAGGTTGATTTGCAACCAGCTTCGTGAAGTGACAATAATTAGAATCAACAACTTAACATGTGGATTCTATAAATGTGTAGATAATAAGTGAGTAATAGTTATGGATCATACGAAATATGTACATAAAAAGTATATTTTACCGGCTTAAATTATAATTTAAACTTTGCAAAAATGCTCTTCATTTTTCTTTTGTTTCTTCTTTAATCTATTAAAAAAGCTATGAGCATGTCTGGTACGAAATAGTCAAAACAAGTATCAGACAATAGACAAGATTTAAACCTTCCTTTTTCTTTTTCCTTTTTTTTTTTTGTTTTGTTTTTTTTTCGTTTTTTCAAATTCTAGACAATACTTTCTACTCTAGCACACTAATGTGTTTATGTCTCGAATTTTGTCAGTGTGCTGTGTGTGAAGATCAAGCTAGACCAAGTCTTGACTAGAAGGTGGCTAAGAGCTATTCCAAGTACAAATATTGCCTACAATTTGCTCAGATGTCATTGAATCTTCCAGCATTCCATTTGCAACAAAGGCAGGAACAGACGGGGCCAAACTATGGGTTTTGACTTTTTGTTCATAGTGTAAACTATTTCTTTTACACCATTGACCTATTCCATCCAAAAGATAATATTTAAAAGGAACTATAGACAAATAATTTAATTTTGTAATTCCTATAGAAGAATCCAATTCAAGAGTTCGTTCATTATTCTTTAGGACTGGGAATTTCAGGTACCTAAGAAATAGGTGCAGGTGGTGATATTCACCTGGGATATGCGACATCGCGCTTCCAGAACGCTCCAGAACATGTCAAGCTTGTGAAAACCCGAGTCTGTCGATCTTCTATTACTCCGACGTTGCATATAAGATATGTCGGATAATGCCTAAAAATTTATTTTGTGTATGAAAACTAAAAGTATATGTGCTTGTTGCGCTCATAGGTCACCTTTGGTACATCATACTAGGATACGCAAATTTTTTACTGTAAGATTTAGAGTCTGTTCGAGCTCCATTTTTATTGAACAATGTGTTTTGGAATAGTAGATTGATGGAAAATGTGTGGTTGAAAAATGAAGAAAAGTTTTGGACTTGTACGTAATATTATTATATTAAAGAATGTATAATTGAAAAGAAGATATACAAAAAATGTATTTTGGAAATAATGAGGATCAAACAAGGGCTTAATATGGGATAATAATCAATATGATTAATATCATTTTCGAATTTTTATTTATGTGGGTTCTTGTGTTTCTTGTTCAATACATCCATGATTAGATTATCCATACAAGATAAACTTTTCCATTTCATCCTCCATTCTCTTGACATCCCTCGAGAAATAAACTAGCTTTCGGAATCTACAATCAGTCATATAGAAATCAGACTATGATTATTCCCTTGTGTAGAGAACTTCATCATAAAATGATTATTCGATATCTGTCACTCCTATAAGAAGATTTGAGAGAAGTAATGGGTACATGAAACCTGTGGATAATATGTATTCGTAGTTGTGAATGTGCGTCATTGTTTTTCCCAAATATTTTCATGCTAATTTTAACAAAAAAATCCAATTTGATAATTCTTTTATGAGATTACAACTAAAACAATCACATCTCCACCAATTTACATAATTTGATAAATCATACAATATAACCTCTGTGGTAGTGGTATCAGATTGATACAAACTCAGAATATAAGATATGACCTCAAAAGTACAGGACCAAAGTCGACTGGTGAGACAGCAAGTACAACGCGAAAAAGTGAAAGCAAGAAAAATAGAGCAACAGCAGACATTATCATTCAGAGCTCTCTATCTATCAATCTATCTACTTTAGACCTTGTTACTTAAAGAGGAATATTGTGATGGTGGTGTTTCAGTTAGTCACATCTTCAATTACAGATAATCCTACTTTCCACTGCATTATTATTGTATTTCAGGCTCCCACCATTTTTGGATTTTCCCTCTTTAAAACTTTTTCATTTCAATCAGGTATGAAATTCCAATAGTTAGAACAGTTTGTCTCCACAAAATCACTTGATTTTCAGTCACTGAACAGTAACAATGTCTACTTGTGCTTGTGTACCTCTTGACTAAAACTTGCAGCAGGGACAAAATATATTCTGACCACCTGATTTGATCTTATATTAGCTGGTGATCATCAGTGTTAATGATTTTAAGGTCCACATTTATCAGATTATACTACTATTAGATCTTATCTTTGATTCTTGATAAGGTCTATCAACCTCAAAACCCTTTTTCTGCCACTCTTTTGCACGGCAGTGGGACACAATTTTACACATTAAGTGGAACTATAGATGTGAGAAACATGTTAACTCATTGTTTCGTCACTTTTTGATTTTGCTCAAAAGAAAAACCAATTGAATAAAGTAAGGATGAAAGCGATCTTGGGTGTGATGGAAGTTGCCCATTGAGTAATGGAGTGCAACTTCATAAAGTTCAGTGAGTAATGGAGTGCACTTGCACATTGAAGTACGAGTGAAACCGACTTAACACAAAGATCGGTTTGTGTTCAAACAATTAACTTATGTCTCCTCCCTGGCTCTGCCTCTGATGGAGTGTGCCTCAAGTTACACATAGTTCGATAGCAAGGATCTTGAGAATCGAATACAAAATTTATTTGAGTGTATGTTCTAGATACTATTTTGAAAGTGCTTCGAAACCTGAGCAGGACATCCTGGAATCAATATCCACTAGCTACTTGGTGCTTAATGGTTTTTTTTTTTTTTGATACCCAGGTATCCCAGTTTTGCCAGACTAAATCCTAAACCTCTAGCTATCAGCCCCTCAGTGACTCAAGGAAGTAAATCGCAGGTTATGCCTTTGTTGGCTCCCAGGTTCCCACTTGATTTATACTCATGATCTCAAGAGAATCCTTCTCACTGCGTTGATCATGAATCAAACTCTCCACGCTGAGATTGCAAGCCCGCCATAGTGATTGTTCTATCAACTCGGATGTGCCCTGGGGGGCTGGTGCCATTAATGTTTGATAGAAGTCAAGGATGTTTACAATCATAGATGGCCCTGGAGGACAGATTTTAGAACTCATTTTGAGGTTCTTGTTAAATGCAACTAAAGAGGACAATTTTGGGGTCCCTGCTAATGTTCATGGCCTACATATATCTATCTTTATTAAAAGATTACAAATAATGTCCAGGAAAGGATAATGAGGTGGGGTTTTAATTTCATACTTAAAATTGAGTACACACGGTTGCAAATCATCAGTGGCCAGCAGGTTGAACTGATACTGATGGATAGATGTTCAACGGGGTTCTGGATAAAGTAGTGGCACGTGAGTCACGTGACAACAACATACCGAGCGGGCACACACTGTCCCTTCCGCGAAACCGGCAAAGTCTGCAAGTGGATCCAGTTTAAAATCGTTATAAAAGGTACGTTGAGAATTCAATAAATTGTCGTTTTGATTAGCAGAAATTAGAATTTATCTGAAAGAATGAGGAAGAGATTTGGTAAGTGGAAAAGATTAGCGAGACAGCAGAGGGGAAAGCTCTACATTATAAGAGTTTGCATTACTATGCTTCTCTGTTGGGACAAGTATTCCTAGTAATGTAAAATTTTGATGTCTTTTTTAAGATTTTATTTTTTATACATTAAATTTATTTTCTTAATTTGCAGGGTTTGTTTAGTTTCATGATTGTTTTCCTGTCTCTGCACTTTTGGGGATACATATATTCAAGCAAATTAAAATCCCAAAATGGAACCATATTTATTCTGCATTTACTCTTTCCCATTTTCTACTCCCACCCCTCGTGCGTGGACAATATTAGCTTGTCTGGTAAGTGGAATGCAGCGTAATGGACAATATTATAGAAAGATGTTTTGTTTATGTTTCCTGTAAGGTAGTAACATAGTGAAGATGTATTCGTTCTACTCACCACACGATAGTTTTTTTTGTAATTCCCTAGTTGCTGTTGGGAATCTACTCAAACATGCACAGCGGAAATTAAAATAGATTTTGATTTCCACTAGAAATCGTCTTTGTGTTTAAATAGAAATTGTGATAAAAGATATCCTATTGAAAAATTCTGCAAAACTTTTGCCATTCTCTATGTTCCAGCAACTTCAATCTGTCACTCACAGTTGTTCAATTTTTCAGCATCCAATGGTAATCCACACAGAGAACAAAATTGCAGTATTAAGTTTTTCTTTTTGTACTAGCAAGAATAATAAAATTCTCTACAAATAGTTAAAACCCTAACCATATTTATATAAGCTCGAATGGGCTTGGCCTGACCCGGTTCAATATTTAATTAATCCATTTAATTAAATTCGATCCGTGAATTAATTAATCAAATTAATTAATTCGGTCCTATAAATAACCAACACAATTAATTAATTTATTCAACGATTCTTAAATTAATTAATTGACAAATTACAATATTTCAATTCTCTTTTGTGTGCGACCCATCAGGTTCTCGATCACGATACCTAACGATGTGAAATATTAATTTGATCTAATCAAATTTGATAAGTTAAAACATCCTTTTAATTTATCACAAGTTCACACTCGCCATCCCAAATTGACATTTAGCAATGTGTGAGGGCAATATATGTGATGAAAAATGTTACGTGGTATGACAAAATCAAACTCGTTCGTTTACCGTGAAACTATAATCCATTCGTTGATATGATCCAATCAATTACGAGATATGGAAGTGTGTCAACTTCGATTATTGATCATATCATTCCCTCCACTATTAAGTCAATATAAGCCGAAAACTCTTTTTCGACTTATGAGTACATCTTGGCCAAAGATTTCGTTATCGATTTAATTGAATGAAACTCAGATCATAATCTCTTATTATCTAAGAGTAACGAATCCTCTATTGGTCATTCACAACTTTTATACGATTCTTGACATACCCAAACGATGCCGTATTAGCGGCCCTTGACAGAGTAACATTCAACACCACCAAAGATGATTGTCCTCATATAAGGTATCATGACAACCTCAAGTCAAAAGACCAATTTTACTATCGAACGTTAGAGATTAATCACTAACACTCAGATAGTTATCCATGTGGAATCTCTCGGTGGGTCTCCAATATTTTGTTCTATAACAAAATATCCACGTATTCATTTAAGTGTCACCACATTTTAGCTTGTAAAATTAGCTACTTACTTTACAAGTAAGATTTACAACACATGATGGTCTATCCATAATAACAATATCTGTATTTCGTTATTACTTACGACCACAGACGATTTAAGATTCAATCATATGTAATTTGTATATCACAATAACAACTCCTTGTGATTACAAATTACAAAGATTTGAATCTATGAACTTTATTATTTAATTTAATTGTCTATTAATTAAATAATAGATCTACCATTAAATTGCATTAATTATATATTAAAAGTATTTATGTCCAAAGTTAATTGGATTTAGGACATAACACTTACAAACTCACACTTGCACCAGATCCAATCACTTATGTATCCAATATCATAAGAGTCTACATGACGTTCATATTTATACTACGACAACTCTTTGTTAGTGGATCTACAATATTGTCAAATGTGGGAATTTGTTCTTCTTTTTACATCATTTTTATGTATTATCTTTCTGATGAGATTATACAGCCTTAATACATGTTTGGATCATTGATGAGATCTTAGTTCCTTCGCTTTTGCGATGACTCTATTGTTATTGCAATACAATGGCATGTGATCAACAATATTAGGAACTACTCCAAATTCATTAATGGATATCTTGATCCACATCGCAACTCTTTGCTACTTCTGAGGTAATCATGTATTAGGTTTCTTTATTGAATCAACGATTATTTCATGTTTGGAACCTTTCCAATACATCGTTTAAGAGTAATTTCTTCATATAAAATCTTCTCAAGATTTTATCTATATAGATTGGAATGAGTTAAACAATCTTCTAGATCTATCTCTATAGATCAAGTTGCTTCCCCATATCATTCATGAATAAATTCTTTATCAACCATTATTTCAATGATTGAAATATAGGGATGTCGTTTCCTATAACATTAGGAATGCGACAATGCTACCACTATCTTCTTGTAAACACACAATTCGTCTTCATATTTGATAAAATCAAACATTTTGATTTTTCCATCAAATCGAAAATTTCTACTCCAAGAGATTTGTTTTAACCCATAATCACGGTATGCAACTATTGCAACCAAAATCCGAATGGACCTTAGTATGGCTACACGCGAAAGATTTCATCAAAGTCAACACATTGTCTTTGTTTGTTACCTTTTGCTACTAGTCTTGTTTTGTATGTATGGATATTTCCATCTATGTCAACCTTTATTGTAAAACATTTACAACATATGGGTTTTATCCCATCAGGATGGTCGATCAAGGACCAAACCTTGTTCACATATGTCAAGTTCATCTCGAGTTTCATGGCCTCTGGCGATCTCTTTTAAGTCAACACTTGACTTTCTTTTTGTGCAATTAGTAGGTTCATCGTCTTGTATCAGGAAAGCTTGATTAGTAATCATGGATTCACAACTTCTTCAAGGTCGAATGATCCTACTAGATTCACATAGAGCCGACATGTCCTCAGAAGTCTCTACTTTCTGATCAAGAATATGCCCCACATCAGATATGGGATCAAAATTGGATCCATCGACTTGGTTAACTATATCTGTGGACTCTTGAAATCTTTCAAGTTCTATTTTGCTCCCACTATCCTCTCCTAAAGTAAACATTTTCTCTAAAAAGACGATATATCGTGAGACGAAGACTTTCTTCTCAATGGGATAACAGAATTGATATCCAAATATTTGTTTTGGATATCCTACAAATATGTATTCATCGGATATATATACTTAAATTTATCCGATTCAATGTGCTTCAAATAAGTGTTACAGTCCCAAACTTTCATATGAGATAAGTTGGAACTATTGTCTTTCCATAGCTTGTACGAAATTTTGTTAACCAACTTAGATGAGAAATGACTTAGTGTGTAGCACACTGCAGTTAGTGCATAACTCCAAAACGATTTTGAGAGATTTGCATGACTCATTTTTAATTAGACTATATCTAATAGTTTGCGATTTCTCCATTCAGATACACGACAATGTTGCAGTGTATATGGAGGAGTTCATTGCAAGGTAATTTCATTCTCTTTTAGATAATCTAAATTTAATCTTTAAGATATTTTCATCTCGATCGGATCTTAATGTGAGGATATTTTTACCTATTTGTTTCTCTACTTATAAGTTGAATCTCTTAAACTTTTCAAGAGTTTCATGTTCGAGTTTCATCAAGTATACATGATCATTGACGAAATAAGAGAAATTTTATCTAACATTAATTGACATGGGTCTACATACATCATTATGTATCAGACCAGTAATAATGCAGATATTTCTCCCTTTTAAGTAAAAGGAGATTTGGTTATTGTACCTAACAGACATGATTTGCACTTGTCAAATGATTCAAAATCAATTGACTCCACGTACACATCTCAATGTAATTTTGAAATTGCATTTCATCTACATGACCACGTCTGCAATGCCAGACTTGGGTATTATTCAGATTATCACTTTTATGTCTCTTAACTTCTATACTCATTATAGAATGCTTAGTGTTTGAATATAAATGATATTTTGTAGCTTACCATAACCATTAAAATCTTAATCAAGATAGGCATGAACAATAATGATTCTTAACATTAAAATAGTTCATGTCCAAATATGAAATTCATTTAATATTCCAGTTATGGTTGGTACAAAATTACATTTCTCTAATTCCAATACTAAGCCTAAAGGCAATGACAAGAAGTATACTCCTACAGGCAATGTAACAATCTTTGCTTATCTTCAACGTGTAGGTCAACTTCTCCCTTTCGTAGTGGTCTTCAATTTAGTTTCTCCATATTTGTATAAATATGAGATCCATATCTGGTATCAAACACCTAAGAAACTCATGAAGTAGAGGTAAACCTTGCAATATTTCTTCCAATGACCTTTCATCCTATAATGAAATCAAAGGTCATTAGACTTGGTATTGTCCTTCACTTTGACGGTCATAGCCATATTGGACGCTTTCACAAATCCCCTTTAGATCTCCTATTAATATACTTAGAGCAATCAATGGCTTGCTCGCTCATAACTTTGATATAGGGCATAACAGTCTTAAGCATGTTAAGAATTTAATAATTGTGCATTCAAGCTTATTCACGTTAAATTCATAATTAGTTGCGAATAGCTTTCTCTGACAGAGATTGCAGAACCAAGTCACTACTTAGTTCATAGTTTATAATTGAATTCAATTGAGACATTTCTCAATGTCAATCATCTTCAGTGTCTAAGCATCGACTGAAGATTACTCCGTCATTTAGCATTGGTATAGTTACTTGGAAGTCTCATATCTTTCCACACATGATTATTACCATACAACTCTTTGAAATGAAAAATCATAAGTTGGCATCTATACTCTCAAGTTGCTTTTATAACTCAGGTGACATAGTTACAAGCATCACATATGTGCAGTACTATCGTCATCACTGTGTTTATTACAGTAGTCACATCTTCCTTAATCGAGTCATCAACGGGTGTTTCTGGAAAGGGCTACTCAAGGACGTAACAAATTTTCTCATGCCTCAGAACAATTCTCAAGTTATGGTGCTAATCAAGAAAATTTAATTTGATTGTTGGAATCCAGTATGCCATTGAAAACATATGGTTACTCAAAATTTAATCTAAATGACGAAAAGAAAAGAATAATATATGAAATGCATCAATTAATTTAACATGGACTTTTGTTAAATTAATTATGCTCCCACTATTTAACTAAATTTATGACCCTCTCACATAAATTTATGGAGTCTATACTTGACTCCTAGTGGGCTGGGATCCCATGTGTTATACTAAAACCTTGAGTGTACTCAACAAGCCTTAATATAATATTTGGGTAGATATTATTATTAATCGTATTTCCATACAACTCCCAGATCATTAAACTGATAACTCTTTGTCTTCACACATCTTATATGTTAGCTTAACATTTCTCTAAAATTTATCTCCTTGAGTGTACTCAACAAAAGATAAATTTTAGTTAAGTCGGACCCATCATTCAGAAATATCTAATATTTCATAGTATCAAATATATCCCTAATAGACCAGTCTTGAGTGTACTCAACAAGTTGAGACGATTTGAGACTCTGATTTTTCACTATAATAATGGAAGGCGAATAATAAGTTGACTTAATATTTTATGAAGGGATTTTCATTCAAAAGTTTCATCAACAACGATACAATCATATATATTTTATTATACATCTACCATTGACCCCTAATTTTAATTGCAAGTAAGGGGCCCACAATTTCACAAATTGCACAACAACCCCCGCCTCCAACTTCCCTCATCCATTTTTCTGTTGCCCTAGAATTATTTTTTTTAGTTCCTCCCGGCGTCGATAGAGACGCCGCGCCTCATGATGGTGGCGGCCATCCAGTAGCGACAAGCAGCAGCAGCGCACTGAAATCTAGCTGCTGCTGCCGTAGCAGATGTGACAGCAAGCGTCACGCTCGCTGCTGGCTCCTCGTCGGTGGTGGCAATCGCTCTTTTTTTATTTAGATCCAAAATTTATTTTGCTTTTAAATCAAATTTTGAATTAGATTTCAAAATTTATATTTCTTTTCAAAATCAAATTTTGAAAATATGAAAATCAAAATTTCTAAATCCAAGAAAAACATGATGAAATCAACTTTTGATTTCATTAATATGTAAATCAATTCCTAACAAATACAAAGTAGGCTCTGATACCACTGTTGGGAATCTATTTAAACATACACAGCGAAAATTAAAATAGATTTCGATTCCCACCATGAATCTTTTTTGTGTTTAGATAGAAATTGTGATAAAAGATGTACCTTTGAAAACTTCTGCAAACCTTTTGCCATTTTCTTCGTTCCAGCAACTTTGATCTGCCACCCACAGCTGTTCAATTGTCCAGCCTCCAACGATGATCCATATAGAAAACAAAATTGCAAGATTATGATTTTCTTCTTGTACTAACAAGAATAATAAAATTCTCTACAGATATTGAAAATTCTAGTCATGTTTATATAAGCCCAAATGGGTTTGGCTTGACCCGGTTCAATATTTAATTAACCCATTTAATTAAATTTGGTCTGTAAATTAATTAAACAAATTAATTAATTCGGGCTTATAAATAACCAACCCAATTAATTAATTTATCCAACGATTGTTAAATTAATTAATTGACAAATTGCAATATTTCAATTCACTTTTGTGTGCGACCCATCAGGTTCCTGATCACGATACTTAACGATGTGAAATATTATTTTGATCTAATAAAATTTGATAAATTAAAACATCATTTTAATTTATCACAAATTCACACTCACCGTCCCAAATCGACATCTAGCAATGTGTCAGGGTAATACATGTGACGGAAAATATCACGTGGTATGACAAAATCAAACTCGTTCGTTTACCGTGAAATTATAATCCATTAGTCAATATGATTCGATCAATTACAAGATATGGAAGTGTGTCAACCCTGATTATCGATCATATCTTTTCCTCTACTATTAAGTCAATATAAGTCAAAAACTTTTTTTCGACTTATGAGTACATCTTGACCAAAGATTTCGTTATCGACTTAATTGAATGAAACGCGGATCATAATTTCTAACTATCTAAGAGTGACGAATTCTCTATTGGTCATTCACAACTTTTATATGATTTTTGACATATCTGAACGATGCCATATTAGCGGCCCTTGGCAGAGCAACATCCAATACCGTCAAAGTATGATTGGTCTCATATGAGGTACCATGATGACCTCAAGTTAAAGGACCAATTCCACTACCGAATGTTAGAGATTAACCACTGACACTCAAATAGTTATCCATGTGAAATCTTTCGGTGGGTTTTCAATGTTTTGTTCTATAACAAAACATTTACGTGTTCATTTAAGTGTCACTACACTTTAACTTGTGAGATCAGCTACTTACTTCACAAATAAGAAATGCAACACATGATAGTCTATCCGTAATAACGATATATGTATCTCGTTATTACTTACGACCACGGACGATTTAAGATTCAATTATATGTAATTTGTATCTCACAATTACAACTCCTTGTAATTAACAAATTACGAAGATTTGAATATACGAACTTTATTATTTAATTTAATTGTCGATTAATTAAATAATAGATTTGTCATTAAATTGCATTAATTATATATTAAAAGTATTTATGTCCAAAGTTGATTGAACTTAGGGCATAACACTTACGGCTGTCACATACATGCATTTGTAGATGATTTTAGCTAGAGTGAGGCTGCAAGAAATTAATGCTTGCATAAACAAGGATTGCTATACATATGCAAACCACTTTCTTCTTTATTTAGGTGTTGCTTATGACTCAAGATAAAGAATGACTTGAGTGATTGGTCATGTTTTTTAATACTTAAAATAGGGTTCCTTTCATAAGAGTGACAATCGTGTTAGAATTTGTTAGAACTTTTAGCTCGTATCATTCTTGTTGATGTAAGAATTTGTTAGAACTTTTGCTTTACTTGTTAAGTTGAAATCAAGGCTTGAATTTGCGAAGGGACAACCGTGCAAGTCTACTCCACTATCCAAAAGAAATGAATAAGGATGTTTGAATTTTAGATTGGTAATTATAAACAAATTGACAGAGTGGCTTAAATTTTAATTTTGCATGCATGAAGCATGGTGAGAGAAGCTTGTACTGGGGTCGGCTCGAGGAGCTTCCAACAGTTGACATCTCTACTTGTGCGACATGTTGATTTGTCAATCAGACAACTTTAATATCTCATCATTAACAGTAAGAGTCGGAGAAGGACAATCAAGCATTCTATAAAACCAGTGTTCTTAAGACTAAAGAATCAGGTGGAAAGGAGGGAAGCTCTCCATTCCTACTTCTCCTGTAGCTAGAACCATCGAAACCACATGAATCCTTAGTTAGGCACGCTATGAGCTTTCTTATCGTGCGCCAATAAGATGTAATGAATATGATTTGTAGAAGTAACAAGTGCTTTGTCATTTGTTGAGCGTAAATCTCAATCAAGATGGAGCCGAGCTGGATCCATTGGTCTTGTATCAAACTAGTTCGGTTTTCTCAACATGGTTTAGATATAGTTATTCGAGCAAAGATTTGACCAGTAGCTAACCTTGAGGCCTGGTGATTATCTTCGTTTGACCCTTCTTGAAGTTATTTCAGCCCTTTGAATACAGTCCAGTTGACAGATGACTTACTTTATAGCGGATCTAACAATTCCTATTTTTTTCCCTCTTAATTTTAAATTTTGGATTCTTGGGAGCCTCATGTGTGTTCGGGTGTAATCAAGATGGAGCCGAGCTGGATCCATTGGTCTTGTATCAAACTAGTTCGGTTTTCTCAACATGGTTTAGATATAGTTATTCGAGCAAAGATTTGACCAGTAGCTAACCTTGAGGCCTTGTGATTATCTTCGTTTGACCCTTCTTGAAGTTATTTCAGCCCTTTGAATACAGTCCAGTTGACAGATGACTTATTTTATAGCGGATCTAACAATTCCTATTTTTTTCCCTCTTAATTTTAAATTTTGGATTCTTGGGAGCCTCATGTGTGTTCGGGTGGTGGTTGTGGGTGGTGCCCGGTGTCTTATATGTCTCATAACACTACATGCATGCCAAAGTGCAAATCAGAAAGGGATTTGCACGTTCAAATTTTGCTATTTTGGCATGTTCAACTCCCAAATGATGTACGTGTGTGTATAATAAACACTTCGCGTTGTTAGATAACAATTAAAATTTTAAAATATTTTGATAAAAGTTGATGGAATGTGGGGATGAAAAGTTATGGTCTCATGAAATTTGAAATTAATTAGAGACTTTGATTTTTTTTCAACTTTTTATCTGAATCAAACAACATAATATTCAACAATCTATAACCATCTCGAATAGGGAACCAGTAACCAAAAACACAAACGGAGTTTCCAATCCCTCACTCCATGTTTGGTTTACTGTATCTGGTAGTTAAACACGTGCTGTAATAAACAAGATTTTAACATTTTTTTTTTTTTTTTTTTATTAAGTGGTGTCCACTAGTATCCAATCCTCTCTATCCAACCTGCAATCCGCACATATCAAATAAATCTATGGCATTGAACTGGCAAAATATGCTTAAAAATCTTGGGAAGGAAAATGACACCCGGAAAACTATCAGAAACATTTAATGCTGATGTAAATCCAAAATACATTAATTTAAAAAAAATTTGCTTATATGAACAGAAGATAATACACTATGAGATAACTTGACCCTGAATATCAGGAACTTGTATCATATTTTCCAAAGGTTAGGACAAATTCCTTGTGCGTGACAGCAACGGCCTTGTATGGGAATAAGGTTAAACAAATGACGAGGAGAGCTCTCTTTGCGGAAGGAGTCCAAATGAGTTGTGGGAACCTGGGAGCCAACAAGGGCACATCCTGCGATTTACCTCCCTGAGCTGCTGAGGGGCCGGAGGTTCAGGGACAAGGATCTAGTCCGACGCAAGCCCGGACACCTTGTAAAAAAAAAAAAAAAAAAAAAAAAAAAAAAAAAAAAAAAAAAAAAAAAAAGGTTAAACAAATGGCTCAATCCTTGTCCATGGAGTTTGGGAGGGGGACAAACTGATGACTCTGCAACTTCATTTTTTCCAAACAGTAGTCCCCACAAAAGTTGGCATCAGAAAACACCCCGTAACCCCACCCCACCCCGCCCCACAATAAGGGTCCAACGAGTATCAACCACCACAAAATTGTACCTGTGTTCTATTCTTAAACGAAATCAGACCTGTGTACATGTGTGTATTTAAGTCCATGACAGCTTATTCTTTTTCAAGCTTATTTTTTTTCCTGCAGCGATACGGCATTTCCCGGGTTTGCTAAACTATGCAAATTTGTGCTTTCAGTACTCTTCTCCTATTTTTCTTTTTCGACTGGTTTCTTGGTGTGTGGTGGTGATATTTCTCTATGAATTTTATCATATTTAGCTACCAAAGTTAGAACTATAGCTTCTGTATTTTCTAACTGCAGAGTCACATTGATCAAACCAGATACCACCCTTTCTTTTTACGGTTCGTGCTTTAGAGCATGATCATGGGGTGGCAGTCGTTTGTGGTCCGAGTACAAAAGCTCCGGTCGTGGAAGAAGTGTTCGAGGTACATTCAAGAGCAAAGGACGCGTCTTTACATCATTTGGAGGTGTTTGGTGTTTCTCTTAAGATCGAAATTAGAAAGTGCAAGTTTTGATGATTGAGGTAGAAACAAGACCTCAAAATCTAGATGATCGTGTTGTCAATAAAAATGAGCCAAATCAGCTGTCCATGTCTTTCCGCGGTGGACATTCTCATCAATTTGGTATCCATGGTTGACAGCTGATCTGGCTCTTTTCTGTTTACAAGAGGGTCATCAAGATTTCGAGGCCAAAAGATAGACCATGAGAAGTATGAGCAATTTAGGGGAGGTATTTTGAAATTACAAGCAAAATGGCTCGTCTGCTACTCAAACTTGACATAGATGAGGGAAAACGAGCAGAATTCTCTCTGCCAATCCAATGCCAACAGGTTTGAAATACAAACTTTCATGGCAAGTTGGAGATGAGAAAATCAATAAGATTAATAGAGAATGTGTAAAATTTATGTAAATTAAGTTGATGGAATATAACATTGATTATCTGTTAAGACCCTGTGTTGCTGCTATGCTGCTGTTATGGTCCTGTGAAGCTCCTGGTTAATAGATTGGTTGGGGAATAGGTAAGATGAATCTGTGGAAGAATATTTCTATATTAGTAGTGTTCATCTGTAAAGCAAGAACAATTATAACTGAAGATTGTGTTAATATTTCATAGAACGTAAAAGAACAGTTCCCAGCATTCGAGAGGCTGGATTCTCTCCTAGTTGGCTCAACCAATTGCTCAATATTTGCATACCCATTCTGCTCCCTCTCCTATTACATTTATACTACTACTTGCCCCCTTAATTCCACAAACTACCCCCTGATAACTAATTGGAATTGGAACACTCTAGAATATGGCATATCCAACTTCAACGACTAACTTGGGGGTGTACCATTATCTACTTGTGTTCTCCTCCATAGACATTTACAATGCACATTTATGCTCGATCAAAACTTGTGCAGGTTTGCAGAAGTGATGAACTTTGCCTTCCGTGAACTATTGACCATTTCGATTTAAATGATATTTTAAATCCTCCGTTTTGTTATTGTTTCGAGAGTAATCTCAACAATCGATCTAGAGAAATCGACAGACCCATAGCTCAGATGATTAGAGCACATAGTTTAAATCTACTTAGAGGTTCATTGTCAATTGGTGTTATGCCTATAAGAGATGAAGAAGATTCATGTTGTTAGTATTCTGCGGAAAACTCAGCAATGGTGATTAGTCTATCAAAATCCATGATTTTTCCTAAAATAAGTAACAATTGTTTTTTCTTGTGGTTATTGCCTAT
The DNA here is from genome assembly GCF_002742605.1 of Olea europaea var. sylvestris. Lineage (NCBI taxonomy): Eukaryota > Viridiplantae > Streptophyta > Magnoliopsida > Lamiales > Oleaceae > Olea > Olea europaea. The sequence goes on from NC_036240.1 coordinate 6,631,281, forward strand.
AAATGTTAATAGTCAATATCTAAGTGCAGAAACCGTTAGTCGTACTTTTAACATTCAGTTTTATGTTAGTTGTCTCAAATAATACAAGCACATTACATTCCAAATTTCATAGATAGATATTTCTCTATATAAATTGACATATAGGTGGATAGATACAAAGACATTACGAAAAAGTGTTTAATGTGCCTTTGTAAGTTGGAGAGTCTATACAAGAAAAAGTAAAAAATTAAAATCTTGCTCATAATCGTGTCAAGGATTGCAATTGTCACGTATTGCGCACAAGAAATGCACGTTCCTCAACTATTTTGATTATTTCAAAATATATCTTGGCATGAGCTATTCTTTCCATTATTGCTTCTCTGCCAGTATCAAATGATTCTTGAAAGGATGTATCAGCAGACAAGTAAATTCATATTTCTAGAACCCAGCAAATTAGAGCAACATTTATAACCAGAAATTTCATTTGCTTATATTGCAAAATTTTTAGGTCAACACAAAAAACAATATGTACTCACAAAGATATATCATACCATTGTAATAATTTCTAGTCTTTCTTACTTCACCAACATTACAATAATCTCATCAAGAGCAGGGTGATCAGCTCAAACCAGTTAAAGCCCACATCTATCTTTTGTTACCGTAAGTGGCTCACCAAGATTCCTTTGCAATCTTGCAGAGGTCGAGTCGTCCTTGCCCGACTTCTTGGGGGTCTGCCCTTGCTTAATTTGGCCTCCCTGAGGAAATTCAAGAAGATTCTGAACAGTTCTAAAATTTAATTGAAAAGAAAAGTTGCACAATCTTAGTCATATTTGTTATTTGTACTTGGGTTCAAAATTTACTCGTTCCCATGATTCTAGCACAGGAAATTTGGAAAAGGCAAGCTTACATAACCATTAGCTACCATGTTAGGGTAATAGTGGCTAACGTATTTCAGCAAAGATCAAAGGAGAAAACATAATGAGAAATTTCTCGCATTAGTTCAATACTTGAGTTATAATTCTCAACAATTCATTTGACTACATTCACTTGGCAGTTTAGTACACCTATTGGCTCTTATGCACAACAGAGATGTTTCTTATGGGTTCTGATGAACTATATATTTAGTTTAAAAAAGTGCCACCAAAGTTGTAAGCATCAAGTACTTGCCGACAAGATGAATCTTCTGTCTCTCCCTGGACCCAATAGTTATCAGCATGAAGATCCAGACATCTTCAACAAATATTCGAACACATTTTTCTATTATACAAATAAAATCCCGTATGAACAAGCTACATAGATAGTTTACTTACAGCTCCTTTATGGCCAGTTAACCTCCGACTTGATGGGGCACGCGCAACAGATGAAGCAGCGGCAGCTGCTGCCACACGTATCCTGTGGCGCGGAAAAATGTCAAATTATTTTTCATCAGAAGTATCACACAATGTAACTAAAGCCTCCATACCTTTTGTGTACATCGACAAATTCATCTGTCTCATCAACAATTTCTTCCTATATTGACAGAGAGTTGCAATGATAAATTGAGTGCTTACAAAAGCAAAATGCAAAATACTGAATAGAGGTGAACAGTTAATTTACCAGTAGAATTTACCTGCAAAAGTTCTTCAAATACGTCTTCCAAGGTAATAATGCCAATTACTTCACCATCTTCAGCATCATCTGATGAAGGGACCAATCCATTAGTAACTGCATCAATATATGTTAAGTTGTTTTTAGAAGCTGGTCTGGGAAACCTTTCGATGTCTCCAATAACACTTTCCAGTTTCTCTTCTTGCTTCAATAGCAATGGAGTAGTTAAGTCTGAATTTCCATTTGTCACTTCATTCTCTTCAGACTTCTCTTCAATCGGTGGAGGTATTTTGTTATTCCCTTTTGGCTTCACAACAGCTGCCATGTGACTGCTACCTTTCTGAAACTCGTTGAGTATGTCATATAGTGGCATATCTGCAGGAACACTGAGAAGAACCTCTGTAATTGAATACTTTTATCCTTTTACAGTTAAAAAAATTCATTTATAAGCATGTAAGGATTCAATGTCATACCGTGGAATTCTCCGTATAGAAAAAGCGCTCAATGGGGTCTCTGTTTCTGCTCTGACAGTAAGAAGACTCTTTACCTGATAGTTATCGACTTGTTGAGAGTTGCATGTTTATGTATAGAATAGCAGATAATTTAATGATTCAGATATTTTACCAGTAAAAGTCCAATAATATTTTTAGGGTTGCCAGAATAGACAGGAACTCGACTATGACCCCGAGCCAAAATCTTTCCCATTGCCTCCCTGAGATAAGGGGAAAATAATTGTTTAATAGCATGTTTGTGTTTGGAGTATTGGACAGGACCTGGGAAGTATTAAAGAAGAAGAAAGAAAAATCTTGTTCATTATACTGTTGAGTAAATTGCATGCCAAATATGTACCGCAATTCTGTCTTCTAAGAAATTATGATCTAAAGTAGCACAAAAATCCTCTTTACCAGTGAGTCGAGCCAAAATCTTTTGACAAGTGTTCTTGTTTATTGCATGGGCATCAACTTCACATAATTATTTTCAAAATCTTATAACAAGAAGAAGAAACAACTAGACAATATTTCATTTGATGTAAGCCTGTCATTTAAATAACGGAGTTAAATGAACTAAAATGGAATAAAATCAAGTCACTTAAACTGAAATTGATAGCATGTACAAATTATCAGAAAAAGAAGATTTAGCCCTTGTTTGAGCCCATTTTTTGGGGGGAATATGTTTTGGAATGGTTATTTTTTGGAGAATATATGGTTAAAAATAGGAAAAGGTTTTTGGATTTACGTGTAAAATTAATTTATAGGAGAATGTGAGGTTGAAAATGAGTTTTTGGGAAATATGGGGCTCAAAAAGGGGCTTATCATAATTGAGTTATTCTGTAATAAAAGGCTTGTGTAAGTTGCCAAACTTTACAACCTAGAAGTGCCTAGCCAGTAAACACAAGGTCAGATTGATGTTAGCATTTCCTTTGGATAGAGACATGGGGCTCTCAAATTTGCAATTTATACTAGCCCATGATGCACGGAACCTGCTACTAGTGAGGCATGTCCATGTCCGACACGTCTTGTCTGTCGCTAACACTCCTTGGACCCTCTATGACGTACTTGATGTATTTTTCCTTCCCCGGCACTCTAGCATACATAAAATATTTCATTTCACAATTAACAAGTAGTTATGATTCACATATGCTTTTTGGGAGAATAGGAATACTTTTATAGTATATCACTTCTGCTTTTCAAAGGCAATTTCTGATTAAGCTACTGTGCAGTAATGAAGCTATTAAGATATAGAGTAAAGGTTTGCAATTAAGATGAGTACATTGATCTGAGGACTTACAAAGGCAATATTTTAACTAGGTGAGAGGTTGTAGATCAGTTAGAGGATAAGGGGTCTTAAGGGAAGATCTTGGGAGTAAAACAGTTGTATTGTGAATCTAGCTACGAGTGATCAACTTGTTAGAGTTGATCTGTTGGCATGTACTGAAATTTAGATGGATTAAAGATGGAGATGCAAATTAGAAGTCACTTCATAGATTAGTAAGGTTTAGGAAGTCTGGGAACATGTTCAACTAATTGAAAGTATGGGTGCAAGATTCTTGATAAGAACCAGGACATAGAGAAGAAAATAATCTTTCTTTCATTTGATCTCTTTATTATAAATGTTTTGAGTTATTTTTATGAATACAGATTCTAGACTGGGTACTAGGACACAATGAGGCACTGTTTAGACGAGCCCAGCTGAAGGCTCTTGTTTCTATCCACGGCCAGGAGGTAACAACATTTTCTTTTATTCTTTCTCTTCTTTCAATTGAATGGTATTGGATGATTATATTTAACACTTAATATTTTTGTATAATAGAACTGCCAAGTTTCATTCTCTCTTAGTTTTTTTTCTTGCACCCCACTTAACATTAATACTTTTCTTTAGGCTGGCAGCACAGAAAATAAAAAGTCGGTGAGCAATTCTTACCAGTCCAACTTTGAATTGACATCCAAGGAAAAAGTTGATTCGATTGGTGTCATGGCTTCCTCGGCAGTCTGTTAGGATATGTGGGTAAAGAAGTGAGAGAAATGAAGAACGTGTGGGTTTTGACTTTGAAAATATTACAACAATTTTGTTTTATTTACGAGTAACATGACTATGGTCTAATGCAGTCTTGATGGAAGGCAAGACCAGGCAGGAGGTAGAGAATTATAAAACGACTTACTAGATGCAATTTATTATGGATTGAATCATGAAGCAAACTCGGGTGGAAGATCAGAGAAGTAAACAGAAGATAATGTTCAAGAAAATCTATGTTGAAACTTCAATCCTCAAGGTCAAACAAAAGTACTAAGATTTTGGCTTAAAAAGTTTGAATTCTTCTTTTCAACATCTCTTCCACTTTTACACAAAAGGAACTAATAATTAAAGAATATTTCAATTATTTTAGAATGTGAATATGTATATCAAACGTAAATTACTTATGAAAAATTCCAAAGTAATAAAAGCTACAGTGTTCAACAAGCTAATTTCTGAACTGGACATACCTTCTCAGTCAAATCTAGTGCTCCACTAATAATTGTTGTCTCATCATGTGTAAGCTCACCTCCTTTACCAGCCTAAAGAAAAGTATGAACGCTAAGTGGGGTGCAAGAAAAAAACTAAGAGAGAATGAAACTTGGCAGTTTTATTATACAAAAATATTAAGTGTTAAATATAATCATCCAATACCATTCAATTGAAAGAAGAGAAAGAATACAAGAAAATGTTGTTACCTCCTGGCCGTGGATAGAGACAAGAGCCTTCAGCTGGGCTCGTCTAAACAGTGCCTCATTGTGTCCTAGTACACAGTCTAGAATCTGTATTCATAAAAATAACTCAAAACATTTATAATAAAGAGATCAAATGAAAGAAAGATTATTTTCTTCTCTATGTCCTGGTACTTATCAAGAATCTTGCACCCATACTTTCAATTAGTTGACCATGTTCCCAGACTTCCTAAACCTTACCAATCTAGGAAATAACTTCTAATTTGCATCTGCATCTTTAATCCATCTAAATTTCAGTACATGCCAACAGATCAACTGCTAACAAGTTGATCACTCGTAGCTAGATTCACAATACAACTGTTTTACCCCCAAGATCTTCCCTTAAGACCTCTTATCCTCTAACTGATCTACAACCTCTCACCTAGTTAAAATATTGCCTTTGTAAGTCCTCAGATCAATGCACTCATCTTAATTGCAAACCTTTAGTCTATATCTTAATAGCTTCATTATGCACAGTAGCTTAATCAGAAATTGCCTTTGAAAAGCAGAAGTGATATACTATAAAATTATTCCTATTCTCCCAAAAAGCATATGTAAATCATAACTACTTGATCTTGACTATGATGAGAAAAATTTAGAAGACACTTATCCTTATTTCTTGATTAACTAAAGGAAATATTTTATCTAATTCCGTTAAACCAGCAATTGTAATAAATCCCATGATGGGTTATTGACAAAGAACGTCAACATAAATTGACTGTAGCTGAGATAAGAATATCAAGGTGGACATGAAGCAAAACAAGAAGAGAAGATACAAAGTGCTCTTGTTTGTGAGTTGTTTAAGGTAGAGCTTATTGATGAAAAATTGCATAAGAATTTCTTGAGACACTTTAGGCATATTCAAGAAAAGTTGTTAGATTCACCGCTTAGGAAATTGATACAATTGATGTTAACTGATGTTAATGGTCAGTTTACAGGAAGAGGAGAATCAGAAATCATGTGGAAATAGTCAATTATAAAGGGTTTGAGCATTTTACCATTTATATTTGGAGATGATTATTGACAGAGAATGAAAGAAAGGAATCTAGGCAACCTATGGAATAAGGTAATGTGGACTTAAGTTGACGTTCTTATTGTTCTTTCATATCATATGGCCTTAATTTTTGGTTTCCAAGAGCCTGATCAATCGTATGATCACATGCAATATCCAGTTTATTGTAAAATAATCATTTTAACTTATGTAACACAGAAATTACCTTCCCAATAGGATAAGCAATTGGATAACAAATGATCATTAGAATGCGGACCAGCCAAACAAAATTTGCAGCTACAGCAAGTCCATATCTGGTACATATTGCTTGAGGAATAACCTGACAACATAAAGTCATATGAGAATCCAATCATTAAATCGAACTAATCATAAATGAAAAAATATATATATACATATATTATACCTAAACAAAGTTTCATGATGTAATTTACCTCCCCAAATGCTAGAACAAAAGTCACAGATAGTATAATTGCAACATATGGATTGAAAAGTTTATCAAGGTATATTGGAAGGGCCTGCAAGACACAAGATGATGTAAGAGTAGAATTTTAGACTAGTCATTCAGTAGTATATAAAGGACATAATCCTCGACTAAATAAATAAAAGACAAAATACATATATTTCTTCTTCTTCCTCACTATCATTTCACCCTCATTACATAATTTATTCTTTTTTTTTCCTGGTACAACCATTTCTAATCAATAAATAAGATAACTCAAGAATCTAGAGCAAGAGAGTGCTAAAAAAGAAAAAAACTATAACACTGGGACCTTTGTAAATAGCATATCAGCATATGCATGACGGAAACATAATCAATGGAAGCAAATTATATGTTACATAGCTTGTATGTTTCCATTAACTCTAGGTTTTCTTCCCAACTCATTGATTGTTGAAAATCATCACAAACCACAAGAGTGCTAAATTTAGGGTGTGTTTGAGCACCCGCCCCTTTAATTTTTAGAAAAAAAATGTATTATGGAATAATAGAGTGATGGAGAATGTGTGGTTAAAAAAGAAGGAAATTTTTTTTATTTACGTGTAATATTATTTTAAAGAAGAATATGTGGTTGAAAATGAGTACCGTAGAAAAAAATAATGTGGTAAAATGTAAAATAATGGTTGACAAACAGGGGCTTAATATCTATTTGAATCATGGGATAAATCATCAATCACGAGTGACATTTCCCAAGAGATATAGAAGTATGATTAATGGAAAAGATTTTTATTCTATTATGCTTGCATATCAGACATTTATCATCTCAATCTAACTTGTGCTTTATCCAGTTCTCTTTTCGGCAACCACACTGAAAAGAAATAACTAAGCTTTTCTCCTCACACTATTTTACATAATTTATTTCCCAAAATATAGTAAAGTCCCTACATGCTTGAATCCAACATCAGAGCTGGAAATTTTTGTAGAAGCAGAATTACAATATAAGTTTCAATGTGTTACCTCCATTGATGCAGCATTACATAAAAGCAATGTCACGAGAAGCTGGTGTTGCTTCTGAACCACCGGAAGTATTTTGGCCGAAAACAAGAAGTTACCATCGAATAAGGGAAAAAAACAAAAATAAATAAAAAAGAACAGGTTTACCTCTCAGAAATAGGATAAAATCTATTCCCCTTCAAAATTTTAATCATGTCATAAGAAATGAAGCCAATAGCTTACTTTGTCACGTGGATCTGACTAGAACGTTTTTGACTCCGAATTAAAAGACGTAAAAGTTACTTTAAGCTCCTTTTTGCCAACCATAATTTTAAAAGTTACTTCTTTTACTAACAAAAAAATTGTTTCTTGGAAAGCTTGAAAACAAGAAGTTACCATCGAATAAGGGAAAAAAACAAAAATAAATAAAAAAGAACAGGTTTACCTCTCAGAAATAGGATAAAATCTATTCCCCTTCAAAATTTTAATTATGTCATAAGAAATGAAGCCAATAGCTTACTTTGTCACGTGGATCTGACTAGAACGTTTTTGACTCCGAATTAAAAGACGTAAAGTTACTTTAAGCTCCTTTTTGCCAACCATAATTTTAAAAGTTACTTCTTTTACTAACAAAAAAATTGTTTCTTGGAAAGCTTAGCCAAACATGCTCAAACTTCTCTGAAAAGGAAAAAAGGTTACAACAATTAATCTCAATTCAACTAAACCTCTCAATTATAACTACTGATGTTCACGCTGTATTATGAACCGACGGAATTCTGAGTTATATCTATCAGTATAAATAACAGTAATGGGGATAGTAATAAATAATAGCAATAAATATTCTACTTACTATGTAAGATAAAAAAAAGTAATCGATCATTATCCATTTAGCACCATAAACACAAATCTAATCATATTTGCATCAATCACTCCTTCTTCCCCACAAATTATAAACAACAAAGAATAAACAATTTCACAAATTGCTACTCGGTTATGGCGATAACTTAACGAATCAAGTGGAAATGAATAAACTCGGAAATGGACCAACCGGCCTGTTTTTTCTCCGAGGTTGTACCGCTACGCTGGAGGATCTCGAGTTCGACGAGGCCCAAGGACATTAGACCCAACGTCAATCCGGACATAATCCCGGCAAACAACACTAAAACACATGAGATCCCTGCATATACAAACCACCAAACTGTTCCAAATTCGATTTCGGCTCCCAATACGCCGCCGTTCCTGATCGCCACATGAACCAGCGCCACCACATTTATCAGATGCATATTTTTTTGTTTTACAGTTTCGGAATTCTCAGTTCCCAAATCTGGGAAAAGCCCAAGTTTTCATGAGATTATGGGAATGTGGTGGAGTTGATGATTGAGAGAGCAGGATACTGTTGACTTTCTTCTTTCATGGTGTACCAAAGCTGTTTGCACATATGAATTGTACAGACGGCCGGACTAACTGTGTGTGTGTTTTTTTTGTTAAGGATAACCTCATCTGTACTTTACATTTCTTCGTCATGCGTCACATCATCCTATTAGAAAGAATTGATCGATGAAAAACTATATTTTAAAATTGTCAAATGATGCATTGCTATAGGACGAAGGGTGAAATTTGGGGTATACATAACCAATGGTTCGAGCTCGATTCGTTCAAAAATGGGCGAGTTCAGCTCGTGGGTCGAGTCGAGCCGGGCTCGCGAATAGACGTCGTTTTTCATTTTTTTTTTTTGGGGGAACAAATAGGTAATTTGAAAAATAAAAAAGTAATTTTTAAATCGTGAATTATATATAAAAAACTAAGTAAAAAATTTAAACACTCCTCCTTTATTCGAGATTGGGATCAGCTACTTAAATTTAGAATAGGAGGAGTTAAAAATTGTGTTGTTTGTTTGTTTATTCGTGCACAATTTTTTAAAGAAAATTTAAAACAGGATTAAAAATTATTTTTTCAAGCAACGCTACGCGTCCCCTTGCATTTAATTTTCGAAGAAAATCCCTTCTAAAAATTGAAAGGATAATCGAATGCACTTTCAATTGTCAGAAGTCTTCACTTCGAAAATTATATAAAAGTCTTTCACTTCGAAAATTATATATAATTTTTGAAGTGAAAGACTTCTGACAATTGAAAGGTAATTATTCGATTACCCTTTCAATTTTTAGAAGGAATTTACTTCAAAAATTATATGTAAAGGTACGCATAGCGTAGTTCGAGAAAAGAATTTAAAATGTAGATATAATAGTAGTAATAGTATCAAGTACTAACACAAATTTAACTAAATTAGTGGAAATGAATTTTTTTTATTTTTTATTTTAACTAAAAGAGATAGAAAAAATAAAAATGAAAGCTTTATTATTATTTTTTTAAAATAGATCAAATATAAACCCTCCTCCTTTATCCGGATTTGGAACCAGCTACTTAAGTTTTCAGTAGGCGGAGTTAAAAATTGTACACGAACAATTTTTTGTAGCGTGTACACTTTTTTAAAGAAAATTAAAAGTAACGATAAGAAAAGAAAAGTTTCGTCAATATAATTAAATTAAATATCACTTACTTGACGACATACAATTTCGGTATATTTATATGTAGTCGAAAATGAGCATCCTGTCAATTCTTAACGCACATTAACGCTTCTAAAATATTTTCTTTCAGTCGGCTCCTGACATCGCTCAAAATTCTTTTGCCTGCACTAAAAGCAGAGTCCGAAGCAACAGTGCTAACCGGAGGTATCAGCAGATCTTTTGCAATCGCAAATATAATTGGCCAACGTCGTTCATACCTTCGCTAGAATTCAATTACTTCGTCTGAACTTTTTTTAATTGTTTTATCTGTTGGCATATTCTGGTTGAAATAATCAATTAATTCAACAGGCAATGCATTATGGCTTGAGCCCGTAGATGTATGATGAGAATGAGATACAGGTGGTGATAACATGGCAGTGGCAGTGGTAGTAGATGAACACATTGCAGATGAATCAAATCTATATGAATTAATGCCTTGAAATAAATTAAATATTTTTGCATCTTCTTCTTCAATTTCAGTGGAAGGAGCAGGTGTAGATGGTACCCGACTAATATTGGTACACATTCGGTTCGCATATAATTCATACATTTCACATAATGTTTACTCTAAATTTCTATATGTGATAAGTGTATCAAATGTTAAGGCGTTTGAAATTTGATCAATTATATATTTAGTTCCCGATAAATTATATTGGGGGTCCATCACACATGCTAAAGGAAATAACATAGACAAATCTTCCCAATATTTTCTAAATTTTAATTCCATAGCAATTATAATTTCACTAAAATCAGGGTCATTTCTGTATTTATGAAAACGTTCAAGCACCATACAGCTGGTGGAATAGTAAACGCTCGATAAAATCTTAGGGATTTCATAAAAAGATGTCAAAATTTTTTTAACTTTCAAAACTAAATGCCAATCACGTTCAGTCAACATACTCTCGTCATCACTTCTAACATGTTTATTGTTATAAAAGTCAGTTATTAAATGTTCAAAACCTTCACATGACTTTAATAACAAGTAAGTAGAGTTCCACCTATGACCTACGTCGCTAACAAATGTTTTCGCATTTTACACTCCTATTTCGGCACAATAATCCTCAAATGCTTGTTTTCTACTTGGAGAGATTATGATATATATTAGTGTATTCCTAATATTTTGAAGTTCATCCTTTATATATTTTAAATCATCTTGGACAATTAAATTCGAAATATTATATACACAACGAATATGAAGCAAATATCCACCAAAATCAAGTTGTAGTACCCTGTGCAAATTTTCAGCAACTACCTTATTAACACTAGCATTATCGAAAGTAAATGAACGAATTTTACCTTCGCAATGATATTCTCTAACAATACTAATAATATTATTAGCGTTGAGGAAACTTAATAATTCTAAAAGCAATAATTTTTTTATGCATGCACCAAAGTGGGTCTATATAATGTGCAGTTGCAGCTATATATGCTCTTTTATTAATCCATTCTCATATATCTGAAGTTAAAGATATGACACCCCCATATTTTTGTAAATTCATAATTAATTGTTGTTTTGTTGAAGTAAAATATTGTATTGTATCGGAACGAAAAGTGTTTCGACTTACCCCAACGTACCTTGATTGCAGATATTCTTTCACATATGAGGCATAGTGTTGGTTGTCAATTAATGCCAAAGGCAATTCACCACTAACAACAAGTTTCACCATTTCGGTTCGAGCTTTCTCCTCCGAATACACCCATGTGGATAGGGGTGCAGTAAAACCACCGACGTCTGGACTGCCAAATTGCAATTGTGTTTGAGAGCCTGGAATAACTCCGTGTTTGGCCGCACATACTTTGTAATGACGGTTGAGATGGGTGGTCCCAATTCCTCTCTGCCATGCCAATCTTTGTTGGCAGTATTTACATACTGCTTTGAATTCTTCGACTCCATTGACGATTTTTCCCATTGAAATCAACTTAAAATGATCCCAACATTTTGCATGTTTTTTCCCCTTTCGCTTTCCCCTCACATCAGGAATGTTTAATTCACCTCTTCATCTTGACCATGTTCCGCTTCGGGAACGTCAACATCATCCAAATTAATTGGATAATTTGGATTGCCGCTTACATGATGATGAAGATCCAAATCTAGAATATCTTCAGGTAAGGGTACGTCATTTAGACCTTCAAATTGATTCTGAAATTGACTTTGCAGTGTCATAGGTGATTCGTTTCCTCCCACACCGAACAAGTTTTCGACAAATGAGCGTGGATCCATTTGTTTAGTTGTAATAAGTAATAACTAGTAGAAGAATAATTGTATAAATGTAGTGAGAAATGAAAATTGGATGAAATTTCAATAAATATAGTGAGAAATGAGAATTGAATATTGTATAAATTGTATATAAAAATTGCACAACTATCAACACAATACAAGAAAGTTGAGAGAAAGATAATTGAGAGTTGAGAGTGAATTGTAGAAAAATTTGTGACTAAATGTCACTATTTATAGAAGAAGAAAAAAAAATATATATATATAAGGATCAAAACGGTCACTGAAAAAATTCAGTGACCGTTAACGGTCAAAACCAAAAAAGAAAAAATAATAATAATAATTAGGGGATTGAAACGGTCACTGACAAAAGTCAGTGACCGTGGATAAAGTGACCGAAACGGTCACTTTTTAAAAAATGTGACCGTTTCGATCACATTTAAACATGAGCCCACGAGCCACGAGCCCTCGTTTTTTGTGCACTCAGCTCGCCCATCGAATCAGCCCACTCGGCTCACGCTTGGACTCGTGTTTTTACGAGCCCGAGTCGCCCATGAGCTCCGTGTTCGCGAGCCGACGAGCCGCTCGGCCCATTTGCTACCCCTATACATAGCCCTTGTTTGATCTCCATTCTTTAGAAAAAATGAATTCTTCTACAGTGTTTTAACATCATTTCAACCACACATTCTTCAATAAAATAATATTACATATAAATTCAAAATTTTTTCTTATTTTTTAACCACACATTTCTCATCAATGCACTATTCAAAAATTCATTTTTCCACTCAAAATGGGAGTCAAACAAGGGCTATGATGTACATCAAGCATGATTTGTTAAGAATAAAGATGGTATAAGATTTTATTAACTGTAATTTTCGTTATCAGGTGGTACATGTAGCATTTTTATTTACGTACAAAGGTCAAAATATCTTCAACAAAATTAAAAAAAATAAAAAACTTTTTTATTCTCTTTTTAACACCTAATCAATATGTTGATCATTTTATAACTCTTCCTCAATTCTAGTCATATAAAATTTGATTGTACTATATGTAAGTAATATATACAGTATAATATGATGAGATATGATTAGATCAAAATTTTTTTGACCAAATAAAAAAAAAACTTTTCAATTCTATTTTTTATTTACAGTTTGTAAATCAATATATAACTCCTTATGTATAAGCATTGGCGGACCCATGGTGGGTCACGACCTACCAACTGAAAAGGTTTTTTATTTTTATTTTTATTTTTATTTTTATTTTTATTTTTTATTTTTTAAGTAAAGTTGAAAATGTTAGAATTTGGGTGTGACCCGAATTTATTGTTGAAATAATTATAGAGTTCTAATTGAAGTGCACATCAAGAGAAATTCTAATTAAAATGCTATTGAGTAATCCTATTCAAGTTTAATTGACAAATTTTAGTTAAAATTCTATTTCAAAACTTATTGGAAGTTGAAATTTGTGTTGGATTTGATGAGATCAAATAAAGAAATTTTTGACATTTTATTTTATCTACAACTTTACTTCTAAGGATGGATTTTTTTGTATAAATACCAGATTCTTTTTTCCAGATTTGAGAAGCCAATATTGCTAAGTTCTTTGTATTCTCCATATTGCTATTGAATAAAATATCGATTTCTCTACTTATCTTTGTTCTTTTTCTTTACTTTAATCATGTTTTATTGATTGTGATCTTACATATTTCATATCAACCCATTATATCTCAATTTTTGTGTCGCCTTCGGTCTAACAAGTGGTATCAGAGCTGCTCCACCTTCAACAGAAAATGATGTATTCAAAGAGTCCTTACAAATTCCAATTCATACCATCCAAATTCCAATTGAAGCTCTCTTCTATTAGCATTACCAAATTGAAATATAATGCAAGAAACCATCCCAACTCGATGGTTTGTAATTCGAAACTTTGAAGCAAAACCCAGCAATTCAGTACTGTCCTTGTTGGCCATTCTTGCCGGTTGAATTCCGTTGACGATTCAACAATAGCAAATGACAAAACAACAAGGTTCGAGTCACGAGCACTGCTAGGCAAGAATGAAATATTCTGGTGTTGTGGGCCTGCGGTGCGCTTGGAGAAGGAGAACAGACTAGTCAGGGGCGAACCCAAGGGAGGTCCCCTAGGGTCACTTGACCCTCCATATTTTTCAATTATTTTTTGGGCTCACTATAAAATATCAAACGAAATTGAAATATTATATTCTTAATATAATTTTGAAATACTCATAACCTAATATTTTCATGTCATTAATGTTGTGCGAAATGGCTCATCATAGCAAATGTTATGACTCGTCAAAATAGGCAATTCCAAACTAATATTTTGAGAATTTCGATAATAAGTTAATTTTAAAAATTTTCGATGATTATACGCTAACTATATCCATAAATCTTCTATATCTTTTCGAAACTCATTCGAGAACTATATCATAAAAATATCGAATGATCTAAACGAATATCGAAAATACTTAAAATTTAGGTCAGACGCGTATGCTAAAAGGAGACGTATAACTCGTTTTTTTTGAAAAAAAATCAATTATTTTATTAATGTTTATTATTTTTGCGCGAAAAATTTCTCAATATAATTTACATAATTTTATTAGGAAATTTTATATGTGGTATAACGTCAATTTTTTTTTTGAACATAAAAATTCTTAATAAAATTTTTATTACTTCATAGGGGTTATAAATTGTTATACTACTTTTTCAACTTGATTATTTTTATATCTAAAAAAATTTATGTATAAAAAAATTCAATCATTTTTAGGATTTTTTTTAATATTGTTATCTTTTCCTCTCGATCAATTAATTTTTTTTTTCAAATGACATCAAAAATTTTATTAGGAAATTTATTAGATTATTTTTTTAAAAAATTAATTGATTGAGAGGAAAAAGTAATAATAATAAAAAAAATCCTAAAAAATGTTCAAATTTTTATATATAAAAATTATTTTAGATGTAAAAATAATCAAAATGAAAAAGTAATATAACAGTTTAAAATCCATATAAAAAAATAAAAAAAAAATTGTCACTTTTTCTAAAAATTTGATTGTGACCCCTTAATGTAAAATCTCTGCGTCCACCCCTGAGACCAGTTGCGACAGCCAACAACCATTGGTGTTGTTGATTAAATTTCAACTCTACGAGTACAAGTAATTGTTTGAATAGATATTTTGATTAATAGGTTGCCAATGGTTAAAATATTGCTCGTTCTTCTAGACATGCATGCTTCCAGAGTTAAAATATTGCTTATTTCTAAATGAGTAGTATTAACCCATATTTGAGCCACATTCTAAGAAAAATGCATTAGTCATGTCAAATCAATGAAAAATGTGTGGTTAAAAAATAAGGAAAAATTTTAAATTTATGTGTAATATTATTCTATTGAAGAATGCGTTGTTGAAATGATGTTAAATTACTGTTAATAATATATATTTTTTTGAAAATAATGTGACTCAAACAAGCTAAACTTTTAATTGGTTTACCTTAATATCTTTACAATCAATATGAAATCTCAGAAATCATAATGCTACATAGAAAACTTTGAAGAATTTGCTCATTCTTTTTTTCTATTTTGTAATTAAATAAAAAATAAAATATACAAATTTATTTATTTGGGTGCAGGTGAACAACATACAAAATTGCAAACCAAGGTTATCCTATTCCTATCTTATTTGGCGTTTTCAGTGTGTTAAGGTAATAAGGTTAGTATGTTTAATATTCTGATTTGCAGCAGTCATTTATAATTTTGTGATATCTTTAATATGTAAATTTCTAATTTTTGTCAATTTGTGATTTGTAAATTGTAAATTTTGTGACGGATAATTGATTTGTGAATTGTGTTTGAGAAAGATGTATTTGACATCGAAAGTAATGTAATTATGGAACGTTACCAAAGTATAAAAACGCGTAGAGAACAATTATAAAAAAATATCGAATACATAAATTTTTTGTACCTTTTTTAAAAGTTATTTTGTGCATTACTAACTTCAAATGTTTACGTCCGCTGCTATGTATAAATAGCATTGTTCTACATAAGCAATTGTGCTATATGTGTATAATGATTTACATACGCATGATGTAGTAAAATATGATTATGTTAGATTTTTTTTTTCAATTAAATAAAAAAACTTTCCTACTTTCTTTTTTACACTTCATTAATCTATTCGTAAACTATTATATAACTCCTTAGTTATAAACAGGGTTTTTTTTTTTTTTATTTGGTTGAAGAAATTTTAATTCAATCATATCTCATCATATTACGTTTATATAAATCATTAAAAAATTGTAAGGTTTTTTGGATAACCTAATTTTTGGAGAATGCTGAATATTCTAATTTCATTGGAAAATATTCTGTCTCCTGTTCTTCGTGTTAGCAATAATGCCAATACATGGATATGTCTTATTTACCTTTTTGACCCTTTTTCTTTTACAGTGGCCTTTCTAAGCATTTAATGGGCTTTTGGCTGGAAGATAGCAATTATGATCTTCAAGGAGGTGGAGTCTCAATTAGTTCGTTCATTCAATGACTGATATAAATTGATATATGGACCTGGGTCCTAGTTTTTGAAAATATTTATGGACAAAGGTCAAGAAAAGTTACTAGAAATGGCAGTGGAGTAGATTTGGGGCTGGGGTGGTGGAGCCTCAATTAATTGGTTCATTCAATGACCGATATAAATTGATATATGGACCTGGGTCCTAGTTTTTGAAAATATTTATTGACAAAGGTCAAGAAAAGTTACTAGAAACGGCAGTGGAGTAGATTTGGGGCGGGGGTGGTGGAGTCTCAATTAGTTGATTCTTTCAATGACCGATATAAATTGATATTTGGACCTGGGTCCCAATTCTTGAAAATATTTATGGACAAAGGTCATGAAAAGTTATTAGAAATGACAGTGGGGTGGGTTCGGATCGCCCCGCCTTAGATCGGACGGGGCGGTGGCTTGTTCCATTTGTTGTCCTTTTTATTTTTATTTATTTATTTTTATGTTTTCAAAATTTTCTTTTTCAATAACATTAGGTTCTTCTTTCATTTCAATCAATCTTTCACCTGAAAATTTCTATTTCTATCTTTATTTTGACTTTTTGGGGGTGGATTTTTCCCTTCTAGAGCTAGATATCCCTATGACTTTTGTGGGTATTATGGAAATGAGTTAGATGAGGGATAGCATGAAGGGAGCCTTTCATTTTACGGTTATGAAAATCTCAGATTTGAACCATAATGCACTCAAACCCACTTCAAAATTTCAAATTTGTGTTTCTAATTTTTTAGATGTATGTATATATATTTAATGGGTTCAACTCTTCTTTGCCTTCCCTTTTCTTTTCTTTTTTATTTTTTTTACTTCTCCATGGAGCGGGTTTTTTTGCCCCATTCGAGATGGGATGAGTTATTTTGTCATCTCTAAAAGTTGCATCATCTATGCCTTTATGGTTAGGGACGAAACAAGATTTAAAGAATTGCGGGGACAATTTTTCACAAAATTTTAACTATGAGGACAAAAT
This sequence comes from Olea europaea var. sylvestris, assembly GCF_002742605.1. Lineage (NCBI taxonomy): Eukaryota > Viridiplantae > Streptophyta > Magnoliopsida > Lamiales > Oleaceae > Olea > Olea europaea. The sequence goes on from NC_036240.1 coordinate 6,648,831, forward strand.
TTAAAACTATAAGAAGTTTTATTTTTATTTTTTTTGAAAATCCTTAAAAAATCTTGGACAAAATATAATGTAGCATTTCTCACACTCTCTCACTCACTCACACACACACACACACAATAGTAAATGAATTCAATTTTATTATGTATGATGTCATTTTTTATTTTTCATTTTTTTTATGTCAAACAAATGTTCTTCCACATATCATCCCACTAGCATTAAAAAAATAATTATGTCAAACAAATGTTTTTCCACATATCATGCCACTATCATTAAAAAAATAATAATAATTTTAGTAAATATAAACTGCTATGAGCAAAAAAAAAAAAAGAACTCTTTTTGCATGAGCTTTAAAAAAATAAAATAAAATAAACTCTTTACACAGTGCGGAGAAATAACAAACCATGTGCGGAGAGTTGGCAAACTCTCCCTACAGTGCGAAGTAAAAAAAAAAAAAATCTCTTCGCACAGTGTAGAGAGATGGCATTCTGTGCGGACAATCCGCATCTGTACGGACACTGTGTGTACGGACACTGTCCTCACAAAGTGCGGACTCGCCGTACAGTGCGAAGTAAAAAAAGTAACAAAAAAAACTTCGTACAGTGCGAAGAGTTGGCAAACTCTCTGTACAGTGCGAAGTTAAAAAAGAAATAAAAAAAACTCTCTGTATAGTGACTATCCGTGCGTTGCACGAATTTTGCATTTATCGTATTTTTATTAGTATATGAATTTTAGTTTTTTGAAAATTTTTTGAAGCAATATTTAAAGATATTTTCATAATATAAGAAAATAATTGCAAATTATTTTTACAATTGCATAACAGTATTGTGTCATTTAGAAAAAAAAATATAGTTGTATATTTCATACTTGAATAAGAAATATATATTTCATACTTGAATAAGAAATATACGAGATTATACAAATTATTTTGCTTGTATTTTTTGATAGTGTTGATATGATTGAGTTGAATGTAAAGATTATATTTCTAGATTTTGTGTATATTGGAAAATTGAAGATTGAGCACCATATTCATATGCATTTATATTTTGTACTTCATATATATTTAACATTTATTTTATACTTATGTTGAAAAAATAAAAATCTGAAAATTTTTTTGAAATTCGGTTTGGTAAGTGAATGTACGGCTTCTGCATTCTAGGTATTTGTAAGTGCAAAAATCGGTATATAAAAATACAGTAAGCTACAAATACGGTAAACAACATATACGGTAAGTTGCAAATACGGTAAATAGCATATACGGTAAACTGCAAATACGGTAAGGTGAAAATACAGTAAGTTGTTTGCAAATACGGTAGGCTGAAAATACGGTAAGTTATAAATACGATAGGCAGCATTTACGGTAAGGTGAAAATACGGTAAGTTGTTTGCAAATACGATAGGCTGCAAATACGTTAGGCAACATATACGGTAAGCATATATACGGTAAGCTGCTTGCAAATACAGTAAGCTGCATATATAGATTTATAATTTGTTATAAATGTATAAAATTTATTTAATATTGAATTTCTTAAGTATTAAATGTTGTAATTCAATATTATTTCTTTTTTATAATTGTATTTTCGAGAATTATAAAAAAAGTGGTTATGAAATTGCTTTTTAAATGTATTTTTTTATTGAAGATAAAAATGATTTTTATGTTATTTGTAAAAAAAAAATTTATTGTAATTTTATTTGCGTAATAAGAAAATTTATTATGCATTTTTACTTTTTGCATTTTGTGAAGAATTTTGTCTATGGTGATTGACAAATATTTTTCCACGCACGTATCATGCCAACAACACTAAAAAAAAAATAATAATTTTAGTATATATAAACTCCATGAAACAAAAAAAAGACTCCACAAAGTGCGGAGAGATGACAAATTATCTCTCCGCATAGTGTAAAGAGAAAAACAAAAATTCTCTGGACTTTATCTGCAAGTTCCAAGAGGCATTTTTTTCAAACAACTTTTGAGCAATGCATTGAACACTTTAATTCCTGACTTACAATTCGAAAGTATAATTTCATTGAAAATTGTATCCGCTTCTAATCTCCAAGAGTCACGCACGTATCATGCCAACAACACTAAAAAAATAATAATAATTTTAGTATATATAAACTCCATGAAACAAAAAAAAAGACTCCACAAAGTGCGGAGAGATGACAAATTATCTCTCCGCATAGTGTAAAGAGAAAAACAAAAATTCTCTGGACTTTATCTGCAAGTTCCAAGAGGCATTTTTTTCAAACAACTTTTGAGTAATGCATTGAACACTTTAATTCCTGACTTACAATTCGAAAGTATAATTTCATTGAAAATTGTATCCGCTTCTAATCTCCAAGAGTTGTTATCAAGCAAGTATAAAATATTGAATTTGTGTGGTACCCTAGAGCCTCCATTTGTGAAAGCAATATCATGGTACTATCAATATCCCTTTCTTTGCACAACTCACATATTATTTCATTGTATGAATCACGAGAAAATTCCTTTCCAATACCATGAATATGATTAAATTGAGTTGTGACTGAAATTTAACGAAGACATAATTGATTTTGAGCTATGTTTTTCGTCTCTGTTTCGTTGTATATACAAAAAATTAACAATCTTGAAATTTGACTTGTAATTAAGGAATTTGAAAACAACTCTCCGCACTGTAAGGAGAGTTTTTTCTTTATACCGTGCGAAAAACTGGTTTGTCACCTCTCCGCACTGTGTGGAGAGTTTTTTTTTACTCTGCACTGTGCGAAGAGTTTGCCAATTCTCCACACATGGTTCAATTCTCTCCGCACTGTGTGAAGGGATTTTTTTTTTCTCCACATTTTTTTAACTCCGCACTTGGTTCAACTCTCTACGTACTGTGTAGAGAGTTTTTTTTTCTCTCCACACTATGTGAAGAATTTTGCCATGGTGGAAACCAACTCTCCGCACTGTGCGAAGAGATTAACTCTCTTCGCATAATGCGAATAGTTTTTTTTTTGCTTTCCGTACTGTACGGAGAGTTGGTTTGTCATTTCTCCGTACTGTGTGGAGATTTTTTTTTTACTCCGCACTATGCGAAAAAGTTTGTCAACTCTCCGCACATAGTTCAACTCTTTTTGCACTGTGTAGAGAGTATTTTTTCAATTTTACAATATTGAATTATACAAAATTTAGAAATATAATCTTCACATTCAATTCAATCATATCAACACTATCAAAGAATGCAAGCAAAATAATTTGTATATTTCTTACTCAAGCATGAAATATACAAGTATATTTTTTCTATATAATATACTGCTATGCAATTATAAAAATAATTTACAATTATTTTCTTATATCATGGAAAAATTTTTAGATATTGCTTTAAAAACTTTCCAAAAAAACTAACATTCATATACTAATAAAAATACGATAAATACAAAATTCGTGCAACACACGTGATAGAGATTAGTGTGTGTGTGTGTGTATATGTATATATATCTGAGCTTTGTAAAGTACGATTATTCCCAAGAAATATTACAATTATGTTAATATTTTTTAAGCTTTTTATGTTTGGACTTCGTAATATTTTTAAAATTTCTTTATCTCGTATAAATTTGACCTACACACAATAAAAATAAAAGGGATCTCAACTTTGAATTCTCCATTATTAATAAAGCCAAAAACAACTTCGAAAATACTCCTACTTTGTTTTACGATTTAAATCTTAATGTTAACATCATTTGATATCCCCCATTATTATATGCTGAATGTCACAATCTATCATTATAAAAATAATTATATATCACTTTCATGCAGCCCGGCGAGTCCATCAATGTGTATTACAATATTACTGAAATTTTAATAATTTTCTGAAATCTGCCCCTCTCAGAGAAAAAAGAATCATCACAATTGAAGCCAAGTTTCCATCAGAAAGAAGAGGCAGATTAATGGGGTTTGATAGCAAGGTGATTAGCTATTCTCATGTCTCAGTTCATAACACTTCTAAGGATTGTTGGGTCATCATAAATGCCAAGGTAATCAAAATTTATGTGTGTTTTTCAGCTGGTTAATTTTGTGATTGATAAAGTGAATTTAGTTAAACAAATTCTTGTGCTTTTGAATCATCTGCTTTTGAATCATCTGCAAGATTCTATTTCTGTAAAATTCGCCTTTGATCCAACCCCTAACGCTATTCTTGAACCACCTTGACTACGAATTGTCACATCTAAACTTTTCGTTTGATTTTCATTTTTCTCAAAATGCATTCTTCATCAAAATAATATTATATGTAAATCAAAAAAATTTCATCCATACATTCTCCATCAATCTACTATTTTAAAATTCATTTTTCCATAAAAATGAGTATCAAACACCCTTTTAATCTCTTGTTCTTCTCTCTAGCAATACATAGATATCTTATTTACCTTTTTGACCCTTTTTCTTTATGGTGGCCTTTCTAAGCACGTAATGGGTTTTTTGGCTGAAATATAGCAATTATGATCTTCAAGGAGGTGGCCTGTCAATTAGTTGATTCATTCAATGACCGATGTAAATTGATATACGGACCTGGGTCCCAGTTCTTGCATATTTATGGACAAAGATAATGAAAAATTTCATCATCTATGCCTTTATGGTAGCTAGAATAAAAGAATTGTGGGAGCAATTTTCACAAAATTTTAATTGGAAGGGCAAAAATTGAAAAGTATAATTTTTTTTATTTTTGAGAATCCTGAAAAAATCTTGGTCAAAATTTAAAATTTAGCCCCTATTAATTTTCATTCAATTACATTTCATTCTTCTTTCTCCTATTTTCAACTGCACAATCTTCCATAAAATAATATTATACGTAAACAAAAAAAATTTCCTTCTTTTTTAACCATACTGATCCCAGTACCCCAACACTAAATCCGTCCATGTTTATGGTGACGTTTTTAGATCAATCCCAAATGAGTTTAAGATTTTGTTGTATGCAAATTAAATTCAATCCCTTGCTATTCTGTTTGTTTTGTCTCACACCTCTGATCATGGCATGTTTCTCCATTCTTGTAAGTGGTCTCGAGCTCCGTCGTTCCTTCAACAGGAAGCAAGACTGTCTAGGTAGAGACCTAAGAGAAAGGCTGAAGGCATTCTCCACCGCCTAGATACTCATGGGAGAGAGATGCAAGAGCAAGACATGCATCTTATGGAGATAGTCCTCGCTCCCTTGGGAAAAGAAGTGACAAAAAGCAAAGGGAGAGACTACAGGTAGATTGCCATAATGATTTCACTACACCAAGAGATCACTTGATGTTTTGACGTGTCTCTTATACTATCTTTCCCTATCATTATTGCCTCATTATAGGATTCTTCCAAACTATCATCGTCAATCACTTCAACTTTCGTATTTATTGTCTCATCAACAGAGGATTGAATCTCCATTCCTAATAAAAAATGTGGTCAAAGATATAAATGACATAGGCATTCAAATAATTTAGCAATTGATAGCAAACACACAAAGTTTAAACAACTCGAAATGCACAACTTGAATATGCAATACACTAATTGATCCACCATCCAACTCATAGAGAAATGGGAACTAATGGATTCAAATTGGGATATCAAATTTAAGAAATTTAGTGTTCAAGCACAAATATATGGATTGCAGCCCCTCTCATTAACTGATCGCAAATCCATATATATTAGGCACTCATATTCAAGTAACCCCGTTATGAAAATAAATACTAATTCCATGCACTCATTTCAAGTTAAGGAATTGTTGATCTAAAACAAAATAATACCTTAATGTCAGTGCAAATATGTGTTGAAGCGTGACCTGAATTCCGTTGGGTATTGGTAGATTGGTTGAAGAGGTCTTGAAGAAGTCAAAAGACAGACCAAGGAGAAAGACACATTTCTGCTCGCTATGCGCTCGAGTTCTATTTGAGAGCTCAAAACAAAGACTTCACTGCTCGTTGTTAGTGAGTCTGGCACTCAAGTGCCAATGAGGCCGCTTGCTTCCCGTGAGGACATCGCTCGAGCAGTGATATCATCCGGCCTAGGTTGTTTAACGATTTTATCAATTTTAAGATTACCATTCCACCTAAAACACTGTCATTAGGGTTTGACTAAGACTCCACGAAATATTGGCTCATCATTGTGTTATATATTGGTTGAGATATAATCTTGTAATCATCCATTATTGAATTAGTAAATTCTCGTCCTCCGTCCGTAATTTTCTCCTGTCTTGAGTTTTTACGTAAAATCTTGTATTGAGTTTGATATTGACATATTATCTTGTTTATCTCTAACAATATGTAATATGAAAATATTCAAATAAGGTCCCAACTGACAACTGCAATATTGGACTAGGAAAAGTTTGTATATAATTTGGAAACGAGACGGGCAAGGCGGGCTTCCCACCCCCCTCCCCGCTAGGCATCTTCCCGTCCCATACTCGCCTCGTTACTCGTTTAAGGCGGGGTAAAGCAATTGCCCCATTTACGTACCCATTTATTATTATTATTATTATTATTTTTTATAGTTTTTGGTAATTTATTTTATTGCCCACGTTCATTCAAATGAGACAATAATATAGTGATTAAATTTTTAATTAATTAATTACTCTTTAAAAGTTAAATTATTCGAATATATTTGGTAAACTAATATGTATTAAATTTTTAATTAATTAGTTTATTTTTTATAGTTTTTGATAATTTATTTTATTACACCCATTCAGTTCATTCAAGTGGGATAATAATATCGTTATTAATTTTTTAATTAATTTTAATTTATTTTTAGAATTAAATTATTCGAGATATTTGGTAAATTAAGGTTTTTATTTTTTATTATATTCCTTAGATAATCTTAGTTGTCATATTCTATTAGAATTAATGGAATTTTATAAAAATTTTCCACATAAAAGTATTGAATTAAAAAAAATTAAATGGGGTAGGGGCGAGGTGGGCCCCCTATTACCCCTACCTGTCCTAATTACCCGATTAAGCTGGTAATTTTTGCCCTGCTTGAGGCGGGACAGCGAGTATTGAGTATCGGATTTGACGGGTATTTTTGCCTTCCCTAAGGCACCGCGAATGTTTCTGAAGTGTGCAAAGAGTTCATTTAAGATGTGACCACAAAGTTTTGCATATTCAAAGATTTCATTCCAAAATTTTCATGCAACTATTGATTTTGAAAAATTAACAATGGTCTGATTGCTCCTCAAAACGGCCCATTTTTCTCTCTAGCTATAATATATAGAATAAAACAAATGATAATTATACTACCACTACAAATTTCGTTAGTTACACCACAATTTTAAGCATTTTTTAAATTTACTTAAATAGCCTTAAGTTAAATTATATAAATAGGATTTTAATATATTTATCACATAAAATAATTTATTGTTACACCATAATCATAAATCTGGTTTTTTCTTTCTTCTCTCAACAGCCGTGTGCCATAGCTTTCCATCGATGGCTTTTGTGTTATTCTACGATGGAAATAATGTGATTTTTAGTCTCACTTTATACACGTTTTGGGCTGCTAAAAGAGGTCACGATTTCAATTTCCAAAGGCCATTCTTGTTTGGTGCTGTTGTTGTACTTTTGCTGGTTGCGCTGATTCAGGTTTGTGGATCCACATTTCCACTTTTGGATCCATCTTCAATTATCAAGTTCTTTTGGCCCTTTAATTGAATTCTGATAATCTTGTTTTTATATATTTCAGATTCTGTTTCCTCCGGGGAGGATATATCTGTAATGATTTACGGATGTCTGCTGTCAATAATATTTTGTGGTTACAAATCGGAGCAAGTGAAGCCAAAGTAGCATATGCACCGTAAGCAGGTAAACATGGATTATTAAGTCGGTCTTGAATTCTTATATTAAAGTTGATGACGTCTAGTGTGAAGCTTTCTACCAAGTTTATTTCATACAAAAAATCCAGAGTGGGTGGAAAGGATGAAAAAATGAGTAATATTGAGATGATAAGTACATCATAGTACTTTTTTTTTTTTTTTTTCCATTTTAGTTATTATTGGATTCGGAGTACAATTTAAATTTGTTGTACCGTATTTATTGAAAATATTTTAGTTGTGGTGTGATTATAATTTGGTGTAATAGGTAAATTTTGTGGTGATAATGTAATTACTTTAAAACAAATTCCGAGAACCTTCAACCATTGGTGGGGAGTTCTTCAACATTAGCATGAAAAGAAAATAATGATTCATAAAACATCACACCCATATTAGAATCTCAAATAAAAATGAGAAAATAAAACTTACCTGTGTCGCTGGCGTCGATGTCAGAACTAGCTTGGAGAGGTGATTGTGGTACGATTGTGATTTTGGTCGTTTGGTCTTTGGCTTCTTGTTTTGGATATGGAGTTTTAGTTTTGGTGAATGACTGTCCAGAGTTTTGAGAAAAGGGATTTGGATTTTTATTTTTAAAAAAAAATAAGTGACGATATTTGGAGCCGAAATATCGCTTCATCATCGTGTAGGTCAAACTTTATGTAATTCTTGATGTACAAGAAGCATTATCCATATTGTTATAGGCATTTCGAAATGTTTCATACTTATTTTACATCACAATTTACAGATTGGTGAGGTATCGAGAAAAGAGAGAGAGAGAGAGAGAGGGAGATTTTTTTTTTTTTTTTTTTTTTAAGTTGGTTAGTGAAATTTTGACTCAATTATATTTCATCATATTATGTGTTGATAAACAAATTTGTAAGTAGTAATGTGGATGTATTACAACCGTTCTGAAATTGATTTTAGTTTAATTTGATTCTTTATGTCTATAGAGCTAATGATTTTATTGTCATGATTCCAACACAGACTGACTTGGTCGGATTGTCAAGAAATATGAATCGAATTTACCGATGTCCATCCCTAATTTTTAGAAAGTGTAGTGGACGTAGCAACTAAAAAAATCAATGGGGCTATTTAATTATCTAGTTAGGCAATAATTGTCAAACATGTTTACATAACACTTCAGTAAAATTTGCATTTTAATAGATCAACTTCAAGGATTATTAAAAATAAATTTGAATGAATATTAAACTTTCCTCAAAGATGGTGTCATCTATCACTAATTTTTTTTTTAATTATTTTTACCTCCAGTTTGACCCTTTTTTTTTCATATCATTCCTGTGTCAATGTTCGAACTAATATGTAGATTTCTTTATTTATTTTGAATTTCTTCAAGATAAAAAGTTTCGTTTTATTGCAATAATAACATTTTCACAAACGGATACTTAGATTTAATTGGAAAATTAGAAGATAATGTTTGTGTAAATTCAATGCCTTAAATACGCTTACAACACGGGGTTGAATCTGGAAGGTTGTGAACAGGGTCAGAAAAGAACAGTGCAAAAAGATACGATCCCTTGTACATGTAACAATTAATCTAATAAACCAGAAGAATGCACCTTGCCATCGAATTGTCAAGTGGCATTCCGATTTTCAGCATATTTAGGCTCATAAGTAGTGATGCCGGCTTGGCTGTTAACCTCACGAGTTCGGCTCGCGCTCGTGGTGAGTCGAGCTCAAGCTCGGCTCGGTCCACGAGCTCGTCATTTTTTTTTTAAAAGAGGGAAAAACACAAATAATGTAATGAAAACACTTTTAAAAAAAATAAAATAAAAAGTGTTAAAAAAATACAAATAATTTAATGAAAATGTATATTTTTTAATTTCTATCATATTGTAATATTTTTTATAAAATATAAAATATTTATGTAATGAAGATGAATTGTTTTTTGAAATACATTTACAAAAAATACATTTTTTTGGATTTCTTTTTAAAGTAGATGAAATGTAAACCCTCCTCCTTTATCCGGGCTTGGGACCAACTATATCAATTTTAAGTAGGCAGAGTTAAAAATTGTACACGAACAACTTGTTGTAACATGTACAATTTTGTAAAGAAAATTAAATTTAACGATTAAAAAATAAGAAAATTTTGATTAATATAATTAAATCAAATATCACTTACCTGACGGCATTCAATTTCAGCGTATTTATCTTGTAGTCGAAAATGAGCGTCCTGCCAATCCTTCACGCACATTAATGCTTCCAAAACATTTTCTTTCAGTCGACTTCTGATATCGATCAAAATCCTTTTACCTGCACTAAAAGTAGATTTCGAAACAATAATGCTAACCGAAGGTGTCAGCAGATCTTTCGCAATTGCAGAAACAAATGGCCAACGTCTTTCATATTTTCGCCAGAATTCAATTACTTCTTTTGAAAATTTTTTAATTGTTCTATCTGTTGGCATATTATGATTTAAATAATCAATTAATTCGACAGGCATCACATTTTAAGTTGCGGTCGATATTTGATGAGATGCAAATATAGACGACATGTCACTAGATAAACACATTACAGTTGCATCATATCTAAATGTATTAATACCTTGAAATAAATTCATTATTTCGACATCATCTTCTTCAATTTCAACCGAAGGAGTAGGTGCAGAGGGTACCTGACTGACATTCGCACCCATTATTTCCGTATATAAATCATACATTTCACATAATATTTACTCTAAATTCTTATAGGTGATAGGTGTATCAAGTGTTAAGTCTTTATTGATTTGATCAATTACGTATTTAGTTCCCGAAATATTATATCGAGGGTCCATTGCGCTTGCTAAAGAAAATAATATAGGTAGTTCTTGCCAATATTTTCTAAACTTTAATTCCATAACAATTATAATTTCATTAAAATCAGGACCATTTTTATACTTATGGAATGTTCTTGCAGTTATATAAAGACGTTCAAGCACCATATAGTTTGTGGGATAATAAACGCCCGATAAAATCTTTGTGGTCTCATAAAAAGATGTCTAAAATCGTTTAACTTTCAAAGTTAAAATCCAATCGGATTCATTCAACGTACCATCGTTATCGCTTCTAACGTGTCTATTGTTATAAAAGTCAATTATTAAATGTTTGAAATTTTCACATAACTTTAATAGCAAATAGAGTTCCATTTATGACCTATGTTGCTAACAAATGTTTTAGCAGTGGTTATCCCTAGTTCGGTACAAAAATTTTCAAATGCTTGTTTTCTACTAAGAGAGATCGTAATATATATTAATGCATTCATAATCCTTTGGAGTTCATTATTTATATATTTTAAGCCATCTTGCACAATAAAATTCAAGATATGTCATGCACAACGAATATGAAATAAATACCCATCAAAATCAGGTTGAAGTGGCCAACACAATTTATCGATGACTACCTTATTAACACTAGTATTATCAAAACTAAAAGATTAAATTTTAGTTTCGCAATTATATTCTCTAACAATACTGATAATAGCATTATATATATTGTTAGCATTGTGAGGAAACTCAATAACTCTAAAAACAATAATTTTTTTATGCATGCACCAAAGTAGATCAATATAACGTGCGGTTGCAGCTATATATACTATTTTATTAACCCCTTCTCATATATCAGAAGTTAAAGATATAACACTCTCATATTGTTTCAAATCCATAATTAATTATTGTTTTGAATTATTGAAATATTGTATTGTATCGGCAAAAAGACTGTTTTGACTTACCCCAATATACCTTGGTTGCAGATATTCTTTCACGAACGAGACGAAGTGTTGGTTGTTTGCAATAGCTAGAGGTAACTCAGTGGCGGCAACAAATTTCACCATTCTGGTTCGACTATTGTTCTCTGAATACTCCCACGTGGATGGGGTGAAGTCGTAGAACCGACGCCTAAACTGTCAAATTGTAATTGTGTTTGACCAGCTGGAAGAAATTCATGTCTAGCTGCTCATGCTTTGTAGTGGCGATTGAGATAGATGGTACCAATTCCTTTTTGCCATACCAATCTTTGTTGGCAGTATTTACATACTATCTTAAATTCTGCAAGGTCATCGACGACTTTTCCCGTTACATTTTTGCTTGTTTTTTGCCCTTTCGCTTTCCCCTCGCATTTAGAATGTTTAATTCGACATCTTCCTCCTCATGTTCCTCTTCAGGAACGTTAATATCACCAAATCAATTGGATTATAGCTTCCATGACCGTGAATGTGAACATCTTCAGGTATGGGTACGTTATTTAGACTGGCAAATTCATTTGAAAATTGATTTTGCGGCGTCCTAGGCGAATCGCCATGTGACCCACATCCCGTATCGAATAAACTCTCAAAAAATGTGCGTTGATCCTTTTATTTGATTGTTTATGATGAAATTCAAATATAATAACTAGTAAAAATATAAATGTAGTGAGAATTGATAATTGGATGAATTGAAATTGTAACTGAATAAACTGTAAAAAATGAATCGTATTGTACATTTGAACAACAGTACAAGAGAGTAAAAACTCGATAATTAATATAAAAGAGAGTTGAGAAATGATAAGTAAGAATGAGAATATAATTGATATGAAAAAATGGGGAGTTACAGGGGTATTTGTAATAGAAGAAAAATAAATAAATCCGTGATCGTTTGGTCACTTAAGAATGGTGAGCCACGAGCCCCTCAGCTCGTGGCTCATTAAAAGGAGCCCACGAGCGGCTCACATTGTAGGCGAGGCCACGAGCCCGAGCTGCCCACGAACCCTATTTCGATGAGCCGAGCGACCAAGCCGGCAGCTTGGCCCTTTTGACATCCCTACTCATAAGCATTAGAATGGGAAAGTAGTGGTGGGCTCGGCTCGTCCCTTAACCTCACGAGCTCAGCTCGTGCTCGTGACGAGCCAAGCTCGTGGCTCATTTTCAACTAGCTGAGCTTGGGCTTGGCTCGTTGATTTTGGACCACGAGCTCGTGAGCCAAGCCAAGCTTTGGCTCGTGGGCTCGTCTTTTTTTTAAATGGAGAAAAAAACAAATAATGTAATGAAAACACTTTTTTATTTTTTATTTATATCATATTGTAATATTTTTTATAAAATATAAAATATTTATATAATGAAAACGAATTGTTTTTTGAAATACATTTACAAAAAATATATTTTTTTGATTTCTTTTTAAAGTAAATAAAATGTAAATCTTCTTCCTTTATCCGGGTTCGGGAACGGCTTCATCAATTTTAAGTAGGCGGAATTAAAAATTGTACTCGAACAACTTGTTGTAACGTGTACAATTTTTTAAAGAAAATTAAATTTAACGATTAAAAATATGAAAATTTTGATTAATATAATTAAATCAAATATTACTTACCTGACGAGATGCAATTTCAGCGTATTTATCTTGTAGTCGAAAATGAGCGTCTTGCCAATCATTCATGCACATTAACGCTTCCAAAACATCTTCTTTCAGTCGACTCCTGACATCGGTCAAAGTCCTTTTACCTGCACTAAAAGCAGACTCCGAAGCAACAGTGCTAACCGGAGGTGTCAGTAGATCTTTCGTAATTGCAGAAAACAATTGGTCAATGTCTTTCATACTTTCGCCAGAATTCAATTACTTATTCTGAACTTTTTTTAATTATTTTGTCTGTTGGCATATTATGATTGAAGTAATCAATTAATTCGGTAAGTATCGCATTTTGAGTTTCGACCGATGTTTGATGAGATGCAAATATAAAAGACATTGCACTAGATGAATACATTGCAGTTGCATCATATCTAAATGTATTAATGCCTTGAAATAAATTCATTATTTCGGCATCATCTTCTTCAATTTCAGCCGAAAGAGTAGGTGCAGAGGGTACTCAACTAACATTCGCACTCATTCTTTCCGTATATAAATCATATATTCCACATAATATTTACTCTAAATTCTTGATAGGTGCATCAGGTATTAAAGTTTTATTGATTTGATCAATCACGTATTTAGTTTTCGAAATATTATATCGGGAGTCCATTGCGCATGTTAAAGGAAATAACATAGGCAGTTCTTCCAAATATTTTTTAAACTTTAATTCCATAACAATTATAATTTCACTAAAAGTATGATCATTTTTATATTTATAGAATGTTCTTGCAATTATATAAAGGCATTCAAACACCATAAGCTTGTGGGATAATAAACGCTGGATAAAATTTTTGTGGTCTCATAAAAAGATGTCGAAAATCGTTTTTAACTTTCAAAGCTAAAATCCAATCGGATTCATTTAACATACCATCGTCATCACTTTTAACGTGTCTATTGTTATAAAAGTCAGTTATTAAATTTTCGAAACCTTCACATGACTTTAATAGCAAGTAAGTAGAGTTTCATTTATGGTCTACGTCGCTAACAAATGTTTTAGCAGTCGTCACCCCTAGTTCAGCACAAAAATCTTCAAATGCTTGTTTTCTACTAGAAGAGATTGTAATATATACTAATACATTCATAATCCTTTGAAGTTCATTATTTATATGTTTTAAGTCATCTTGCACCATTAAATTCAAGATATGACACACAATGAATATGAAACAAATACCCACCAAAATCAGGTTGAAGTATCCTACACAATTTATCGACGACTACATTATTAACACTAGTATTATCAAAAGTAAAAAACTGAATTTTAGTCCCACAATTATATTCTCTAACAATACTGATAATAGCATTATATATATTATTAGCATTGTGAGAAAATTCAATAATTCTAGAAACAATAATTTTCTTATGCATGCACCAAAATGGGTCTATATAGTGTGCGGTTGTAACTATATATACTATTTTATTAACCCCTTACCATATATCAGAAGTTAAAGATATAACACTCCCATATTGTCGCAAATCCATAATTAATTGTTGTTTGGAATTATTGAAATATTGTATTGTATCGACACGAAGAGTCTTTCGACTTACCCCAACGTACCTTGGTTGCAGATATTCTTTCATGAACGAGACGAAGTGTTGGTTGTCTGCAATAGTTAGAGGCAACTCAGTGGCGGCAACAAATTTCACCATTTTGGTTCGAGTATTGTCCTCCGAATACACCTACGTGGATAGGGGTGAAGTCGTAGAACCGACGCCTAGACTACCAAATTGCAATTGTGTTTAACCAGTTGGAAGAAGTCTATGTCTGGCCGCACATGCTTTGTAGTGGCGTTTTAGATGTGTAGTACCAATTTCTTTTTGCCATATCAATATTTGTTGGCAGTATTTACTTACTATTTTAGATTCTGTAAGGCCATCGATGATTTTTTCCGTTGAAATCAACTTAAAGTGATCCCAACATTTCGCTTATTTTTTACCCTATTGCTTTCTCTTCACATCTGGGATGTTTAATTCGACATCTTCTTCTCATGTTTCGCTTCGAAAACATTAATATCATCCAAATAAATTGGATTGTGACTTCCCTGACCGTGAATGTGAACATCTTTAGGTATGGGTACGTCATTTAGACCGAAAAATTCATTTGAAATTTGACTTTGTGACATCCTAGACGATTCTCCATGATGTGGCCCACATCTCGTATCGAATAAGCTCTCAACAAATGAGCGTTAGTCCATTTGTTTGATTATTTATGATGAAATCCAAATATAATAACTAGAAAAATATAAATGTAGTGAGATTGTGAGAATTGAGAATTGGATGAATTGAAATTGTAACTAATAAACTATAAAAATTGAATCGATATTGTATATTTTGCAGCACAAGAGAGTAAAAACTCGATAATTGATATAATAAAATAGAGTTGAGAGTGTTGAGATTGAGAGAGTTGTTGTAGTAATTGAGTAATTGATATGAAAAAAATGGGGGGAGTTAAGAGGTATTTATAGTAGAAAGGAAAAAAATAAAAAAAATAATATTTCAGTGACCGTTTGGTCACTGAAAAAGTAACCAAAATGGTCACTTTTTTAAAAAGTGAGCGTTTTGGTCACTATAAATAACGAGCCACGAGCCGCTCGTGGCTCGTTACTTTTAACGAGCCACGAACTAGCTCGTTTTAACAAGCCCACGAGCGGCTCGTCTTCAAGGCTCGCGCTCGGGCTCGTGATTTTACAAGCCCAAGCCCCCTATGAGCCCTATTTCGATGAGTCAAGCAGCCGAGCTGACGAGTGGCTCGACCTTTTTGACTTCCGTATGAGAAAGTGATGTTCATTCCAAGTCCAAAACCAAGATGCTTTCCAAAGTCGAGACCAGCAATGGAGTTTCAACAGTCTGGCAGGCCGACCGACTCTATGGAATGGACGACCTAAGTTTTGACAATGGAGGGAACTATGGCGTATTAGCTTATACTGGACTTATTTAATATTGTTGAATACTATCTAATCCACCTTACAAAACACATCGTGAGGGAAACACGTTTAATAGAATTTGTAAGGTTTCGGTTTAGCATAAGTGTCACTATCATTGAAAAGTTGGACAAAGGCAAAATTCTCAAGCCAACAAAAATTTCAATGTTTAAACTAATTAATCTAGAAAGACAACTAGACATAAGCAAATCCAGGAGGTTCCATGGTTTTCTAATCCACTATGATTTTTAATGCAAACAATACAAAAACAAGCATTCTGATCATCTCCAACATTTTAAGATGTAAGAGGTGTTGTACTAGAATATGGTGGTGAAAGGGTTGTTTAGTAACGAACAAAACGAAGACGAAGCTAAAAGGTTAAAATCGCAGGAGCTTAATTAAACTTTATGGAAGTAGAAAAGAAGAAGAAGAAAGGAAGTAAAATGAAAAGAAGATCCAAGGCAAGTAGTTACACTTTTTCCTTAAGATAAAATTGCCCCACAACGGTGCTAACGGTTTATGACACTTATCTCCTAAGATACAATGGATCCAATTTGTGGTAGAAACACTTCAAACCACAAGTTCTAGTAAGCTTTGAACAAAATTTTCCCTTTCTACAAGAAATTATGTGGTTTTGAATGATTATGAAGATGCTTTGTAAGAGTTTTGAAGCAATGCTCAAGCGATACAGGATGTATAATGGATGTCCAAAGAGTCCTATTTATAGAGGATGAGAGATTGTGGGTGAAATGTTGCGTACCAAATCTCGCAACTTTATGAACAAAAGCATTACTTGCTGTCGCTGACCTCTCGTTGGAGCTCTAATGTCAAAATTTTAATAGAAGCTTTTTCGCTCGGCTGTGGCTAACCCGTCTCTCGAGCGAATGCCCTGTGGATTGAGCAATAGGCGAACGATAGAGTTAGGCAAAAATCCAGGCCAATTTTTTCTCTATTTTACTTCCAAATTTGGTCCACAATTTCTCATTCATCTGTAATTGGTTTTAAGCTTCCAAATATACCATGATGATCTACTCGACGAGTAGAACAAGATGGTCTATTTATATTTATAATTTGGCCATCGGATCAAGTCTGAATATTTGGTCGATGTTGACACACAACTTTTTCCACTTTTATACTTAACCACATTTTCTCAAATTTAAACCAATTTTCAACAATTCCCTACATGAATGGAAATTCAAATATGCATATGCAATGCAAAAATTTATGATGCGTTGTAGAGAGAGATCGAAAAACACTGCATCAAGTAAGGTAGCTTTCGACTTTGAACCTTCCTTAGTGTAATACTATCGGACTTACTTAGCTAATTAGTGACATAATGTCTTGAATCATTTAGCCATTAGTGTAAATCAAGATAACAATACTCACACGATGTCTTCCCTAATCCCATTCATGATTCCATGACTTGGTTCATTTTGGTCATGAACTGCTATTGGGTTTCAGAAGTATTTAGAGAATTTTAGCCTTGAACAATTCTCATTAAAAAGGCCTTACTTCGTACTTATATAGGTGACTTCCTATCAAGAGTATTTTGTCCTACTCCACTTAACCTAATCAAGATATAGAAATCATTAAAAGAGTATTTTAACCTCTGATCATTCTGTAGAAAGCTCTTTAATATCATAAAAATGAGAATAATTTCCTAAATGCTTTATTGAATCTTCATAATTTAGTAGTCCATTTGAACCAAGATGTTGGGATTTTCAGTCAATAAGGTAGGATTACCATTACAAGAATCTTACGTAATAGGCAACGTACTTGATCTCTAGGCAAACCTTTCATAAGTGGATCCACGATATTCTCATTTGATTTCACATAATCTATAGAGATGATATCATTAGAGATTAATGGCTTAATGGTATTGTGTCTGCAACGTATATGTCTAAATCCGATTGACTATCACAATCTATACTTATTGCAAGTACCGACTTGGACCAACATAGAATATCTTGCAAGAAGTTATGAAGCCATTCTGTTTCTTCTCCAACTTTGTCCAAATCAATGAATTTAGATTCCATCGTTCATAGTAAATATATAACCATTAGTAGACTCAGAATCCTTCATGTCTGAAATCCAATTTGCATCAAAATATCCTTCCAATACAGCAAGATATTTGGAGAAGTGTAATCCATAGGTTAAGGTATATTTCAAGTACTTAAGAACCCTTGTTAATGCCTTTCAATGGTCATGGCTTAGATTACTAGTGATTCTTCAAAGTTTACTCACAGCAAAAGCAGTGTCCAGTTGAGTGCAGTTCGTAATATACACTAGACTGCCTGTCACCTGTAAATACTTTAGTTGTGATACACATTCACCCATATTTCTGACTAAATGTAAACTTTTGTCAATAGGGATTTTCGTAGTACTTTTCTCAAACATGTTATACCATTTAAATATACTCTCAATACAGTGAGATTGAGAAAGTATAATTTCCTCTGATGTTCTAGAGATCTTAATCCCTAATATCACATCAGTCGCATCCATATCTTTCATATCAAAATGTTCCGTTAGCATTTTCTTGGCGTTTAGCATCATTTTGTGACTATTGTCCATTATTAACATCTTATCTACATCTAGACATACAATTACATAGGCATTTGGTGTATGTTTTATATAAACACACTAATCACACTCATTTATCTTAAATCCTTTTAACAAATCATTTTGTTAAACTCTTGGCATCATTGTTTAGGAGCTTGTTTGAATCTATATAAAGACTTAACGAGTTTACAAACCTATTGTTTGTGATTAGGAAAGATAAACCCATTGGGTTGTTCTATGTATATCACCATTTAAGAATGTAGTTTTCACATTCATTTGATAAATCTCAAGGTTGTGTATTGTCACAATTGTAATTAACAATCTTATCGAAGTGATTCTAGTTATAAGTGAGTAGGTATCAAAGATGTCAAATCATTCTCGTTGTTTATACCATTTGGCAATGAACCTAATCTTATATTTATCAATGGATCCATTAGGTTTCAGTTTCCTTTTGAAGACCCATTTACACCCTAAAGGTTTGTTCCCAACAGGTAAATCAACTAATTCCCAAGTATAGTTTTGCATTATAGAGTTTAAAATCTTTATATAGTGATGATCTTTGACTCCTTGACCTAAGTAGTGAATTTCACATTGAGCTATGATAGAATATTATGTTAACTAAATGTTGAAGATTAGCTTGGTAAGTAATGGAAATCGAAAAGGTCGGAAATTAGTATCGACAAAGGTTCAAGCTTTCCATTCGGTGGATCGAGGTCATCTTAAATCCTAGATAGGTAACTGACACATTTGGAATGTGAGGCATGAAGTGGCATGATCACAACGAAATAATATATGTCTCATATGACATTATAAATATTGAGGCGCGAATTGTTGAAATCGGTTGAGAATCGAGTGTCAATTGGGTAAGAAATTAAATGAACGGTTGATAAATTAACTCTATAAAATACTTTGGGATCTTAGGACAAGTGAAAGGGATTGTAAACATGTCAAAATAAGCCAAGGATACTTGATTTGTACCTGCAACGATAGATATAAAATTAAATTTTTGCTACAAGTGACCACCTCTTGCTTGTACACCTCGTGCTTGGGATGTTTGTCATTTTAACACTCAATTTCTTCAACCTTAAGGCATCAATCTCGTGTATACTCCCTAAACACTTAATATAGGATAGATATATATCTTAAAAGTCACAAATGAATCCAAATATAATGGTTGAAAGTCAAGTATTGCTGCTATGAAGACACCTCATGCTTGAGGTATTTTGACATTTTAACACTCAATTTCTTTAACCTTAAGGAATGATCTCATGTAGGAGGGATATATATATCTTATGAGGCTTACACAAATCCAAATATAGTGTTAGAAAGGTCAAATATTGTAGCAAGAAGCCACCACCTGCTTAGTGACTCACCTTGATGGCTTGATATGGCTGCAGCCCACAAATTCCTTAATTCTTAAGCAATAAGCACAACCTTAACTATTTAAAGATCACTTATCTACCTCCTAGATAATATGTTAACTCCATTATCTCGTATCTAAGTTATTCCAAGTGAAAAAGAGAGTGAAAGAACCAAATAGAAATAGAAACAACAAGCTTGAATTTCTGGACAGCCAAGTTACTTCACAGTTTTGAGATTTGTATCCATTATTTCTTGAGGATTTTATAATTTCTTGAACATATGAACTTGCTTGTGATTAGGTTAGAGTGTTGTTAATGATTTCATGATGTCAAAAATAGGGGTAATTAGTTACAAGAATTTGAAAGAAAGCAATCTGTGCTATGATGTGGAATTGTTAGAGTTAAGTGGTTTAAACTTTGATTTTGGATAATACTTAAGTTATAATTTGTATCTATGTAAATGAATGTTTTTACATGATAGTTATAAGTAGGGGTGTAAACGGTCCGATTTTACCGATTTTTGACAGATTTTCAAACCAAACCGTTTAAAACGGTTTGAGAAAAACCCAAACGTAAACCAAATCATTTTGAACGGTTTGAAAAAAACTTAAACCTAAACCTAACGGTTTGGTCCGGTTTTAAACCGTCGATTTCGCCATATAATTTTTTGCCCATCTACTTTTATGTCATTAATTCATTGAATTTAATATATATTTATATCTCACTAGTAATAAATTTAAAACAAACTAAGCCCTTGTTTGAACCAAATTTTTGGGACAAAAAAATGAAATTTTGAACCGTTATTCCACAAGTTCAGCCGCCTTTGTTGACCTACTATTTCATGTGTGGGACCCAACTTCCTCTCCAATAGTCAATTTTCTTATTATGATGATATGAAAAATATGGCTCAAATATAGGCTAAATATATCTACTATAAATTTAAATATCAACTAAATCAAAGTGAAATCACAATAAATTAAAACATAGTTTTTTTTTTTCATTTTTGTTCATCCTTTTTAGGCTAATGATGATACAATAATGTTATAATACAAGTTTACTAAACTAGATATAAGGTCCAAAAAATATAATAATGTCCAACAAGACCTCTGATCATCATATCTGAAAAAAAGGATACTGAATAAACAAAAAAAAAAAAATAACCAACCACAATAATAAAGTAATTGTTTATAATATCTAAACATAACAATTACACAAGTTTACGTTTGTATGATGTTACGAAACACATTTAATTTCAAATTCTTAGCTTAGTTTACTCCAAAAAATTATTGATCTGAAACTTTATTTGTAGCAAATATTATCACCGAAGGTCTAGGATCACTTTGTCTCCGAATTGGTATAATGGATTTCAATTCAACTTTGAAGAGCGTGAAAAATCTGAAAAAGAAGTCTGTTTTTCCGGTGGCTCAAAACTGTGTTGGGTGTCGACTGGAGTTCATCTAAATTTTGATGAGGAAAAAGGTTTTTGATAGATTATATTAGTCTTGAAATTATTAAATATATATTAGGATTATTGGATAATAATAATAATAATAATAATAATAATAATAATAATAATAATAATAATAATAATAATAATAATGTATCTGTATTATAAAATTAAGAATTGACAAAAATACTCACAAATGACAAAACTATTGAATTTTACATATTTGGATGAATTTTCAAAAAATTTCATTTTTTCATTTTTTTATTTTTATATATTTTTTCGTCGGTCCGGTTTGGGTTTAAACCGCAATTAAAATTCTCAAACCTAAACCAAACAATTTTGACCTGTTTTGTTTGGGTCAAAACCATTTCGTTGACCGGGTCCACGTGGCATCAAACCAACAGTTTCTAAAATGCGATTTTGGTTTGGTTTTTCGATTTTGCGATTTTTGCTTACAGCCCTAGTTATAAGGATATAAATGGCCTTATAATAGCCTGAAATCCGATTGGTGACATGCTAATAAAATAGAAACCGAAAACTGTCACAATGGAAACTATCTGATTTTAGTGTTGTGGAAATGGACTATTTTGAGGCTGAGAACACTTTACTTATCATGACTTTAGAGCATGATTACCTTCACATACATGTTATAGAAATGTGGTAAAAATTTCGGAGTCATTCGATATAGATAAAGGGGTGAAAAGGGATTGGAAAAATAATTGGACGGTAAGGAAAATCTGAAAACAGATTCTGTCCAATTTTGTGTTTAATATGATTTCAGCCTTTACATGTACATTAATCATCTCTTGGGCCTAGAAAATAGATTCTAAGGGTACTAGGTTGTCAACAACAATTGGATGACGTTGACGTTCATAATTTGACTCGAGAAATAGCGAGATTTATGGGATAAGTTTGTAATGCCATCGGTAACTTGAAATGATGATTCCATCTAAATTATTTTGGTGAGAATGGATGTATTTTGGGATTTTGTGCTATAAGGTTATTAAATTGAGGATTCTCTTTAATATTAAATGGTAATACATGTGATTTTTTGACTTCGAGTGAAAAAGGATATTGATCTAATCTCCATAGAAGCTTGCACACACAAAGGTGAAAGGTAAGTGAAAATCCATTTGCAACTACGATGCAAGAACCTAGTATATGTGACATAGTAATGTTGAAATATCTACATAACTTTGATAAGAGACTTATAGCACATCATATGGTGGTTACTTCCTAGGTGATTGCAAAAGTAGAAAGGTGATGGGCCTTTGATGATTACGGGAGGCCAGACCACTCGACTGTGCCCTTATGATATTATGATTATTGGTGCTGTCTGGTGAGAGACTTTTTGGATGATTATAGGGGTAGTCAGGGGATGGGCCTCTAGTGGTCACGAGAGGATGGTCCACTCGTCGGTGTCGATTTCATATAGGCCATTTGATTATTGATATTGATATTATGCAGAGCTCTATCCGGTACATAGTAGGTGGGTCAAAGACCCAATGAAATGAAAGATTTCAAGTGAAATGATTTCTAGTCGACTTTGATGAATATTGAAATATGATACTTTTTCTATCGTGATATTTAAAGTAAATGGCATGGTGTCATATGTCGTTATTACTCATGTTCAGGACATGCATGATTTTGCTTACTAAGCATTGGCTTATGTACTTCTTGTATTGTAGGTGAGCATGAAACTATATAGAGAGCATGATTAGCTGTGGAGCTCCTACGGGATTCTAGAGTTCGATGTACATGGATGACGACCTGTAAAGTTATTTTGTAGGCTGCTATCTGTTGGGTTATATTTTGGAATCCTATATAGTGTACTTTTGAAATGGCCTGTACTCATGTTTATAAGCTCAGAATATATATGTTGGATTATGGCGATATGATTTTGGGTTTCGATATGTTATATGATCGTGTCACAGGTGATTAGAAGTTAACAAACTGGAAAAAAAATGTAAAATTCTATATCTAGGTTGTGTATAGCTATCAATGTTAATTTGGGGGGGTGGCATATCTTAGCCCTTTTACTACGCCTTAATTCTTCCGCATTCGAAGTACCACTTTTAGTATCTTAAGTCATTTTATTTGAACTTACAATTTTCTTATCTTTACATGGAAAGTCATTCTTGAAGAGTTACCCATTTCTTGATTCAATTATGGTTCCCCCAAGCACTTCTTGAACTTCGGATTTATGTACACGAAAACAATATGCACCACTATTATTGGCATATCCAACAAATATGCAATCAATCGTTTTGGGACCAATCTTCACTTGTTTAGATTTAGGTATTTCAACTTTAACCAAATATTCCCACACTTCAAGTGTTGGTAGGAAGGAGAATGGCATTTTCGTAACATTTATGAGACTTCTTCCATCTTTTTGAGAGGTATCTTGTTAAGAATATTATTTTCCATTAAAATAACTTCCTTCCACAACTTCTAAGTTAAACCTAAACTTAACAACATTGCGTTCATCATTTTCTTAAGATCTCGATTTTTGCATTCAGTGATACCATTTGATTGAGGAGAATAAGGTGCTGTTTGATTAATAATTCAATGTTCTAAACAAAATTCTTTAAAGGATGCCCCGTATTCGCCACTTCTATCACTCCAAATAGTCTTTATTCATATACCAAGTTGAGTCTCAACTTCTTCCTTATAATATTTAAATGCATCAAAGGCCTCATCTTTACTTCTTAGTAAAAGACAGAACAATATTTTGTACAATCATAAACGAAAGTTATAAAGTATTTTTTACTACCTCTAGTTTGAACAAATTTCAAATCACATGTCGCCGTGTATTAATTTTAAAGCCGTTGTGTTCCTTTGAGCCGAGTGAAATGGTGTTTTAGTCAACTTTGCTTCAACACATACTTTACATTTTTTATTAGGATCAACGTTAAAATTAAACTTTGATTCAAAAATTTGCATAAAGATTTGTAATTTACAAGTCCTAATCAACTATGCTCCAAACAAGATAACTCAAGCATATAAACTGAATTAGAAACCTTATTTATAATGCTTTGCTTGGTACAATTGTAAGAACGTTCATTTTGAACATTCCATCACACATGTACCTTTTCTTACATACATCTCATTCTTAGTGAGTACAAATTTATCGGATACAAATACAGAGACTCGAATATTAGATTCTTGCGAATGTCTGGTACATGTAGGACATTGTTGAGGAGGAGATTTTTTTTTTACTGGAAGTCGCCTTCAAAGTAACTTTCTCTTGTGTTTCAACTTTGAAACTTGTAGAGTTTTCCATGAAGAGTTTTTCTCTATTTAATTCTTTGTAGTTAGAGAATATAACCTTATTTGCACACGTGACGAGTAGCACCAGTATCAACTTGCCATTCCCGTGAATTACCAACGTTGTTTTAGAAACAACCGTAGATAGATTCATTTCTTGTATCCCATCAGATAGAGTGTCTCTTTCAATCGTGTTCGCCTGTGAGTTCTTCTTTGACTTTCAGCATTTGCTTGAACGATGTTCGACCTTTCCAAAATTGTAATAGTTGCCTTTAAATTTCTTGGCCTTCTTAGAGTTGTATGTTTTTGGTGCATCACTAAAGATTTTGCGCGTCTTGTTGACAACCTTTGAATCGATTTCAACGAAGTTTACTCCAAGTTGGACAATAGAACTTCTTTCAATTTTCTTATTGTCTTCTTCGATCCTCAAGTGGACTATCGATTCCTCCAAATTCATTTCCTTGCATTTGTCCTTGAGATATTTTTGAAATCTCTTCACATAGAAGGGAGTTTTTCAATGACAGTAGCAATTTGGAAAGATTCGCTTAATTTTATCTTTTCAACATATATGTCATGTAGTAGAACTTGAAGTACTTGTACTTGATTTATTACTATTTTGGAGTTTACCATCTTTTAGTCTAAGAACTTGCCGACTATGAACTTTTTTGTTCCAGCGTCCTCGGCTTTGTACTTCTTTTTCAGCAAATCCCTTAGATCCTTGGCCGAGTCCTTCGAACTATATACTTCATACAATGTATTGTCCAAACATTTAGTATACATTTCTTGGGAAGTCCGAATGTTTCTATGCATCCAAAGCAATAATCGATTTTAGATTATTTTTCTCCTTCTTGTACTGTTGGTGCAGTCTTTTTCAGAAACTTCGTCAAGTTTAGAATGTTAAGATAAAACAACATCTTTTGTTGCCGTTTCTTGAAATCCACACCTCTAAATTTTTAAGATTTTTTCCATGCGGGATCACAGTATTTTGAAGTGGCATAGTCAAAGGCAGAACCATATTATTCGTACCATTGGTTATTTGACTCGAAGTTGTTTCCATGGTATTCATCTCTGTTACACAAACAGAAGTTCAACGCAACTACAATATGAAGGGAATAACACGTAAAGCCTCTTCCAAAGATGAAGATTGCAGGTTTATATCCACAAAACAATCACAAACAGAATTTTGTCTTAAGATTATTGTGCTAGAATAAGGTGGTGAAAGGGTTGTTTAGTAATAAACAAACAAAGACGAAGTTAAAAGGTTTAAATTGCAAGAGCGTAATTAAACTTTATGGAAGTAAAAAATAAGAAGAGGAAAGGAAGTAAAATGAAAAGATGATCCGATGCAAGTAATTACACTTTCTCCTTAAGATAAAATTACCCCGCAATGGTTTTAACGGTTTACGGCTCTTATCTCCCAAGATACAATGAATCCAATTTGTAGTAGAAGTACTTCAAACCACAAGTTCCAGCGAACTTCGAATAGAATTTTCCCTCTCTACAAGGAATTATGGCTTTGAATAATTATGAAAATGTTTTGCAAGAGTTTTGAAGCAATGCTTAATGCACAAGCGATATGGGATGCATAATGGACGTCTAAAGGGCCATACTTATAGAGGATGAGGAGTTGTGGGTGAAGTGTTGTGTACCAAATCTTGCAACTTTATGAATAGAAGCATCACTTACTGTCACTGACCTTTGGCTTGAGGGACAACCTCATGGATCAAGCGATAGGCGAGTGATAAAGTTAGGCAAAAATAATTGGTTTTGAGTTTCAAAATATACCATGATGATCTACTCGACCATAATTTCTCATTCATCCGAAATTGATTTTGAGTTTCCAAATATACGATGATCTACTTGACGACTAGAACAAGTTAATCTAATCACATTTGTAATTTTACTATCGTATCAAGTCCGAATATTTGGTCAAAGTTGACAAGATAACCACTTTTTCAACTTTTATACTTAACCAAATTTTCTCAAATTTAAACCAATTTTCAACAAGAAGTATAGTAGATAATCTCTCTACTGTTTTCTCTGAATTGATAAAATGCTATTTTCAATCCACCCTTTAGAGATTGATTGCATCAGCCCTGCATCAGTAATTCATATACTTAGGCATATATGCACGTTCGAGAAACTTAAGACAAAAAAGTTCCTTATTATGCTTAATCAAGAGTTTTAAATTGTTGATAGCTGATTTTTTTTTCTTGAAGCATTACTTCCCATATTTGGACTATGATGTATGAGCTAATTGATATCTTTGTTTCCTTTAGTTTGAGTTTGATTGAACATGGAACTCTTAATGTCGTATCAAGGGTCGTTGGAATCATGAGGAGTTGCTACCCTAATTAAATGATGATCTTATTTGAATTTGCACCAATACTTGCATTTATTCTATTGTGGAGCGTCATAGCAAATCAAGGAAATATATTAGACATCGAGGTTGAGTTATATAAATAAAATGCCAATTTTGTTAGTTTATCTGAGGTTGCATTATTTGTGCCATTATTTTCTTTTCTAAATGGGATAGCTTAAGTTGTAGCCTATGATATTCAGTAACCTAAACCCTCAAGTGCTGGAGATGGGTATATAATCTGTGGTTGCTTATGGAGCTATTGTGGTGTGGTGATGTTGGGAAATAAAGCGAATGGAGGTAATATATATGACGTGATATGAAGTATATGATTGCAAATAGACAACAAGATAAAAGGCAAAAAATTAATTGACATACGAATGTAATATTTTATTCGATTGGCGAATATGGAGAAAACAAATACAATAAATGTTCTTACATAATTATTCCATATTTCAGTAATATAAAACTTGTGAAAAGAGTTTATTTATAGGTATGTATGCAAAATTCTAAAAATACCACAAAAATAGGAACAAGATAAAAAATAATGTGAAATAAATGAAATAATATTTTTTTCAATAAAAAAACGTTGAATAAAGGGAACAATACTTTCCCCAAAAAATTCATCCTAATTTGGATAAAAATTAAACAATCTCCACATTGACACAAATTCTAATGCAACTAACAAAACTCCAAAATCTCTCCACTTAGAGAAAAATATCCTATTGCAATGAATAATCTAAAATCTTCAATAGGAACCAAACTTTCTCCAACATAAAAATACTCATCTTCTTCCACGGTATCCAATATAGATACATGAACTCAAACATCAAGTTTTCCAAAATTCATATTGAATTAGAAATTACCAAACAGTGTCGAAGCGCACACTGTAGCAAAATCAACTTCCAATACTTTCCTAGAATCCCCTGGTTAGCCTCAACACTTTTAAAAAATACTAAGCATGTGCAACTGAATCAGCATTCACGTACTTATTTCCAATGGGTCAATTCCTAACAATTGAACATGCTGGAACCGCGAGTAACAGTAACAAAGCAAAATTACCCATATCTTTCAAATTCGTCTGAGTAGTATTCTTCAATATGGACCCCAAACAAAATCTCAAAGTTACAGCACCAAATTGAATCTCTACCATAGTACTAAATATGTGCTGACTTTTCACAAATTCTACTCAACCTTACAAGATGTATGACTGGGACTCTTCCCCCTCTCCAATAAAACACGAACGCCATTTCAAACACTTAAGACTCCACATTCTCTAGAGAATGTGTATCTTTTTGAATCAAGAGTACTTAACAAAATGAGATTCTTTTTCAAGTCTGAAATATGACGAACATGATCAAGTGTTTTACGTGTTCCATCCACCAAATTCAATTAGACTTTACCAGTACCAGCTACCTGACAAGGCTTGTTGTTACCCATGACAACAACACATTGTGTCACTATTTCATATGTTTCAAACAAACCCGATTGTGACATATATTGAACGCCCAAACTATATCCAAAATTCACTCCTTGTCAGGTTTGGATTCCATGTTAGAAATCGCCAAAACATTTTCACCGCTCAAATAGTTCTCGGCTATGTTGCTCTCTTTAAAGTATTTGATTGCTTCCCATGATTTGTAATCAAATTACTTTTGCTCTGCAATTTGTCGCAATCCATCTTAATGTATCATTTCTTTTTCAACGACAACAAACCTACTTCCTGAAATTTGACCTTGACTTACCACTTCTCTGATCACTATGAACAGCAAAGCTTTCTCCATCTCTGGCTTCGGATCCAACCAGATGTTGTGTCTTCTTTTTTGAAAATAAGGAATCATACACATCTTCAATTGTGAGAGTATCATGACTATACAAGATTGTGTCTCTAAACAAAGTAAATAATGCGGGCAGCGAACACAAAATTATTAAGGCCAAATATTCTTCACATACTTTACCTCTAAAGTCTTCAAATTAGTGACAATCTCATTTAACACAACTAAATGATCTTCTAGAGATCTGCCTTCTATCATGCGATGAAAATACAATCTCTACTTTAGATGTAATTTGCTTATCAGACTTTTAATCATGCACAATTGCTCCAACTTCAATCATAATATAGCTGCCGTTTTCTTCTTTAAAATGTCGTGAATAATATTGTTGGAGAGATGAAGATGTATAGTGGGATTGTTTGCAAGAGAAGATTGCCCAATTAAGATACGAACATGAGGACCTTAATTAAGTTAATTCATTAAATTCATTAATAGGTTCATTCCTATAATGTCTTGAATGAATGTGAAGATATCTATGAAAATGCCTTCCGATCCATCACTTGTTTTTTGTCTATCATCCAAGTTATGGACATTTTTGTCAAATCCCAACAACAGATCATCCAAATCCATTCGCGCTAATACAACTTACATGTTCACTTGCCACAACGAGAATCTTATATAACAATTCAAGAGCGGAATTTTATATTTCATGGCTGTCATCAATGACAAAAACCTCGAACAAATCTCAACAAATAGCTCTAATACCACTTGTTAAGAAATAAAACGGATGGAGTTAATATATATGATACTATATGAAGTATAAGATTGCAAATAAACAACAAAAGAAAAGAAAAGAATTAATTGGTAGAGGAAATGGGTAATTTATTCAATTGACGAATATGGACTAAACAAATACAATAACCGTGGCTACACAATTATTATATATTTTAGTAATATAAAACTTGTGAAAAGAATCTAATAATTATAAGGGCGTATGTCAAATACTAAAAATACCACAAAGATGAAAATAAGATAAAAAAAAAAAAGTGAAATAAAAGGAAACAATATTTTCCCCCAAAAAAATGCAATCTAATTTGGGTCCAAAAATCCAATTGGGGAGG
>NC_036240.1:6678851-6697960 GCF_002742605.1 Olea europaea var. sylvestris
TATTGAGAATAAACTCTAATTCTATAAGAGTGTGAGTAATAAAGTCGTAGAAAGAAAATAGACCCACAAGAATACACAAAATTTATACAAGTTCGCCCAATGTGAGGCTATGTCCTCTTCAACCCCCATAGTAATTCATTGTGATAAAAAGAAGTTTACAGAAGGGAAAAAAAAAAAAAAAATTGTATACCTTGTTTTCTCCAACATTTGTCTCTCCTTTTATGATGATTTTAAACATGACTCCCAATTTATAAGAAAAATTATGGAAAAATTGAAATTACAAATGAAAAAAATTCTTAAATTTTTCTTAATGAAATTTTGATCCGAAGGCTTTGCCCTCTACACTCCCCATTTGCGGACTCCGCACAGCAGCAATTGACTTGTGGTCTATGAGTATGAACTCTATAAAGATGTTGGCCGTTGGAATGAGTTCACTGTTAGTATTTTTCCTCAACACTATGCAATGTATCAATACTGCATTGCATCTCTCTCTTACGATAATAAAAGGTAACCAAAGGTGAAAATGAAGCCATTGTTCGAATACTATAGCTACTGATTCAGTTTATGGAAGCCACAAACTTCTGAAAAACTAAGGCTCTATTTGATTGTACCAAGTTTTCCATGAAAAATGGAAAATCAATTCAATTTTCCATCTTTTAGGGTGTTTAATTGGTTTTTTTCCAAGGAATTTGCTTTCTTGTTTTTCTCGGGTACTAGCAATTTTCTACGTTTTTATGGAATTCGAATTCTCACCAATCATTGTAGCTATATATATATATATATATATATTTTTTTTTTTTCAATTTTTTTTTTTGTTGGCAATGAAAACAAATTTAAAGAATTATTCTAAAAAAATATTTCCTTTTAATTGATAATTTCCATATAAAATAAAGTCAAACGAACATCAAAAGATAGATGATTTTCTTGAATTTCTTGATTTTATTTTATTTTATTATTATTATTATTATTTTTTTTTTTTTTTTTGCAATGAAAATAATTTCTAGACAATTCAATTTCCTAGAATTCGTTTTCAATTCAATTCAATTCAATCTATACAATCAAACGGACCCTGAGTATCGTAAACTGTTCTTGATTCAATGTTTATCGTCCTTTGAATGACTAACAGTTGGTGGGAATGAAGAAAAACAGTAGTGGCGAAGAAATGCTTTACTAGGCGATTGGGTTGTGGTGCAATTGTCTAGCAAGTCGATCTCATAGCTTAAGAGTGATTGTTGAGTTGAATGTTCAAGCTTTTCTCACTGCTTGCTGTAGATATGTACGTAAATCATTTCTTCCCTTTCTAGTTAAGCATTTAGACGAGGTGGTTCAAAAGTATAATTTGATGTCATTTACACGTAATTAGGCTATTAGCTACTCAATGTTTATTGGTGATTTGCCACATCTCTCTCTAAATTTTTATTTATTGTGATTTTGCCTAAATATTTCTAATATGCATGACCTTCGCTGCCTGTAAAATATTAAAGCTTAGACATAATGAATCGCTTAATTTTATTTTATTTTGTTAGCGAAACACCATGAGAATCTAGACAACACATAAAACTTACACTTGCAATCATACTCTACTATATTCACTTGAGTATGGTTGGTTTTTAAAATGAATTTTGTAGGATAAAACTTCCTTTGAAATACTACTTTTGCGAATAAACATATTAAGATACTTGCGAAATGCTTATAATTTATTTATGTTGACTTTATATTTACAGTAAATAATGCTGAGTTTGTCACTGTTTTCCATCCAATAAATTTCGTTTCACTTGTGTACAAGCTTAGCATTACTCTAACCTACAATATTCATTGTTTGTTTGGTGATATAAATCACCAAGTATACTCTAGGTTTAAGAAAAAAGAAGAAAATTATATAACCATAGTATTATGTAACAAACATTACTTATCTAATCACCAAGATTAGAAATCATTGTCTTATATATTTTTATCTGGATATAAGCAAAGCCAAGAAAGCATTTATTTGGCTAAGTGTAAAAAATTAATTAGTCATAAATAAGTGCACCTCCCATATTAATGAGAATTGTGAGAAAAAAGTGTTGCATTAGCGAAATTGACATTAATTATTAGAAAAAAAAAATCTTGTCTAATGTGACATATGTGAGACTTTGTCTAGCTAACGTAAAAAGAAGAAATAGAGAATATAAAGAGTACATTTTAGATGTAGAAGTTTTGTTGGACAGAGTGAATAAACAAATTTAAGTTTTATCTGCGTTTTCATTTTTCTATGTATTATTATTTTTTCTCTCCTATTAAATATGCATCGGAGGGGAAATTTGAGATATAGCCGAAACCAATTAAAGATGAAATTTGAATTTACCAATATCTACATTAACTTGCTTGCTACCACGTAGACTGAAATCCATAGAATGCATTGAAGATACTCTAAGCTCATTGTAGTTAAAAAAAATTTAATAACTGACTTATTTTTTGGTTGAAGTGAAAAGAAATAAGATATTTATTTTGAAATTATAGATTATTATCAAACTATGAATAGCTTTTAAACTTTAAATGAAAAGAGAAATAATTTTTTGCCCTTAAGCTTAACCATACATGTTCTCTAAGACACTTCTATTAAAAATGATTTTGATCACTAATTTTCGAATTTCTTATCTAGTGAAAGCTAAGTATTACTCAAAGAACAGAGAATGTCTTTTTATCTAATGCTGGTCCATAACACATTTAGGAAGTGGGTATAAAAACTGTGTGCATATGTAGAATATGTATAACCGAATGTGAATTTGTCCCATTTTTCAATATTCTCGTGTTATTTTCAATGTACACATTAGAAAAGGAATAATCATTTTGTGATTCAATTGCAATGTACCTTTGTGATTGAGATTGTGATCATTAAGAGCATATTCATGCATGTTTGTGACCTCCGGACTGTACGAATGAGTACTTTTGGTCCCTTAGTGAGAGTGACCGATGTGGGAGGGATGAAGATCGAATAGTATTAGCATATTATTCAATAGAGTAGTTATCGTTGTCATTATTGAATACATTTTGATTTGAGACATGGATATAAGGTTAATACATTTATAAGAATGGTTTGTGTAAGGTCATCACAATAATTATAGATAAACTAGTGAAGAAGAAGTTGAGTATATGGACTAATCCATACATATGGGGCATCCACAAAGAAAGAAGTTAAAAACTTTATCTATTGTTATGATTAGAATTATATATAATTAATATTTTTCTCTCTTTTTGGAAATTTTTACATAAAAAAAATAAAAAAAAAAAAAAAAAAAAAAAAAAAAAAAAGAAAAACAATAGTTTTTGAAAGAACTTAGCTTTTTCATAATCTGAGCATACCTAAAGTGGTTAAAACCAAAAAAAAATTAAGTGAGATAAAATCATTCTTTACAAAGCTTCGAACAATTCTCTTTCCATAGAATTTTCATATCATTAACTAAGGCCTCGTTTGGGAGTAATTTTTCACCCAAAAAAATTGATTTTTTGACCCGTTATTTCACTATTTCAGTTGTAATTTTTGACTTCTTCTTTCACAAGTGGCCCCTACTTTTCTCCTAAAGATCAAAAAATCAATTCTCAAAATCACTACCGAACATGCCATAAATCAATCAACAATGCTAATTGTGTGAAATATAAGACTAAAAAAAATATATTAAATAAGTTGCACCAATTTGCCTTTATTTTTATGATTTGTAAAGTAAAATTGGATTCCATGAAGAATATGATGCTCAAACTTTTCAATTAATCATTCCTTAAGATTAGAAATTCTTGAAAATAACTCATAGAACAAAAATGTATTCCAATCCCAACACACGCACATCCACACAATGGAGTTGTCAAATCCGAGAATAATACAGCTACAAGGAGAAACAAAAGTAATGTAAAATAAAAGGTGAGGCAGCAAATCATAAGAAATTCGACTGCTATGCAATTTACAAATCATCGGTTCCTATTAATACAATGTAGCCCTTGTTTGAGCCTCATTATTTAAGAAAAATGCATTTTTAAATAGTATTTTGACATCATTTTTAACTATACATTCTTTAATAAAATAATATTATACGCAAATCACAAATTTTTCTTTATTTTTTAACTATATATTTCACATCGATACACTATTTAAAAATGTATTTTTATGACAAAAATGGGACTCAAACAAAGACTTCGACCGAAAAGTGAGAATTTTGCTAGAAGACTTGCCGACGTTCTAAAGACACGAGGGTAACGTAGTCATCAGTTCATTACTCCTATGAAAATGCCAAAATTTCACTCATTTCGGGGGAAGTTATAATTTTATTCAATAAACCGCCAAAAGACAGCAAAGGTCTAACTTGAGGTTAATTAAAAAAAATCGAATCTTGCATAAGACCCAATTGTTGTTAGATAATTAAAGTGGTCAGACATTGAGTTTGCTTCCCAATGATCATTAGTTCGAGTTTCTTTAGGGCCACTGATGTGAGTACCTGACTGTAAAATTTTTCAGGGCCTCGTGAGATTAGTCGAGGTGTGCATAAATTGGTCTAGATACTCACGGTCATTAAAAAAAAAAAAAAGATAATTAAAGTGCAAGAAATTAAATGAAAACTTCGAAATGTGCTAATTAAGATCAGACCTTGTAGTGTCAGGCCACCCAAAAAAAAAAAATGTAAAGGAAATGTCACTCCTCTTTCGTTCAAATGCAACAAAAATAGCGGTGACAAAGGGTTTGTGATTGTGATTTAATGGCTATGTTCCTTATTTCTACATCAAGTATGTGATTTTGATTATGAGCATATTCATGTTTGTCACCTTTGAGTCCCTACGTTGGAGAAATTTTGGCTCTTTGATATGAGATTATGATTATGAATGTTGAAAGTCGATGTTGAACTTCGAAATATAATTTGCGAAGTTTGCCAAATGATAGTGAAGCTAAAAGCAATACATGAGGGAACAAGACAATAAAATGTTCACCTACTTCCCTCCATCCATGCAAGCTAGATGCTGTTAATAAAATAACGCGTGTGCCAATAAATAAAACATGATACTCTTAACAGAATCAATTACAAGTTAACCAATAAGAGACCACTATATGTCGTTCTCCCTTGATGACCTAATTACCTAGAGCTTGTTGGGTTTTATGAGATTGTATGCTAATAATCTTTACTTATTTAATAGATTAATATATGGTAGCTGCATAAAATCTAGGATTATTTCCTAATTGGAAATAATGTCTGTATGTATATATGTAACCCATTTATAAATCAATGAAACATGTTATTCTCTCCAAATCAACATGGTATCAGAGCTAGGTGCCTAATTCATACCCATTATGTGTATTTTCGGTGCCGTCTCAGTTCGAGTTCTGCTTTTCAGTTGCTATGTGGAGTCCGATCTCTAGTGTGCGTAGCTTTGGTTCAGGCAACCCTTGTAACGCCCCGACCCCTAATGGACCGGAACGCTACTTACTTTACTTAGCTTAACCGGTGGTTTAGTAACAAGTGTATACGTTTTAGCGGAAACTTACATCTTTGGATGATAATTTAAATAACAATACTTCAAATACTTTCAACAAAAATACTGAATCATTTTTCAAAATAACAAAATGTAATTTATTCGAAGAAAACATAACTTGTTCTCGCATTCTGCTTTATTCAAAATTTTAAAGAAATAACATTGGAAAATATTTCATAAAAATAAATCCAAATCACTTATTCATCGGATTTCCATGGGCTCGTTGCATCACTCTCCATCTTCTCCTCCATCCATGCCCGAGGTAGAATTCCTTCAATCTGTAGAGATGGGATTAAACCCGTAAGTTGAAAAACTCAATAGGTGTCATAGGTGCATTCGTGATCAAGCTATACATTTCAAAACATTAACTTTATAACTTTTCATACATGCCGTACCCGGAGGCACCATTTGACATGAAGGGATATTCCGTACCCGAGGGCACCATTTGACATACGAACATTTCTTCAACATAGAGGGGTATGCCGTACCGGAGTACCATTTGACATACAAACATTAATATGAATCGAAACTTATAACTTAACACGATTAAACACATTGCACCTCACCTACCTTGATTGATACTTTTGAAACTTTGAAAACTTGGATTGAAAATTTCGATGAAACTTGGATGTTGAAAGAAATGCACTCCTTGGATGTTTGAAAATCGTTGAGAATTGATGCTTGAAAACACTTCTTAAACTTCTAGAAAAAATAGTTTTCCTCCCTCTCTTTTTCTCTCTTGGAAACTCTTTCTTTAGTATGTAAAAGCTCTTGCTTTTGGTGTGAGAAAAATGAGTGAAATAAGGTCTCTATTTATAGGTAAATATTCCATAACTTAAAACAAATGAAGGGTCAAATTTCATTTAAGAGAGAAAACATGGGTGCCATTTAAGTTTGAGGTTAAATGCTTCAATTTAGTAGGGTTTTTATTGCCAAAAACGTGTATGGCCCTTTGAGAAAATAATTGATGAAAATAAATATTTGAATTCTAGAGAAAAATGAGAATTTTTCATTTTAGGTAGTTTCGGTCGACTGGTTGTAGTCCGGTTGACACTGCACAGCTTTCAGTATTTCTATCATAACTTCTTCTCCCGATAACCGATTAAGGTAATTCAAAGTGCGTTGTAAAGCTAACTCAAAGAGTTACAACTTATATTGAGATATCATTTTCCAAATCGAATGTTTCCTATGTCGAAAATGGGTCTCAAATAAGACTAAAAATCTGAAGTATACTTTAGTCATCCAATATTCATATCTTAGTGCCACTAAGGTGTCTAGAATTATTTAGGGTTCTACAACCCTGGTCGAAGGTACATTTCAGGGTTTCTAGTAGGATTCTGCTCTCCGGTGATTTGGGTCTTTGCCGGCGAATCTTTGGTCAGCGATTTGAACTCTGCCCGCTCGACCTCTTCCGATTTCATAGTCCTCTGTAGGTTGGGTAGACTCGTTAAGTTTTCTAGTTAGGTTTGCTTTGGATTTTGGTGCGGTGTGTGTGATTTTGCTATGAATTTTGGCTGCCTGTGCGTGATTATTGGAGAAGAGATTGGGCGTATAATCATTGACTTATAGCTTATTGGGTTTTTATTGGGCCTAAGTTATTCTAGAGGTTGGACTACTACTTTAAGTTGGGCTCACATTATAGTGCCGCTATTGGGTAGATTTTATTTGGGCAAATTGCGTTCTCAGTTGGGTCTTTGGCAGTAAATCTCCATTGATTTGGGATATTTCCTTGGGCTCTAAGCAGATTAGTTTTATTTTTCTTTTTGGTTGAACTGGTTACTTTGTTTGGGCTGTATCTTGATTGAGCTTAAATATTGTCGAATTTATAATATTATTAAGTTGCTGAAAGTGATAAGAAAATGGTGATTAAAATCTCTAGTACTGGTTCTCGTGGTTGTTATTATTGTGGAGAACAAGGACATGTGAAAAGAAACTGTTGGAAATTGAATGACAAACCAACGAAGAACACAAGTTAGACTCCTGTGTGAGGTAATTTGCCAATGTTGCTACTCAGGATGGTCTTTTATCTACACTTCCATCTCAGCATCAAATTACCATTCCACGCCTTACACAGTTTTACGCTTCTCAACAGCCTGTTCCACCTTTCGCTTCCGCTTCCACGTTAGCCAGTACAGGTAATTCTGTAGCATGTTCATCTACCTCATCCCGCAATTGGGTCATTAGTTCCGGTGCCACGGATCATATGACTGGGAATACATGTATGCTTTCGTGATTTCAGTATTCTTCTAAATTACCATGTGTCACTTTAGCTAATGGCTCTACAACTCCTGTAATTGGATGCAACACTGCACATCCAACAAACTCTCTACTATTGTCTTTTGTTTTATGTTTATCTCTATTTCCTTTAAATCTTTTATCTGTAGTCAAATTACTAAATCTCTTAATTGTAGTGTTCTTTTCTTTTCTTTTCTAGGGCTTGAGCTCTATGGCTTTTATGTGCTAGACTCTTTTCCTACACAGGTACCAAGGTCGATTGCATGCACTAATACTTATTCTCTTCTGTAGCTCCATTGTCATTTCAATCATCCCTCCGTTCCTATTTTGAAGAAATTATGCCCTAGTCTTAGTCAGATGTCTCAATTAAATTGTGAGTCGTATCAATTAACAAAATACCACATGGTGCCATATTTCTCTAGACTGAATAAACGAGCTGCGTCCCCTTTTGATCTAATACATTATGATATTTGGGGTCCTTGTCCTATTTTATCCAAGATCGGGTTTCGCTATTTTGTTACATTTGTGGATAATCATTCTCGAGTTACTTTGTTATATCTTATGAAAAATCGTTCTGAACTATTCTCAATTTTTTGTACCTTCTATGCTCAGATTAAAATTCAATTTGATAAATCTATCCGTATCTTAAAGAGTGATAATGATAAAGAATATTTCTCCTCCACGTTTACTTCCTTTCTGTCACAAAATGGCATTCTTCATCAATCTTTATGTATTGTTACTCCGCAACAAAATGACGTAACGGAAAGAAAAAATCGTCATTTGTTGGAAGTTCCACGAGTTCTCCTTTTTCATATGAGAGTTTCAAAAGAATTTTGGGCAAATGCATTTTCTACTGCATGTTACTTAATCAATCGTATGCCTTTCTCTGTCGTAGATGGTAAGATCCCTTTTCCATTATGTTTGCATCTCATACTTTTCTCTCTCTTTCTCCTAGAGTATTTGGATGTACTTGCTTTGTCCAAGATGTGAGACCTTAAGTTTCCAAACTCGATCCTAGATACCTTAAGTGTATATTTTTGGGCTATTCTTGACATCAAAAGGTTATCGATGTTTTTCTTCTGCTTTAGGACGATACTTAGTGTCTGCTGAAGTTAACTTTTTCGAGTCCACACCTTTTTCCAATACTACTGTGTCTTCTGCTCCATTTTCTATTGAGTTTGAGGATGATTTCCTTTCTTACACTGTGACTATACTTGTGGTACCAGTATCTTCTTGTCCTCCTATTCGAAGTGTTAACACTCATTGTATTCAGAAATCTCTGGTGACACCTGCTATTGACCATGACTTGCAGCTTCTACCTGCTGCTTCGCCTCAAGATTTGTCGTCCCCTCCTGATCCTACTCTTAATCTTCCCATTGCTCTCCGAAAAAGTAAACGATCATGTACTTATCCTATCTCTTATTTTGTTTCTTACCATGCATTGTCACCATCTTCCAAGTCCTTCATTACTTCCTTGGAGCATGTGTCCATACCAAAATCTATGTCCGAGGCTTTGTCCCATAGTGGCTGGCAAGCAGCCATGCAAGAAGAAATGATGGCACTGGAACACAATCACACATGGGACTTAGTTCTTTTACCCCTTAATAAACAGGCAATCGGGTACAAATGGGTATTTACTGTTAAGATGAATCCTGATGGATCTGTTCCTCAGTTTAAGGCTCGTTTGGTTGTAAGGTATATGCTCAAACTTATGGTGTGAATTACTCTAAAACTTTCTCTCCCGTCGCTAAGCTAGCCTCTATTCGATTATTCATTTCTCTTACTACTACATATCATAGGCTGCTTCGCCAATTGGATGTTAAAAATGCATTCCTCCATGGTGATTTGTTTGAAGAAGTTTACATAGAGCAACCACCTGGGTTTGTTGCTCAGGAAGAGTCAGGAAAGGTACGCAAACTACAAAAGTCATTGTATGGTCTGAAACAATCACCCGTTCCTGGTTTGGAAGATTTAGTGAAGTTGTGACAGAATTTGGCTTGCAAAGAAGCGTATATGATCATTCAGTATTCTTTAAACAATCTACAGCTAGATGTATTTTGTTAGTGGTAAATATTGATGCTATTATGATTACTGGTAGTGATAGTAGTAGCATAAGTATGTTGAAGACTTTCTTAGGCACAAGATTTCAGACAAAGGAGTTAGGTCCTTTGAAATATTTTTTAGGGATAGAGATCTTTTGAAGTGATAAAGTAATTTTTCTATCTCAAAGGAAATATGCTATAGACCTACTAGATGAGACAGGACTAGTTGAAGCAAAACCTAGTGATGCTCCCATGATACCAAATGTGAAACTCGGAGCAGAAGATGGAGATGTGTTTGCTGAAGCCGACAAGTACAGGATGGTAGTGGGAAAGTTGAATTGTCTCACAATTACTCGTTTAGATATTGCCTTTTCCTGTAAGTGTTGTTAGCCAGTTTATGTCATCTCCTAGAACCTTACATTTGGATGCTATAACTCATATACTAAAATATCTTAAAGGAGCTCTAGGACGTGGGATTCTCTATAAAGACCATGGTCATTGTAGAGTTAAGGGTTTCTCGGATGTTGACTGGGTAGGTTCTCCCGTAGATAGGGTATCTACTATAGGGTATTGTGTTTTCGTTGGAGGTAATCTAGTTTCTTTGAAAAGTAAGAAACAAAGTGTTGTAGCTCGATCAAGTGTAGAATCTGAATATCAGGTTATGGCACATGTGACTTGTGAACTTATGTGGCTATATCATTTACTTGGAGAGATTGGCATCGATAAGTTCCAATCTATGAACTTGTGGTATGATAATTAAGCAGCTATTCACATTGTCCCTAAACCAGTATTTCATGAGAGAACAAAGCACATAGAGGCAGGCCGTCATTTTGTTCGTAAAAAGCTACAACAAGGACTGATTTCAATTAAGCAAGTCAAGATAGGAGATTAGTTAGCTGATATGTTCACTAAGGCCTTAGCTGGGTATCGAGTAAACTATATTTGTAATAAGTTGGGCATGATTGATATCTATGCTCCAGTTTGAGGGGGAGTGTTATGAGATTGTATGCTAGGAATTTTTACTTATTTAATAGATTAATATACAGTAGGTGCATAAATCTAGGATTATTTCCTAATTGGAAATAACCTCTGTATGTATATATGTAACCCATTTATGAATCAATGAAATATGTATTCTCTCCAAATCAACATTGGAAAATTTTTAAATACCCTCAGTTTAAAAGAGAGGCGTGGAATTCAAGTATTTCCCTCTCAAATAACCATTTCCTATTTTGCTCAAAGTTCGACCATCGAAATCAATGAATTTAGGAGGTGAAAAATCTGGTTAGGTAAGAGAATTTATCTATCTAATTTCTATCGTCAAAAGTCGAGATGGTACTGGTGTTAGCATATTGTTAATTATCAAGTGTTTATCATCATCAATCCTCACTCTAATTAACTTCTTAACAAATGGTGTGTTTGGCAATGTGTTTTACGTCGAGTGTTTATGATCATTAATCTAAACTCTAATATTAAAAATCTTTATCATCAGTTAACATTCAAAGAACAAATAAAATATTCCAATCCCAACACACATGCACATAAACACAATAGAGCTGTCAAATCCAGAATATTATAGCTTGTGTGTACAATAAAGTTTCACAATAAATTTTTGAAAAAAGTACAAGAAAATGAAAGCCAAAAGTTACACTCCCTCTTTCTTTCATAATTTATTGAAGTGTCACAAAGTTCCTACAATTTGCAAAAGCCGCCCACTCCATAGAGTACCAAAAATGGGGGAGTCAGAGAGTTCCCTGCATGGATTTCTAATATACTTTGTACCTGTACGGCAACCAATATTTAGGTACTTAACTACCTGATAGCAACCTCTGCCAAGGTAGAAAAGAGGGCAAACAGTAGGTCGATTCGATTCGATTCGACTGACGCTTGTCATGTGCCATGAAAGAATACTTATCCTGAATGGGCGGAATATGAAATGGACTGACAAAGACGTATCTGTGCTTAATACGCAGTAGTGGACACAATGAGTAAGATAAGTGATATATGGTATTTTAACTTAGTATGCTTTGAGTCGTTTCAATGATTTGATAAAGTGGTGGTGGCACGGCGATTGACATGAAATCCATGTCATCCTTGCATAGAAAGCGGCCCACGATCCTGGTGGCGGGCCTGGCTACAAGCATCTCCCAAGCTTCATCTGATTCCAAGCCCCTTTTGAGGAAGGCTTCGGTTGCATCCAAATTATACATGTGCCACTCCAATTGATTTCGAAGCTTAACGATGTTTTGTAGTTGGTTAGAAGCCAATTTGCAGTTGTTTGCCTTAATTTTATCAATAGCATCTTCAAGGAGCCTAGCCCTTGCCTCATAGTCAAGAATTGACTCGTTTTGAAAAAATTCATGTAATTCTGGTACTCCAATAGCACGTTTGATCCCTCGTGTATAATTCCCTTCAGGGTCGAAGAAATCTCTTGCTTCATTGATCAAACTAGTGTCCACCATTCGATCGACTCTTTTGGACAAAAATGAGTGAAGGACGGCCATTGATACGTTGACCCATAGGAAGCAGCATTCGTACTTCGACTGGAATTCCATGTCATCATTCACCAAAGCCTTGATGTAAGAATTAGACCCTCCAGCAATGATAGGCAACTTACCCCTCCTCGTAATCGAATCAACGGCAGTTGACGCATGATGCACGAAATCGACGGCTGCGAAGTCTGCATCAGGATCCACTATTCCCAACAAATGGTGAGGGATTCCCCTACATTCCTCTTCTGTCACTTTATTGGTTACTATATTTAAGCCTTTGTAAACTTGCATTTTATCCGAATTCACAATCTCGGCCTCGAAACGTGTGGCTAGATCGATCGAAAGTCTTGATTTTCCGGTGCCGGTGGCTCCCATTACTATCACCACCTTGTCCTTCCGGCGCCGTCCCGGAATAAATTGATCCATGTTTAACCCCCCGGGAAAATTCACCTGCAGGGGCTGTGCTGGCTTGCAGGCTGAAAATGAGATCCTCATATATATATAATTTATTACTCCTGTTTCATATACAAAAGTAGCTAATTGAGTCAAACATTATGGAAAAATTAAGAAAGAAAGAAAACTAGCTGTCAGGAATTTTTCTTTCCAGCATGCACTAGCACAAGAATATAATATCTTTGTCCTCGATGCGCATTAGATTTTAATTTATTTTCCAATTTTTACATTGTACAGCACCTCTAACCAACCATGCCGAAGCATAACAATATAGTATCTGGATAGGCATGTTTGGGTGTATGACAAATATAATGAACAAGATTTTTACTTTTTTTGAATCTTGGTAATGTATAGTACTATTTCTCTATATGTGTGCGCGTGTATACCTCTATGCTTGAGATGATGCGGCAAACTGCAGCAGAAAAACGAGCAAGATATTTGTCCGGTTCTCTTCTTCGAAAAAGGTTTTGGAGGAAGAGGGAATAAGTACAAATTAAGTTGGGGCAGACATTATAAAGCAAACATGTGTGTTTCGTATGTAAATATGCAGAAAACTCTCCTATATATATACACGAGTTGGGAGAATCTGGAAAAGAGAAATTATTTGAAAGAAAGTGACAGATGAAAATGACTAGACTGATATGTCCCATCTTCCTCTTCGGAGCTAATTCACCTTTTGTGCCCCCATTATTTGTGAATAATATATTATTGAATAGTAATTGATATTGAAATGTGTAATTTAAAAAAAAAATTTATTTACGTGTAATATTATTTTATTAAAAAATATGTGATTAAAAATGAGTGCTATAGAAAAAATAATATTATAGAATGATAGACAAACGAAGGCAATGTGATGACTATTATTTATGCAGGTGGAGAAGTGGGAGCCATGCATATATTCAATATAAAAATTCTATTCTGTGAATGTCATTTGAATAGACCCTAACTAGAATATCTCTCATAGAAGGGTCTACTTTTTTTAATGCCCAAAAAAAATACTCACTCCCCTTTGAAGGTGAGGAGTCTGGCCAAGTCTGTTCAAATGACATTGGCATAATAGCATGACTGCTCATTTCGATAACAAAGAATATAGATGTGCAACACGCGTCATTGCACGATAATTTGTTTTGTCTATCCACAAATTACGTTGTACATATTACATCATGTTTTCTACTCGATCCTAGGTACATTTGTATTGCGTACAAATATTTCCTATATGGACATGGCAAAAATAAAGGTGCAATAAGGTAGAGTTCTGATTTTG
Source organism: Olea europaea var. sylvestris (assembly GCF_002742605.1). Classification (NCBI taxonomy): domain Eukaryota; kingdom Viridiplantae; phylum Streptophyta; class Magnoliopsida; order Lamiales; family Oleaceae; genus Olea; species Olea europaea. The sequence continues at coordinate 6,692,831 of NC_036240.1, forward strand.
AAATTACTTCGATTGATGTAGGATAATATTATTTAGCTATCATTTTACTATAAAAGGGACAAATTGCAAGATCTCTATTACCCAGATTTTTAAAATTATCAGAATGGCACAGAGTTGGAATCTCTTTAAGTAGAGTGGGATCCAATCTTCAACATAATTATTTAAGCGATTATTGTTGGAATGCAGAATCGGAATTATTCAAAAATAAAAAATTTCTTTAATTTAAAAATAATATCGTCTAAATGTACACGTCTATGTTATATCAAAAATAAAGAATTCGAATTTTTACCTAAATTTGATAATCAATTCTTGAATAATTCTGAATCACGAATTTCCAACTTTTTGCATCACGAACTTTTAGTCTTTTAATTCCAAAAACTTAATGCTTCAAACTTTCAAGTCTTCTATTGTATTCTCCAAAGTCAAAACTGCACCGGTGGGTGGACACCTTCTTTTAATTAAATGAAGAAACCAATTTTTGAATCGGACAATTGAAAAAATCAAGAAAAATAATTTTTTTTCTCTCTCCAAAATTTGAACACCATAGAATTACGTATTATGAATATTGTACAATATCATTCCATAGAATGTTTGTGTTCCATCTATTCTCTATTTATAGATATATAAGAGTTTCAATTCGTATACAATAAAAATTCTACATTTAAATAGGAGTTCTAATTGAAGTTCAAATCTAATTAGTTTACATTTAATTACATGTGTAGTCCTAAAACTTCAATTACAATTATAATTATGTTTACAACTTTCGTACTAAGTACAAAACTTTATTGTAATGACAATTAAGTCCAAAATTATTATAATTACCGTAATTAAGTTTCAATATTTTATGGAGCTACCATAGGGACCTGATCGGACATATATTATCCTAGCTCCTATAATTAGATGATGTCTAGTCGGCCCTAAACCACCCAATCTAATTATTAATCTTTATTTTTTTTAATAAAAGTAAAAGATTGAACTATCGGAATATATAAGATGACAGAAGCCAATAAATCTGTAATACTTTTCTTTGATCGGCTGTATATGTATTTTATCTTTGTCCGAGATCCAATGATTAGGTACAAGCATGAATGACCGTTTTGCTCCTCTAATTATTCTCAATAACTTAAGTTTCATTTTTTTTAACGGTCCTGTGAACTAATAACAGATGTTACTAAATACTGAGCTCAAATTTTAACCGTTCAACAGAAAATACTTAAATAATCTCTCTAATCATATTTTTGGGCGATGGTTCCCAACACGAATTCATGTTCTCAAATCTGTTCATTCTCAAATTCCCAACTCATCGAGAGATTTGATTAATCAAATTGATCTCACCCATGATGAATCAAAGAGCCATTAAAATCACGAAAAGATATACATAATCCTGTCAAGGGATTTAAATGAAATACACAGTGGTCTAGTGGAATTTAATTCTCTACATGGTCATGCTATAGAATTGAATTAGACACACGGTTCACTCAATACACTCCAAGTGTATTAGTGTCACCATTAACTATTTATATGATAAGAACAAATCACAAACCCAAATAGTGAGTTAGTCAACACTATGAACTTTCAGTACAAGGTGCCAACCATTATACATTGGTTGTAAACAAATTATTTATGATCAAAATATAAGTTATATCACACTGTACTTCTCAACGCAAGTACCCAACTTATATTATTTCAAGTGATCATAAATATTTTAATTTGCATGTTCAATAATATAAAATAAAACAAAATAATAAAACCACAATTAATTTATTATGAATGATTATTTTATCATAGCAAGATGTACTATATATACAGCCCAACAATTATATGTGTTTGTATAATGAATTCACGATTTGTCAAATAATTAACACATATATTGAGGGTTCTAATAGGAATCCCTTTCAACCCTTTAATTTTTGTTAATTAACTCTTAACTTTTCTTAAATTGTAAGTATCTTGCAATAAATAATAGCAGTACTGTTCACATTTTGCACTGGTTGGGGACAAGTTGTTTTCCCAAAATGATTATTCTATTTGTACATAAAAAATGTACATAAAGGATTACATAAAATGATGTAGAGAGAAAAGATTAAATGAAAAAATTGATTGTATTTTAAACTAGCAAATGATAGCATGACATGTAGCATTATGTAACCAATTATGTAAAACTTAATGTACATGTAGAAAAGTCCTCAAAAACAGTGGCAAAAAAAAAAAAAAAAGGAAAAATTGCAGCAACTGTTCCTAACCTTTTGAATTTAATTAGAAGCTAATAAAATGGTAACCTGTGGAAAAGCTGTTCAATTATGATTCAGCCAAATATTATAATAAAAGGATAAGGAATCAAGTGTAATGTATTTTTATAGATTTTACCATAACCTTCAATTTATGCTAGTGAAGGTCTCTAACATTTGAAAATTTTGCAAGTGAGGTGCAAATGGAAACCATCCATTTGATCATTAATTGACCCAAAAAAAATAATAATAATAAATTAAAAAAAATTGATTTTTAACCAAATTAAAGGGGTAAAATGGTAACTTTGCATATTATCACTAAAATAACTTTAAAATCAAATAATAATAATAATAATAATAACAAAACTTCTCATTTTCCACACATCACTCCGCCAAGCCCCATCACCCGTGCCCAAACTAGAAAAACCATCGACCACCCAATCTGTCGGAACTTCATCCCCTAGCCAGTAGCCTCAATCTACAAACATATCCTACACAATTAACTGGACAAACAACAACATAAGAAGATCAAAATCAGATTGAAAACTCAAAGGAGTCGCACACCTTAACCCTTCAAATCGCTAAAGAGAATTAATTACTACAAAATCATGTAACACTAAATCAGGAAACCAAAAAGAGTTAAATTTAGTCCTCATTATCAATCCCTTGCAATTTGCTATATATTTTTAAATTCAAATAATATATTTGCTTATATAAAAAAAAAAAAAAAAAAACCCTTCAAATCGCTACCTACAGTCACACCCATGGTCACACCCCGTCGGGCTTACATTTATTGAATTGTGTATATATAATGGGTAAGGAATGACTCTATATAATTTGGCTTACATTTATTGAATTGTGTTTATTTGAATTTGCATGTTTTTCTTTTCGATTACTTGAATTGATTATTTTAATTGGTTGTTTGTATTAATTATGGACAAATTCTTTAAATGTAAACCTTTGTTTTCTTCCATTTTGATTATTTGTATCAATTATGAAACATTATTAAAATATGAAAAATACGTAGAGAACAATTATAATAAGATATTGAATGCTTTTATATTTTTCACAACATTTTTACGAGTTTGATTGTGTTCCTTTAATTTCAAATGTCTGCGTTTGTCACTGTGTTTATTTCCTTTTCTTTAATACATCACCATTATATCAAAATTTAATTAAGGAATTGAAGACCACACAATTAATTGTATAATTAAAAAAATTGTAAAGACAATTATGGTGATGGATTTATAATTAATGATTATAACATGCTTAGAAGTTCATTCCAAACCCAAAATTGATCTCTAATTTTATATCTATTGTGTCAATCATTAGTAGAGAATATTTTTAACAATATCTTGGAGTACCAACTTGAAAAATAACTAATAATATAAGCTTCACTAAATCTTAATTAATTAAATAATAGTCAAACCAAGAAAAAAGTAGTTGCTCAGGACAAAGATAATATGGTTAATTTAAGCGTGCAAGAAATCGTGATTCGCATAACATTAATGGAAGAACCACTAATCATAATTTAAACAATTTATAAATGGTTTAATTACATGAGCCATGTACTATACATATCATTCAATATTCAATTCTTACAAACAAAGCTTCTAATATCCATATCACAAGCTCTTGTTGAGGGTGATGTTTATATTTAGGTCTAAGCATTTGAATAGTCTTTACCATTATCAGGTGGACCAAAAATAGCGTCCTCAAAGTATTTGGTCGTACGTAAAAGCAGAATATTTATTTATTATTATTATTATTATTATTATTATTATTTTTGGTTGCATTTCTTAGCACTACTTTTCAGTAAGGCCATATATACCCAACAAATTGAAGTGTAGAATTTAATTGATATGAGACGTGTTACATAAATGTGGATAAAAAAATGAACATGACTTTGGGATATCATTCTAATTTAGTTTAATGTAAAGAAATCGAAAAACTAAAAGAGACGTGTCAAAAAATAATAATAAATAAATAAATAAATAAAATATATACATGACACTTCAATATCACATTACTAGTTCCGAAAATTGTTCAATACACTTGGTGTAATTTTTATCTTCAAGAATCATGGCATCGACATCTATATATTAAAAAACACCTCCTCTTTATAATTTTTCAAAACAATTTCTATTTTTTTTTTTTATCTCCAAGAATCATAGCATCAATATCTGTAGATTAGGAAGAACTCCATGGCTAATCATGAGCAAGTCAATGATGGAGAATATATACATCTTATATTCATAGAATCCACCCAAAAATGCTTTAAAGAGTCTCATGCTAAACTATAATTAAGATAATATATTTATACTAGTTAAGAGACATTCGATGTGTTTTATTAGTTTAATGAAGGGTCATTTTTTAGTTTGGCTCCACCTTAATTATGATTCTATGTCCCCACTTGATTAATTCAAAAAAATATTTATAAGCTCCAGTTTTGTTAGTATCTTTTCCGTTTATTGCTATCATTTTTTGACATATCTTGTACCCATTATCTTCAATTAAAAAAAAATGTGGGGTGATGCAGCCATAACCATGCCATCTAATTTTTATGATATTTCTTTTGAAATTATTACATATGTACATAGCACAATATCATGGTATTCATAGAGATATATTTGATAATTCAAGAAAATTGAGCAAGCATGTAGAAAAATTAATTAATTAAGGGAGAAGTTAATATTTGGCATGTTTATTTCGTTTAATTTTGTAGTGAAATGAAGTCCTTAGCAAGTATAGATAGTAAAACACTTGGTTAAATATCAATGCAATAGTATGAAAATCGGAACACAAATGAATAGCAAGAATCAAACTACCCTTCACAATCAAAGCCGGTCCTGCGGCGAGGCAATTGTTTGGCCAATTCCCCCCCCCCCCCCCCCCCCCCCCC
>NC_036240.1:6698015-6705626 GCF_002742605.1 Olea europaea var. sylvestris
AAAAGGAAAATCAGTTTTTTTTTTTTTTTACCCCCGAAGTGGGTTCCTTCGTCTTCTCTTCTTCTTTCTTGTCCTCAGACGGTGTTTGAGTGGCTTCATCAGACATTCAAACTTCTCACCGTTCCCCGCCATAGCCTCCTCCACAGGCGGCGGCTCCTCATCTACATACCACACTTTAACTCACTTCCATATCATTTGTCCCATAAACTCGTTATTTTGAAGGTATATTTTTCCTTTTGGGTTTTCAATTTTACCTTTTTCTTTAATTTGGTTTTTTTTTTTTTTTTATCATTTTATCTTGTTCAATAATTTTTGAGAATTAGGGTTTGATTAATTTAAAATGGGAGGTTTTTATCAATTTATGTTACTTAATCGTGTTTTCTGATTTGATTGCGTAATTATATTAAAAAACAAACCATATTCTGCGTAATTTTATCAATTTAGACAAATTTGACGATGCCTCAACGGCTTGCATTTCCAGGTTTAAGAATTCTTTATGCGCAGCACCCATATTATTATATTTGTTGCTTTAAGCCATCAATCCGTAGTCATCAATCCGTACAATGTAATTTTCTTAGAATTATAGCTCTTCTCGATTAATAATGTATTAACTTTAGAAATCAGCTTTCATATTGGCTAATGAGTAGTTTGTTAGATTGCACACAATTTTCTCAACTTGGTCTTTGATTGATGACAGAAAAAGGCTGTACTTTGAGACATTACGTAAATCTAAAATTTGAAGGACACGGAAGTTATCTATTTTGATTTTGTTAGAAACTTGTGACATGCCTAAATTGAGACCTTTCCTGATGTCTATCCACAATCATAGATTCATAGTGATAGAATGGAAACTCATTTTGAGCATCATCCTTGCACCCTGTCTTTATGCAATTTGCAATAGGACTCTGAATTTATAATGAATAGATTAATGCAATAGAATTACATATTTGTATTGGTGTTTGATTCTAAATTTTTATTTCAATCTTATGAGCTGTGACGGTGAAATTTTCAAGGGTATGATTTCATAATTTTTGTCGAAATTCTATTTTCAGGTAAGCAATAGCTTGCCCTAACTTGTTATTGAATATATTAGAAATGTTTGAAGCATTTTCAGCTTATACAGGGCCTGTTTGGGCCCGATTTTTTCACCAAAAAAATTGATTTTTTGACTTTTATTTCAGTATTTTAGCCGTCATATTTGATTTCTTCTCTCACGAGTGGACCCCACTTTTCTTCTAACGGTCAAAAAATTCCAACTCACACAAAGTAAATATATAAGAGGAAGTAGATTTCCTATTATCCCTATTACCACTATAGTCATTGTCTGTGACACCTTCAAGTTTCACACCCTCTTCTACAGATTTATAAACTAACCTCACATCAAAAGCACTCTTGACGTACCTAAGCAATTCTCAAAATCACTTCCAAACAGCCTCATAATTGTGGTCTAGTCGGCTTATATGATTGAAGCATTGCTGGTTTTGTTATTTTATAATATAAATATTTTGTATAATATATTTATTTTTTGTTTTAATGTTATATTTTAAGTTAGTAATAGATTATGTAATACACCGTTGAATTTTGCATTTACAATGATTTTAAGAGCCTAATTTATGGACTTCACCTCTAGCCTCGATAATCACAGGACCGGCCCTATTCACAATCCAAACTTTGATGATGAATCGATTGATTAGGTTTAGAACAACCAACATAAGGTAACAAGGTATCTCCACAACCAAATAGACCCAAAGAATCCTACAAAAACACCGAAAAATCACCACAAAAGAGTTGAGTAGAACCGGCAATAGCAAGAGTGCCTAAAGCAATGGTAGAAAATGGGGAAAACGAGAGCTCAACCACAGAGTCAGATCGCTGATGACCCACGTTGACAAGGAACAAAGGAGAAGGCTCTAAGAGTGACACAAGAATCACAATGAGGTAAACGGTTAGAGAGCAGAAAAGAGAGACCCGAGTGTCGTGTGAGGAAAGTGAAGAGAAAACCCAATATAAAGGTTCACTTTGGTCACGAACCGGGTGGGCCAAGTAAATAAGTGGGTCGAGCCCTATTTACCACTAATTACCTCTTGTGGGATTCTAGGTCCGTCGCGGCTCCATGGGTTGCTCGTTGTTACCTTGGGATATCAATATTCAATAATTGGCACTAGGACTATTGAATTAATTTCGAATCAATTTTTCATAATTGATCTGGGTTTATTTGGTATGAAATATCTAACAAATCTCCACCTTGATGCTAAATACACCTACAAAGAAAGAGGAAAAAGAGGACAAGTTTACTAGTTGCTTCAAAATAAATTGAAATGTTACATAACTTTACCAATGTTTAGAAGTGTAAGACAATTTATAAACTTTCCCAAGAGTAGCGTTTTAGAGCCCGTATGTGCAAGGTTATAGTCTGAATATACTTTCTTAAGTTTTACCAAATATATATATAATTAAATGCTGTCTAACATCTATATGTTTAGTACGTTTATAAAACACGTGATTTTTACACAGATGAACAGCAAACTGAATATTATAGTATACTATCACATTGTCACTTAACATATCTAGTTCATTAAGCAAGCTTCTAAACCATAGAGCTTCTTTAATAGTTTTTGTAGCAGCAATACGGTCAAATTCAGTGGTACATAAAGCAACTATATGTTTGAGTTAAGGCTTCCAACTCACACAAAGTAAATATATAAGAGGAAGTAGATTTCCTATTATCCCTATTACCACTATAGTCATCGTCTGTGACACCTTCAAGTTTCACACCCTCTTCTACAGATTTATAAACTAACCTCACATCAAAAGCACTCTTGACGTACCTAAGCAACCACGTCAATGTTTCCCAATGTTTGGGGACCAAGATTAGATATGTACCTACTTAACTCACTTATTGTAAAAGCTAAAGTGCATAATAGAACCAATAATATTAGAGTAAGGCACTTTACTCATAAAATCCTTTTTCATCTTTATTACTAGGAGATTGGCCTTTAGATAGTATAAACTAGCTTCCAATAGGCACAAAAACAGGTTTACAGTCAAGTATGTCAAATTTCTATAAAATTTTAAGTACATAAGGAGTTTGATGTACATAAAAGTAAGAATTTGACCTATCCCTTGTAATATCCATACCAAGGATTCTCTTAGTATGTCCTAGATCTTTCATGTCAAATTCTTTTCGTCACTCTATTTTAATCTTGTTTACCACTTTCATGTTAAGTTCAATTAATAATATATCGTCCACATAAAGTGACAAATACACATTCTTTATTAGTGCTGTGGTGTAGGTAATACAAGCAATGGTCTAACTCACTCCTTTTAAGACTAATCGAAAGCACATAAAAATCAAATTTCTTATACCATTGATGTGGCAATTGTTTTAGCTCATACAGAGATTTTTTTTTTCAAAAAACATACACGATCAGGTTTAGACTTATTTTCAAAACCTTTAGATTTACACATATATATTTTCATTAAGGTCACCATGCAAAAAAAGTAGTTTTGACATCAAGTTATTCAAGTTCTCTATCATAGTAAGAAACAAATTAAGCATGAACCTAATAGTGATATACTTAATAATGGGAGAAAAGATCTCATTGTAATCTACTTCTTCTTTTGTGGATACCCCTTGACTATCAACCTACTCTTATATCTTACTGGCTAGCTCTTATTACTTCTCCTTTTAACTTTATAGACCCACTTGTAACCCACTATAGTTTTATCCTTGGATCTCGGAACTAGATCCCAAGTTTGATTCTTATTAAGAGAGTTTATCTCCTCTTATGGCACCTAGCCATTCCTCACTTTTTCACTCCTTGCAGCTTCCTCATAAATGTTTGGTTCCCTATCCATTAGTTCTTGGTAACTAGTGTAGGCCATGGTATAGTCATATATCTGTATCTCTAGCCAATTGATAGTCAGCTAGAAGGTCTTGGTCAACGGGATTGTCATCTACAATCTCCTTATCACCTCCTATATTTTGCTGATTTTGTGTATCATTCTCCATCTCACTCTAGATATTGGGAATGTGGACACTCACTCCACCTCAACTAGAGACTCTTTGTTAACAGATTTTAGCTGTTCTTCACTCTCAACGTAAGTAATCTCAGACTCATTAAATGTGGTATCACTATTTATGACAATTTTACACTCTTCTGTCTTCTATCTAATAACCCATATCCCTTAACACCTTTAGGGTAGCCTAAGAAGACACACTTTCTAGCTCTAGGTTCAAGTTTTCTCTTACTTTGATGAGAGAAAGTAGCATAGTCAAAAGTTCTAAGCATAGAATAATCAGCACATTTACCATACCAAATCTCTATGAAGAATTAGCATTTAAAGCAGGTGGAATCATATTAGTTAAATAACATGCAGTCATAATAACTTTACCCTAAAAAGATTTAGGCACACTAGAACTCAATATCATACATTTAACTTTATCGAGCGAAGTATGATTCATCCTTTCAGTCATCCCATTCTTCTGGAGAGTGTAAGGCAAAGTTCAATGTCTAGTGATGCCATATTTATTTTATAATTATTAAATTCAGCATTGCAAAACTTGAGACCATTATCAATACGCAAATATTTTACCTTCTTACCTGTCTGATTCTCCATATTAACTTTCTAATTTTAAAATTCATGAAAGTTTTAGATTTATCTTTGAGCAAGTAAACCCACACATGTCGGGAGAAATCATCAATAATAGACAAAAAATATTTGTTATCACCAAAAGTGAGATTGCTCTCCAGATCCCACAAATTAGTATGAATGTATTCTAACACTCTAGATGTCTTGTGTGTGCTAGATGCAAATGACATCCTATGATATTTACCAAGCACACAATGATCGAAAATGTTATGTTAGATACCTAATCCTTACAAACACACCCTTATCATTAAGAAATTTAAATCCCTTAATACTAATGTGAGCTAATCTATTGTGTCACTTCTATGTGTTATCAATGTCAGTGATAGTGGAATTCAAACCACCTCAGCATGCGTAATATATATGCCATTTTTCTAGTAGTCTTATAGGTTTTAAGTGTTCCCTTACAAATTTTTATAACACCCTCACCAGAAGTGTTAAGAGTAACCTGTGCACTATAATTCTCCAACAGAAATCAGGTTCCCACCCATATGTGGAATATACTAACCTCTTTAAGTGTGTGTACAAAACTACTGTCAAACCTGACAGTCACTCTATCCATGCCAATGATCTTATAGGCGATTCCACGCCATGCAACAACATGACCGTGATCAAGCTCATGCAAATGATCAAACCACATTTTATTTGAAGTAGCATGAAAAGAAGCATCGGAGTTAAGAATCCATTTATACATATGGGAATTTATTGAAAGTTTATTTCGATTGGTTCGGTGTTTAGGAACAAATCTCAAAAGGTTTATATCTCGGGGACAACAATATCAACCTCACTGGGTTTACCACCACTCGAATCTCTCAACTTATTTTTCTCTTTATGGCACTTACTAATGAAATGTCCTAGTTTTTCACAACCATAACATTTACTAATGAAATGTCCTAGTTTTTCACAACCATAACATTTACTAATGAAATGTCCTAGTTTTTCACAACCATAACATTTACTAATGAAATGTCCTAGTTTTTCACAACCATAACATTTACTAATGAAATGTCCTAGTTTTTCACAACCATAACATTTTTTTTCCATTCATCTTCCTTCGTGATTTAGACTTACCTCTCTATTTTTTATTGCCACCATAATTATGCCCATATCCACCCCTACACTGGGTTCTGCCTCTCATATGGTGAATATCTCATACTTTTCTCTCATTTCTTTCAACTTTCATTTCTCTCTCTTTAGCCTTTAAGGAATTGATGACTATATTCGATGAAAGAGTCTCACTTTCATATTTGATTGCATTCTTGACATCCTTATAATTATTAGAAATAGTATTCAAAAGGATAATTGCTTTATACTCATCAGTATTCATTTCACCACAATTTGCAATGTCATGAACAAATTTATTAAAAATGTCAAAATTGTCATCTAATTCTTTTAATGGATCAATTTTGAAATTGAAAAAACTTTCAAGTAAGAAAAGTTTATTGGGCATGAATTGAGTCAAATAAAGTTTCTCTAGCTTTTTTCCCAATTTTTCGACAATATCATGTTTGCCAACTTTTTGCAAAATAGTATTAGATAAGTGCAAGATAATAGAAGTATAAGCAAGTTTGTCAAACTTATTTTTCTGATCGTCAATCACAGTTGCAACAATACAATTATCAATAACTTTCGAAACTTTTTGTTGTACTAAAATTTCTTTCGCCTTTTGTTGTCAAATAGAAAAATCACATTTACTATTAAATACACCCAAGACAAAATGGTGTACGGACATCTTAACAAATAAGGCACGTAGCACATAAGCTACCAACAAAGAGACAACCACACAAAGGATGTCCTAAGGGTTGCAATTATACACCTCTCTAAATTTCCAAGGATTTTATAATATGAGACCCTCAGTCACATTGAGATTGTCAAGTGGGTAAGGTCAATGGTAACAATTCTAATAACACAAACCGCTCAACAGCAAAACAGAATATCGAACAACGATCAAATAGACACAAATATGATAATATCACAATTTAGACAAATAATCCTAAATTCTAGCAGCAGGCAAGGCCATAATCCTATTGGTCACCTCATATGACCTCCTATTGTAGTAATGTAAAGAGTTTTAACCAATTTATCAGAGCAGAACTATATGTGGTCCTTAACAACAAGAGATGCGAATTTTAGTTTTGAGGATTCAAGTCCTTAGCAAAATTGGTGGCAGAATCAGACACAACAGAACGCTCCAAAAATCACAACAATTCAGATCTTATTTTCACACTATAGGGATCGGCCGAGACACAAAATCAACAGCCCAATACAGAGATCCAAAGCTCTAATACTAGTGTGTAGTGAAAATACAATACCTAGCTAGTAAAACACTTAGTTAAGTATTAATACAATAATATGGAAATCAAAATCACACAAATGAATAGCAAGAATAAAACTCCCCTCACAATCTAAGCTTTGATGATGGATCGATTAATCAGGGTTGAGAACAACAAACCCAAGGTAAGAAGGCATCTCCAGAATCAAGTACACCAAAGAATCCCACCAAACACCAAGAAATTGCCACATAAGAGTCATGTAGAACCAGGCAAAATCGGCAATGTAGGGTTGATTTCCACCACCACCACGTGTAAAATCGGGCTCAGTTTACCACAACATCGACACTAACACCGTTGAGACAACTCCAACACCACCACTTGCCGCCCCCACTCCGGTTGCTACCAATTGGAGAAGGAGAAACCCAATAATGTGCCCACAAAAGGTTAACCACAAAGGTCACAGTGAGGGAGAGGTAGAGGCCGAGAGGGAGACTCACAAAGAGAAAGGGAAAATCACACTCTATGGAGGCCGAGACAAAGAGAGGGATTATATGCCAAGTAAAATGTCCAAATAGGTAAGTTATGTTAGGGTTAAGTGGTGGACCAACAAACGAGGCTCGACTCAATTAAGTGGGCTTCAACAATAATAATATAGCCTTCCAAGGAATGGAGCGAGAACCGTGAGCAA
>NC_036240.1:6706576-6712453 GCF_002742605.1 Olea europaea var. sylvestris
GCATACAATTTCCAATTTTACCAGTAAAGTCATCATTCTCAAGTCTCCCTACTGAAATCAAATTTCTAGACAATTCAGGAATATATCTAACATCTTTTAACGTATACACAAAACCCGTGTCAAATTTTACGTTTATGTCACCAATTCCAGCAATAGTATAGGCAAAGTTATCACACAGCACAACATGCCTAACATTAGATTCATGCAACTTATAAAACCAGTTCTATGCAGCTGGACTTGTAATCATATAGACCTCACCACCATTTATATTAGAAGTAGATGCTAACACATTTACCTCATCTCTCTCCTTAGCTTTTAGCTTACCCTTCTCCTTATGACAATCTTTTATAAAATGCCCTGTGTTTCCACAACCATAGCATTTTCTCACCTTAGTCCTAGATTTTGATCTAGACCTACATTTGCTCTTCTTTTTCGATCTATTACCACTTGACTCGCCACTAGTTTGATATCCCTCATGACTATTTTGCCTAAATTGAGTTCTACCACGCATCATATGTACCTCACCATTTCTCTTATCATGTTTTTCAGCCCTAATTTCCATTTCTTTACTTCTAAGGGAATCTATGATAATTTCAGGTGTTAACGTGTCTCTACCATACTTAATGGCATTCTTAATTTCCTTATAAGAATCAGGGATTGCATTGAACAAAATTATAGCCTTATAAGTTTCGGACACAGTTTTATCACAATTAACTATGTCTTGCACCAATTTGTTAAACACGTCTAAATTGTCATCAAGATCCTTTGAGGGATCCATTTTGAAACTGAAAAAACGTTCAAGCAGGTAAAGTTTATTAGGTGTAGATTTAAGCAAATACAAGTTTTCTAATTTCTTCCAAAGTTCTTTAGTGTTTTTTTAATTTTCCCACCTTCTTAAAATGGCGTCAGACAAGTGTAAGATAATTGAGATATAAGCAAGCTCATCGATTTCTTCTCTTTGTTCTTGTGAAAAATCAGTTGAAAAATTGCCTTCAATGGCTTTTGAAACCTTTTGTTGGACTAAGATACCCTTCATTTTTTGTTGCCAAATAGCAAAGTCACCCTTTCCGTTAAAAATTTTCAAATCAAAACTGTGTGTTGTCGTCTTCACACAATAGTAAAAAAATGCACAAACCACAATCAAACCACACAAAGTAGTCCTAGGGGTCACAAACAATATACACCGTTCTAGATTCCCAGGGTTTCGTAAGACTCGCAATCTTATATCAAGAGAATGTTCGAAAGGGTAAAGTCACAGTAATTCTAACGAAATAAGCTAGCAGCGAAAATAAAATTGCAACAAAAAATACGTCTAACAGATAACTAGTCCCACAGTAATTTGATCACTATGAATTACAAGACTGATTTTAAACCAAAAAACAATTACTCAATTAAAAAAAAAAGATCAATCAACAGCACGTAACCCTAATTCTAGCATAAGCAATGGTTTCCAAGCAATGACAACCCCAACCTATTGTCACCCCACACGGTGGCGTGCTAATACTGAAAAATTAATGGGTTAAGCCAATTTACCAGAGCGAACGTGTCTGAGTCCGTATAATCGAGAGAGATGCGAATCTACTGTTTTAGGGCCGCAATCTTGGCCTGAAGTAATTCAGTAGATATATACAGATTCAACCGATCCACCGGGGGGCAAAATTGTCCAACTTTTTCTGTATAACCTGAAACAGAAAATAAACAGTGTCAGTGCGTTCAAAGGATTAAAATGAGCAAACTGCTCGAAGGAAGTTCGCCCGGAATCGCCGCCACGCGTCGCCGCTGGAGTCCCACGCGCCGCCGCCGCCACGCGCCACCTACGAAGGGGCGCCTCAGCCTGCTGGTCCGAAATATGGGATCGGTTTCGCTTGAAAGTTACTGGATTAGCTGAAAATGAGGGTTGCAGCTACGGTTTTTCACCCAAGCCCGCGACTCGCCGTCGATTTTTGCTGATTTTCAGGCCAGGGAAAGCTACTACTGCTCTGATACCAGATGTAGGGTTGATTTGCACCGCCACCACGTGCAAAATCGGGCTCAGTTTACCACAACATCGACACTAACACCGTTGAGACAACTCCAACACCACCACTTACCGCCCCCACTCCGGTTGCTACCAACTGGAGAAGGAGAAACCCAATAATGTGCCCACAAAAGGTTAACCACAAAGGTCATAGTGAGGGAGAGGTAGAGGTTGAGAGGGAGACTCACAAAGAGAAAGAGAAAATCACGCTCTATGGAGGCTGAGACAAAGAGAGGGATTATATGCCAAGTAAAATGTCCAAATAGGTAAGTTAGGTTAGGGTTAAGTGGTGGATCAACAAACGAGGCTCGACTCAATTAAGTGGGCTTCAGCAATAATAATAGAGCCTTCCGAGGAATGGAGCGAGAACCGTGAGCAACACTGTAAAAATAGGTTGCTTTGAACGGTCCATAATAAAGTGGATTGTGTTGTCTCGATAATTGTGTCAATGTACTAATCAATCATTTGACCGAGGCCGATTGATAATAAACAATTGAGGTTACATCATCGTTCGGGGAGGTCGTTTGACAACGAAATTGCCTAACAGGCAGCAATAGCATTACCTCTCGTGGGATTCTAAGTCCATCGCATTTCGATGAACCGTCAGTTGTTACCTTGGATTATTCATATTCAATAATTGGCACTAGGCTTATTGAATTAAATCCGACTCAATTTTTCATCATTGCTCTACATTTATTTGGTATCAAATACCAAACAAATTCGGTTAAATGAGTGTCAAGCATATCACAAGTATTGGAAAAATTATGTCAGGATCCCTAACCTTTGACAAATCCAGCACCTGTGTTCTCAATCAATTTTTATGGCTTTTATATAATCAGCCTTTCATATTTACTACACATGTTAGTCTTTGATGCATGGTCACCTTACGTCAATTATCGTATCTTTGACAAATCAAGCATTTGCATTCTCAATCAATTTTTATGACCTTTAGATCATCAACATTTCATCTTTAGTATAAACGTTGGTCTTTTATGCCTGGTCATAGTCAATGATCATACAAAATTATCGCACGCTTACATGTAGATTTTATTATTATTATTATTATTATTATTATTATTATTATTATTATTATTATTATTATTATTATAGAGGTTTTTTACATATTGCACCTCTATCTTTCTCCAAAAGCTACTTAAAAAGTATAAATAATATATACAAAACAAAAAATAACAATCACTTCTCTACATGGGAGAGAGAAAAACACATCACTATTAGATATGTCAGCCAAATGCTTTACTCTTTACCAGACCAAGTGTATGTTTTGTAAAGCTTTATAAGCTATAAATCCTGCAAAATGTGTCAATCAAAGTTATGAATTCTACGTAATAAGTGGATTAAAATAGGGCTAACTTTGAGATTTGGAATGTCCTATACGGAGTCTAGAAAAGCGTTCCTCTTTTATTTAATTAAGAAGCACCTGTTGTGATTCTCCGATCATGTGAAGAGAAAATAAAAGAGGAAAAACAATTCTATTTCTACTTGAATAGAATTTACAACTGAGTTTACAAACTCAACAAAAAACCTCTCAAAAGAATCTCTCTAATCTCTCCTTTTTTTCTCTCTTCTCTATCCTATTTTTCTTCCTCTCAAGGGAAGGAATCTCTCTTTTATTGTGGCCTTACCCTCTCTCTATTGTGGCTTTTTTTTTTCTCTTGGTAAACACCCCTATTTATAGAGAAAAATGTTGCAAGAACCGCCATAAATTATGGCCCAAAATCTGCCAAACAAACCGCCTCATATTGGCCGAAATTTGCTTGTCAAACCGCCTCAATTTTCTGGTCCAAAAATTGCCAGCCAACTGCCTAAAAATTCTGCCAAAGAGCTGCCATGAAAATGCATGAAACCAGGCTATTTTCATGCAAATTTCCAGCTGTAATTTAATGCATGAATCAGAAAATGGTGGCTGCAACGTCTGAGGCGGTTGGGAGCTTCTAGCATGTGGGAGGTAAGGTGGCTGGAGAAATTTAATTGAAATTGTCTTCCTTTTGCATGGTTGATTTTTCAATTTCTTCAGCTGGAAGAAACTCAAAAATTGCAGCTGTAATACGGCAAAAATACGGCTGGAATATATCAATTCTCCCCCTCCAGTGGTATTTAAATCAATTGTTATCTGACAACCAACCCGGCTATCTCTCTGCATAGTTCTAACTTCTCCCTTGTAACCACCTTTGTTAACATATCTGATGGATTCTCATTTGTGTGAATCTTTACTAGTCTCAACAGCTGTTGATCCATCACCTCTCTTATCCAGTGATAGCGAATGTCAATGTGCTTTGTTCGAGAGTGATACATTGAGTTCTTACTCAAGTCAAGAGCACTCTGGCTGTCACAATGTACTTTATAATCTTTCTGCTTGATCCCTAATTCTTGGAGAAATCTCTTTAACCACAACATTTCTTTACCTGCTTCCGTCACTGCAATATATTCTGCTTCTGTTGTAGATAAAGCAACACACTTTTGTAGTCTTGACTGCCATGAAACAGCTCCCCCTACAAAAGTGTAGAGAAATCCTGAAGTAGATTTTCTACTGTCAAGATCTCCCGTCATATCTGAATCTGTATAACCTTCCCGTAGCACAGACATATCTTTGATGTACCTTTGAGGCATTCCCAAAATCTGTTGAGCTGAGCCTAAGTCCTTCATGTCGAAGAACTTGGAGAGTTCCTTCTTCAGCTGCCTGATTTTTGTTGCATCTCGTCCGACGATCAGCATGTCGTCTACATACAATAGAAGAGCAACAAAATTGCCATCCGAAAAGTGTTGAATATAAACGCACTGATCCGCAGTTGTTCTTTTATAGCCTTGACTCACCATGAAAGAGTCAAACTTTTTGTACCATTGCCTGGGTGCTTGCTTAAGACCATATAAGCTCTTCTTTAGCTTACAAACGAAGTTTTCTTTCCCTGAAACTTCAAAACCTTCTGGTTGCTCCATATAAATTTCTTCATATAAATCACCATGAAGAAATGCTGTTTTGACATCCATCTGTTCAAGCTCTAGATTTAGATTGGCTACTAGTCCAAGGATAACTCGAATTGAGGCCATTTTTACAACAGGTGAAAAAATATCGTCAAAGTCAACTCCCTTCTTTTGAAGAAATCCTTTGACTACCAAACGGGCTTTATGTTTTACCACCTTTCCACTGCCATCTTTCTTGAGCTTGAAAACCCATTTATTCCTTAATGTCTTCTTTCCCTTCGAAAGCTCAACTAACTCATATGTTTAATTTTTCTGCAGTGACTCCATCTCATCCTGCATTGCTTGTATCCACTTGTCTTTGTCTACATGAGTTTGTGCTTCCTGAAAGCTCTCTGGCTCTCCTTCGTCAGTGAGCAAAAGGTACTCTGATTCTGGATATCTCGTTGATGGAATCCGTCCTCGTTCAGATCTTCTTACCTGTGGATCGTTAATTTCAGGAGGTGCATCATCATCTGACTGATGTGATGGTCCAACATCTGGTGAAGAGGATTGTGACTCCCCCTGATCAATATCCCCTTCTTCATCCTCCTGTTCTGCTTCCGGCATTTCTTCATACACATCGTCGTTATCTATGGTGAATTGTGTTTGTGCTGGATCTGGAGCAATATTTTGGACACCAAAATTAGAATTAGGAGATATTGTGGGATTTTCAATGTCTTCTAATGTTTGGTTTTCATGGAACACTACGTCCCTGCTTCTGATGACCTTCTTTGTCTTTGGATCCCATAATCTGTATCCAAATTCCTCATCGCCATAGCCTATAAAGATGCATGGAGTGGTCCTTGCATCTAGCTTTTGTCTTAGCTCCTTGGATACATGTGCAAAGGCTAAACAGCCAAATACTCTCAGGTGAGAGTAGG
>NC_036240.1:6712645-6732113 GCF_002742605.1 Olea europaea var. sylvestris
GCGGTTCGAACAGCTTCTCCCCAAAATGGCTTTGGCAGCTTAGCCATACTTATCATGCTTCTGACCTTTTCCATGATTGTCCGATTCATTCTCTCAGCGACTCCATTATGTTGTGGAGTACGTGGGACCGTCTTCTCATGTCGAATGCCATATGTCCTGCAATAGGCATCAAACTCTTTGGAAGTATACTCACCTCCATTATCTGTACGGAGACATTTCAGCTTCTTTCCTATTTCACGCTCTACCATGGCATGAAATGATTTGAAGTAATCCAATACTTAGTCCTTCCTCTTCAAGAAATATACCCATACCTTTCGAGAAGCGTCATCAATGAATGTTAAAAAATACTTGTTACCGCCTAGTGATTCAACCTCTAAGGGACCACAAACATCAGAGTGTACTAGATTGAGCAACTCTGATCGTCTCGTAGAAGAGAAATTGAAGGAGACTCTATGTTGCTTACCAAATAAACAGTGACTGTAAGGATCCAGTGCAACTTCCTTGGCAACTGTGATTAGCTCCTTCTTTGTCAAAGTAGACAATCCCTTCTCACTCATGTGACCAAGTCTTTGGTGCCACAAATTTTGAGAAGGTTCACGTTCTACTACGTTGAGGCTATCCGCATGCATTTTCATATGAGTCTTGTATAAAGTGCCACATATATGTCCTCGAGCGACAAGCATGGAACCTTTCATCATTTTCCATGTGCCATTGCTAAATTGATTTACATAGCCCTGTTTGTCAAGGGCTATCCCTGAAAGTAGATTTAGCCGAAGATCAGGTACATGTCGAACGTCCTTCAGGGTTATTTTACACCCGAGGTTCGTTTGTATCTTAATATCACCAATTCCTATAGTCTTAGAAGAACTGGTATTTCCCATCTTCACTGCACCAAAATCACCGGCTTTGTATGTTGTGAAGAAATCTTTACGTGAAGTGGCGTGATAAGATGCTGCAGTGTCTATTACCCACTCAATATCTTGGTTTGAGACATGAAGACATGTCTCTTCATGGATGGAGCAGATAGCCACCTCTCCAGAAATAGTGACTAGTGTCTCTCCTTCCTTATTTTTCGACTGTGAACTGTAGTGGCCTTGCTCTCGTAGCAATTTTCTATAGTTCTTCTTCAAGTGGCCCTCCATACCACAATAGTAGCACTTATAAGTAGGCTTCCTTCTATCTATAGATCTACCCCTACTTTTGCTTCTACCTCTCCCCCTATCTCGAAGCTCTCCTTGTTGTCTTCCCCGGTCCACTATGACAAGGGCATGTGATTGGTCGGTGTCTACATCTTTTCTTCTAGCCTCTTCATTAAATAGGGCATCCTTAACCATTGACATGGTAAGTTTGCCATCAGGGGCTGAGTTGCTAAGAGATACTACTAATGTCTCCCAACTATCAGGAAGAGAACTTAAAAGTAGTAAAGCTTGTATTTCATCCCCAAGCGGCATCTCCACAGATGACAATTGGTTTACCAAGCTCTGAAATTCACTGGTGTGCTCAGCAACTGAAGTTCCACTCTTTAACTTCAGATTCACCAAACGCCTCATCAACAGGGCTTTGTTTCGAGCGGTCTTGGCTTGGTACATGTCCTCCAGAATCTTCCAGAGAGTATATGCATATGTCTCTTGTGCCACATGGTGAAAGACACTATGGTCAATCCATTGTCGAATTTGACCGATAGTTTTTCTGTTTAACTTCTTCCACTCCGTCTCCTTGGTAGGATCGGGGTTTACGCCTTCGGCTTCCAGGGGGTCATACAAATCCTAACAACTGAGGAGGTCTTCCATCCGAGGCCTCCACAGTGTGTAATTGGTGGCAGTAAGCTTGATCATAGCTCCCGATAAAGATTCCTCCATGGCTTAGGCTTGATCAAAATCGGAGCTATATCAAAACTACGAGGGCCAATTGATAAACCTTGCTCTGATACCACTTGTTGTGATTCTCCGATCACGTAAAGAGAAAATAAAAGAGGAAAAACAATTCTATTTCTACTTGAATAGAATTTACAACTGAGTTTACAAACTCAACAAAAAACCTCTCAAAAGAATCTCTCTAATCTCTCCTTTTTTTCTCTCTTCTCTATCCTATTTTTCTTCCTCTCAAGGGAAGGAATCTCTCTTTTATTGTGGCCTTACCCTCTCTCTATTGTGGCTTTTTTTTTTCTCTTGGTAAACACCCCTATTTATAGAGAAAAATGTTGCAAGAACCGCCATAAATTATGGCCCAAAATCTGCCAAACAAACCGCCTCATATTGGCCGAAATTTGCTTGTCAAACCGCCTCAATTTTCTGATCCAAAAATTGCCCGCCAACTGCCTAAAAATTCTGCCAAAGAGCTGCCATGAAAATGCATGAAATCAGGCTATTTTCATGCAAATTTCCAGCTGTAATTTAATGCATGAATCAGAAAATGGTGGCTGCAACGTCTGAGGCGGTTGGGAGCTTCTAGCATGTGGGAGGTAAGGTGGCTGGAGAATTTTAATTGAAATTGTCTTCCTTTTGCATGGTTGATTTTTCAATTTCTTCAGCTGGAAGAAACTCAAAAATTGCAGCTGTAATACGGCAAAAATACGACTGGAATATATCAGCACCCTCCATGAGGTAATCATATGATTTTTCAAAGAAAAGAGCCCACAAAAAGTTAAAAAATAAAGTTATATACTAATTCATTGAATGTAAAACTAGCTACTACATAGCAGATATAAAATATTTCAATGTATATTTGACTTTTTACTTATTACCAAAGAAAAAAAAAATACTCCTACAACATTGGTATTGTGCTTGAAATCACGTTCAAAACCTTGGAAAACTCATATTTTTTAATATAAAAATAAAAAGTCGAAACCATTAACATCTTCGAGAAATTACATATGAGAAAAATCTGTGAACGAAAAACTGGAAAATACCTCAAGCAATGCCATGAATAAACCTTGAAACCCAGCAAATCATGTATAAATACTTCTGGCATTTCTAGAAGCAAATAGGGATGGCAAACAAACTGTTAACCCGTTAAATTCGATATTCACGAGTCCCGCCTCGAACGGGGTAGGAATTACCCATTTAATCAGGTATTCGGGTAGGGGACTGGTAACTAGGGCCTTGCCCTGCCTGGTCCCTTTTGATTTTTTTTTTTAATAAAGAATTCAATACTTTTAATGGATAATTTCACGAAATTTCATTAATTCTAATAGAAGATGGTAATTAAGATTATCAAAGGAATATGATAAATAATAAAAAATCTTAGTTTACCAAATATATTTCTATAATTTAAATTTTAAAAATAAATAAATTTACTAAAAAATTTAATAACTATGTTATTATCTTACTTTAATTAATAGAGACAATAAAATAAATTAAAAAAAAAAAGTAAACGGGTGCTAAATGAGGCAAGGGTTCCGCCTCGCCCCGTCCCACCCTGCCCCGCTCCGCTTTAAATGGATAATGGGGCGAGGGCCGAACACTATCCGTTGCTATTACTAGAACCAAATCACTAATTAAAAACTTTTGCAATCAATATTTTCTAACAAACCATGTTCAATAGATATTAAAGTTAGCTCATTCAATCTTTCTTGCTACATGATTAATTGCAAGTAAAAATTTTATAACTTCAATTTTAAAAAACATTTTACACAGCTCATTAGTTAGGAGCCTTCAAAAAAATCACTGTCTTTACGAAAATTCAACAATAATGTAGGCTGAATCTCCAAAAACTATACCCTCAATAAACTAAAAAATAATCACTACCTCAACTCTTAGCAATCTTCATATTTTCCCTCAATTTGTAAGTAATATTCTATAAAATATAGTCTGAAAAGTTTTAAACTGGAAACAATAATAAGAAAAATCAAAAGTGTTAATCGCTATATGTTAAAGTTATCGTATTACGTTCCTTAATTCCGTGTGTTATATCATAGTACAACTGAGGATTGAGAAGAATTGTTGGAAGAATATGTAAAGTAGAATGTCGATTTTTTATTACATTGAAGATATGCTAATTCTCTCTTTTTCAGAACATATTGGTGAAGTTGAACGTGCAGAAGGTTGAAGATAATTTTGAAAGAATTAAGAAGGATATGCTAATTAACTCTCTCATTTAATCGATTTTTTATTACATTGAAAGATATGCTATATATATATATATGGTTTCCGAAATAGTGTAAAAAGAAGTGCTTCGAATCATTGCTATTTGACTCGGAACTGTTCTTAAAAAGTCGAGGAATTTCGAACAGAGTATATCTTACTCGTTCAAGGAAGGTATGACGTTATATATAACATATTTAAATAGAAAATAATAAAAAAATCCTATTTGGGGTTAAAATAAATTACAATTAAGAAAGAAAAATAGGATTTTGGGATAAGAAATAAACTAAACTAAACAAAAAAACACAATAAATCATGGATAAATCCAAGCGACCTTTTCTTAAATCCAAGCAAAATTTTGGTGGATGGGGATCCCGTAAAAACTTCTTTCGAGGAATGGGCCATATATATATATAACATACACTAAATAAAAACTCAAATATAAAGGAATATATGCTTTGAAATAGTATCACTCAGTTGATAAAAATTTAAAAATAGAATTTTGAACAAATTCTCAATCAAGTATAGCGACGAAAAATAAAACCTAAAACAAAAATGTCTACTGACCTTGGTTGACATTGTACATATAAATAAATAAATAAATAATTATTTAAAGGGCTAAGAATCTCAACGTGATTCGAGGAAAAAAAAAATTATGAACAAGAATTTCATACTCTCAAGATACAAGATATGGTAACCGGCAAAAATACTCGAGTGTATTTTTAGGTGGTATATTCTTCAAAACAGACAACTTTGTAAGTCGTGCTCAGCAACTACTTAAGAATGAGATATGATAATTGATGACCAATAAAGTTTGGATGATTAAGTTAACAATTCTTGTCGTTAAGTGTGAAAATAGATTACAGACAAGATATACAGTTTTCATGAACGTCTATGCGGTACGTGTATGGTCTCATTCAGTATGAGAATTATTAAATTCATGTGATCTCATTGTATGATTACAATTTCCCAAGTTTAGAGGCAGAACTGCACCAACATATCCATTGTGTTTTAAGTTCTCAGTGATGGATCTGAACGGCGGTAATTATATGCTTGGAATCGTCTATCTCTTCCCATTTAACATTGGCAATGAAAAATGGCCAGTCTAAATATGATGTGGGACGCCACTTAGAGTACGTATCTGAATGTTGACCAAAAATAGAGTGCTCAAATTCACCAACATGTTTGGTCATGCTCAATATTAGCATTTTTGTTTTGGCTTTTAAGCATGGTCAAACAACCCGTAAGATAAAGTTCGAAAAGTTTAATCATAAGGAGATGTCCTATTTTAATATGAATAAGAATGAAAACATACCCCGTAATGAGTTGAGATATGACGTTTTCATTTCCATATCCCTCTCGATGTTCCGCCTCTAAACTTTTATACTTCACTATATATTGGATAGTGTTAGCAAATAGTAAAATGATTATACGTACATTAATTACAATACAATCACCTTCGAAATGTCATCTAGCTATATGCTAACACTAACCGGTATAGTGATTTATCAAAACTTTAGTAGGAGACAATCAAATGGAATGAAATTGGGACAAAAAATCTGAACTCGTGATACCATTCTAGTTGGTTTACGAGAAATAAATAGATTAAAGAGAAAACAGAGATGTGTCGAAAAAATATTGTCTACAATACTTGGAAAATGTACTTAATTAAGATAATTTTCAATATAGTTAATGTGTTTGATTGACTTTGTATTTCATGAAAAATGTCATTTTACATCCAGACTCCTACTTTTTGAGGTTTTGATTAACAATTTTTTCATAGAATATGTTTTCCAACTTTTGGTCACATAACTATATTGCTCTCAAAAATAAGCAAAACATTTTCTTTAGGGAGGAGTGATTTTTATTTTTCAGGTAATTCACTCTCCTTTTCTTTCTAATTTATCTGTTTTCTCTCTCATTTACCCATCAATAAAAAATGGACAAATATAATATTTTATATATTGAAAACTAAATCAATCAAATACATTTAATTAATAAAAACTATACAAGTAAGTTATAGGCAATTGAATTGCTTAGAATTTATTTTCTTTTTATGCAAATTATATGCTCACAATCAAACGCACAAATTTTCTATGAAAAATATCATTTTTTCCACCAAAATTCCTACTTTTGTTCAGTTTAATTGATATTATTTTCAAGAAAAACATTCATATTTTTTGTCATGTAACCATATTTTCCTTGAAGATAAAGAAAATATTTTTTTAGAGAGGGTATGTTATTATTTTTCAGGTAATTCACTATCTTTTTCTCCCTCATTTATTTATCAATAAAAAATGGACAAATATAATACTTTTTAGGTTAAAAATAAAATCAATCAAATACATTTAATTGATAGTTTTCTTGCATATAATTTCTAACAATTCAATTGCCTAGTATTTATTTTCCTTCTATATAAATTTCATACTTACAATCAAACTCACCATTGGTATAATTTTTATATTCAAGAATCATGGAATTAGCACATATAGATTGAAAAAAAAAAAAAAAATCACATCTCCTGGAAATATTTCGAAATATTAATAATAGTAATAATCTTTAAGTTTCACAGTTAATGTGTGTAGATTAAAAAGAACCCCATGAATAAATCAGGAACAAGTCAATGATGGTAAATATCTACATTTTTGGATACGTAGAATCCACCCGACTATGCATTGGTGGAAGTTGG
Source organism: Olea europaea var. sylvestris (assembly GCF_002742605.1). Classification (NCBI taxonomy): domain Eukaryota; kingdom Viridiplantae; phylum Streptophyta; class Magnoliopsida; order Lamiales; family Oleaceae; genus Olea; species Olea europaea. The sequence goes on from NC_036240.1 coordinate 6,719,417, forward strand.
AACCAGGAGTCTGTTTGGCCATCTCTCCCACAACATTTTGAAATTTTTTTTTGAGTCTAGGTACAAATTTTAAAATTTTAATGTATGCATAATTATGTTTGGCTCCAAACTTAATTGAAATTCTAAGGTTGTTCACTGTTCAGATTTTTAATAAGTTCAAAGTTCAATTTTTGTAGGATTTGTTCAAGAGTAGTGATATTCATCTCTAACTTGTGTAAAGGAGATGCTTCGGGTGCATAGTTAAGGTGAAAAAATGATAATGCTGCATTGATCAAAATGAGAAAATAGTTCGTATCTTGAAATGTTTGATGTTATATATTATATTTTCTAAAAACATTACTATATCATAAATATAAGTGTAATTATTTTATTTTAATAGATTTTGTTGAAAACGTGTGTTATATTTAGTTATTTATTTTAGCATAATATGTAATTTCCTATTATTGTTAGTTTCCTATTATTTTTAGGTTTTCTTGTAGTAGTATAAAAACTGTTTTTTACTTTCTTTGAAAACCTAATTTTGATGGCTCAATAGATTATGGTTCTCTCTTTATTCTTCTTCTCCTTCTCCTCTTTTCTTCTTTTTGAATTGATTCAACATATTGGTTTGAGATTCATTATATTGTTATCATGGTATCAGAGCCTATAATTGAGTGAAATTTGTGAAATTTCTGTTTGGGTCGTGCTGAAATCAAGATAGAAATCAGGCAAAGAAAGTTTGTATGAAAAACCTATTCGACCGCAACTTAAAATCAAGATTCAGACCAAACTGGAGATCCATTAAGAAAACGGAGACCAGATCCTTGTTCAGTAGGTTGAAAGGAAACGTCCGGTCAGGCGCATGTCGGTGTTAGGCGGACTGTGGCGGTGGCGCGTGAGGACCACGCGCAGAGATGGTGGTGGTGCGTGAAGGCGCGTGCGTCGTTTTTTCGGGGTGATTCCAAAAGGCAGCTTGTTCCTTGGTAAATTTTTTATCTTTTGGTGATATTACTTTGGTTATACGTATACTGTGCAGTATATTTTAACTATAGTTTGTGGAAGTACGTTAGTTATCGTTGGTTTCCTTAAAAAAATTGGATAATTTCGTTGATTCATAGTTGGTTATTTATTGACTTTATGATGGCAACTGAAAGACATGATTCACTTCAATCCATTAGTGTCAGACTAAATGCTAAAAATTACTCGTATTGGAGTACAGTGATGAGAAATTTTTTAAAGGGAAAAAGATTATGGGGCTATGTTAGCGGAACGATTGTGAAACCCAAGAACACTGCTCAGAATTATATAACAGAGTTAGATAATTGGGAGTCAAACAACGTGAAAATTCTCACTTGGATTCACAATTCCGTTAAGCAATCTATTGGTACACAATCAGCAAAATTTGAAACAGCAAAAGAAGTTTGGGAGTATTTTCAAACGTTATACACTAAATCTAACTTTGCAAAACAGTATCAGTTGGAAATTAATATACGGGCTTTACATCGGAAAGATATGAGTATTCTTGAGTTCTACGCTGCTATGAACTCTATCTGGGATGAGCTGGCTCTTACGGAATCAGTAGGACTGAAAGCGTGTGAGGAATATATTACTTTTAGAGAGGAGCAGCGATTAGTTCAGTTTTTTATGGCACTTCACAGTGATTTTAAGGGACTCAGAGGCTCTATTTTGTATCGCACTCCACTTCCTTCAATTGATTCGGTGGTTAGCGAACTTGTAGCTGAAGAAACACGTTTGAAATCTCTTGCAGGAGAAGTATCTCTTCCTCCATCTAGTACCTCAGTGTTGGCTGTACCTTCTCGACTGTTCACACAGAACCAGAATAAAGGTTATGTGCGAGTTGCTACTTATGAGTATAACTTTTGTAAACAAAAAGGACATTGGAAGTCTCAATGTCCAAAGTTATTGAAAAAGTAGCAACCTCAATCACAGCAGCGATCTTATCGTCCCAATGCTAACATAGTTGTCACCATGCCACCTAATGATTCATCCATACTTGGAGCACCACCTTCATCCAATCCCATGTTGACGGACTTAGCAGAGCAGTTTCAAAAATTCTTAGCCACACAACCACATGCTATGTCAGCCTCCACTCATATAGGTTTGTTATCACAGAATCACTCAGGTATTTCGTCCTCATGGATCTTTGACTCAGGTGCTTCTAAACACATGTCGTCTAATTCAAAACTCTTTAATGACTTGCGTCCTTCCAACCCATCTATGTCTATTATGACTGCTGATGGTACACCATTACCTTTAGCAGGTGTTGGTTCAGTTAATACACATAATTTGTCACTGTCAGATGTCTATTGTGTTCCAGCTCTTACTTTGAATCTTATCTCTATTGGTCAATTGTGTGATTCTAGATACTTAGTTCAGTTTTCTTCTACTGGTTGTCATGTGCAGGATCCTCAATCTCAGAAGTTGATTGGGATAGGCCGTAGTCAAGGAGGGTTATATGTTCTGGACAATCTAAGATCATCACACGTTGCAGCCTCTGGTGTTGATTTGTCATCTTTTTCTTTGAATTCATCGTCTTCTAGTTTTTATTTGTGGCATTCTCGCCTTGAACATGTTTTCGCTAGTCGTTTAAAATTTTTAGTTTCTAAGGGTCAATTGGGAAATATACAAACACATGATATTTCTGATTGTAGTGGTTACAAATTAGCAAAATTTTCTGCTTTACCTTTTCCTCGAAATATTTCTCATTCTGTTGCACCATTTGATCTTGTTCACTCTGATGTGTAGGGACCTGCTCCAGTTACTACAAAATGAGGGTCTCGATATTATGTGTCATTTATTGATGATTATAGTCGTTATTGTTGGGTTTATCTTATGAAGCGATGATCTGACTTTCTTTCTATTTATCGATCATTTAGAGTACTTATTAAAACTCAACATTCAACTGTAATTAAATGCTTTAGATGTGACTTGGGTGGAGAGTATACTTCATCCGAATTCTCTAAATTGCTTGCTCTTGACGGCACAATTCATCAAACCTCTTGTACTAATACCCTACAACAAAATGGTATTGCTGAACGAAAGCATATGTACATTGTGGAAACTGCTCGTTCACTTCTTTTATCTGCCAAAGTTTCCAGTGAGTTTTGGGGAGAAGCAGCTCTTACTGCTGTTTCTTTAATTAATAAGATTCCATCTTCCCACAATTCAGGTTTATCACCCTTTGAAACATTGTATGGGCATCCTCCGGATTACTCCTCATTGAGAGTCTTTGGTTGTACTTGCTTTGTTCTTCGTCCTGAAGTTGAACGTAATAAGTTGACATCTCGCTCTGCTATTTGTGTTTTCTTGGGTTATGGGTAAGGGCAAAAGGGTTATTGTTGTTTCGATCCCATTAATAATAAATTATATGTCTCTCGTCATGTCGTGTTTCTTGAACACATTCCATTCTTCTCCATTTCTGATAATACTCATAACGTGACCAAAACTGACCTCATTTATATTGATCCATTCTCTGATGATATAAACAATTCACCTTCCCATACCCCATGTACTATTGATTCTTCATGTCCTGCAGGTACACATGCTTCAGATCATGCTACCCCTCCTCCTTCTATGGCTTCCCAAGCACCGCCTGAGATTGTTGATCCAGCTCCTGCTTCATCTCTTCCTCGTTATCCTCAACGTATTCGTAAGTCCACTCAGTTACCTGATTTTGATTATTCTTGTTATTCTGAGTCCTTTTGCTATCTTCTAACATCCATTCATAAGTTAGTTGAACCATCTTCCTATAAAGAAGCTATTTTGGATCCTCTTTGGCAACAAGCTATGGCTGATGAAATTTCTGCTCTACATAAGACAGACACTTGGGACTTGGTTGAATTGCCTTCAGGTAAACATACTATCGGTTGTCGTTGGGTTTATAAGATTAAAACCAAATCTGATGGTTCGATTGAACGCTACAAGGCTAGATTGGTTGCTAAAGGTTTTAATCAACAGTATGGTTTAGATTATGAGGAGACTTTTGCTCCTGTTGCCAAGATGACCACTGTTCGTACACTTATTACAGTTGCATCTGTTCGTCAGTGGAGTCTCTCTCAATTGGATGTCAAATATGCCTTTTTAAATGGAAATCTTCAAGAGGAGGTTTATATGGTTCCTCCTCCTGGCCTTTCCCATTCTCCTAGATTTGTTTGCAAACTCAAGAAGGCACTTTATGACCTCAAACAAGCACCTCGTGCCTGGTTTGAAAAATTTTCCACTGTTGTTAGCTCTCTTGGTTTTACATCCAGTCATCATGACTCCGCTTTATTCTTTAGATGCACTTTAGCTGGTCACATTCTATTATTGCTAGATGTTGACGATATGATTATTACTGGTGATGATGTTGATGGAATTGCAAGTTTGAAATCAGAATTGGCTTGTCGTTTTGAAATGAAAGACTTGGGCACACTGTCTTATTTTTTGGGGATCGAAGTTGCTTCTTCTCCTAGAGGTTATCTTATCTCTCAGTCCAAGTATACTATGGATGTCATTGAGCGTGCTCGTCTTATTGATAATAAATCTGTTGATACTCCTCTTGAGTCCAATGCTCGATATTCATCCTCTGATGGTGTCACATTGACTGATCCCACTTTGTATCGCACTATTGTTGGATGTCTAGTTTATCTTACCATCACACGTCCTGATATTGCTTATGCTGTTCATATTGTTAGTCAATTTGTTTCAACTCCTACTACAGTTCATTGGGCAGCAGTTGTTCGTATTTTCCGTTATCTTCTTGGTACATGCTTTCAGAGTCTTTTGTTTCCATCAACCTCATCCTTAGTGCTCCGTGCCTACTTTGATGCTGATTGGGCCAGCAACCCCATTGATCGCAAGTCCACTATGGGTTTTTGTGTATTTTTGGGTGATTCACTTATCTTTGAAAAGTAAGAAGCAGACTGTTGTTTCCCGCTCCTCTACAGAAGCAGAGTATCGAGCTATGGCATCCACCACCACTGAGATTGTGTGGTTGCGATGGTTACTTGCAGATATGGGTGTTTCTCATTCCTCCCCAACTCTCATGTATTGTGATAATACTAGTGCCATTCAGATCTCTCACAACTTTGTGTTCCATGAAAGCACAAAGTATATTGAGATTGATTGTCATATGGTTCATCATCATCTGCAGACTGGCACCATTTCCTTACCTTTTGTTTCTTCATCATTGCAGCTTGCTGACTTCTTCACTAAGTCTCATCCGGTTCATCGTTTTCGCTTTTTGCGTGACAAACTCTCGCTGCTTCTTGCTTTAGCATCTTGAGTTTGAGGGGGGATGAAAACGTGTGTTATATTTAATTATTTATTTATATTTAGTTATTTATTTTAACATAATATATAATTTCCTATTATTGTAAGTTTCCTATTATTTTTAGGTTTCCTTGTAGTAGTATAAAAACTGTTTTTCACTTTCTTTGAAAACCTAATTTTGATGGCTCAATAGATTTTGGTTCTCTCTTTATTCTTCTTCTCCTTCTCCTCTTTTCTTCTTTTTGAATTGATTCAACATATTGGTTTGAAATTCATTATATTGTTATCATTTGTAACATATATTCATGATTTTTTAGTTTGATCATTCATTGTGCACAAATTGAATATGAATTTTTGAAGAAAAAATAAAGCAAGTTATGGGCTTGAAATCCGCTAAAAATCTATGAAAGTATGAGGAGGCCAGCCTGAAAATTCTAAAGAGTTCGATATTTTTAATCCAAGTTTTGGACACCTAAATTTTAATAACACCTATTAAATCTTAGTTGGGGAGAATTTTATGATTTTCTAAAGTTTAATATGAATACACCCCTGAATATCCACACAATTAATTCAAAAATTCCTCAACTAACCTTTCATCTTCAGTATATACGTTAATCTTTTCCGGTGAGCGTCAATTACTATGTGTGTGTGTGTGTGTGTTTTGTAAAATAACGAGATAATTATTGATAATTATTTAGTATTATCATGTTACGTGGATAAGTCTTATCTAGTTTAGAAGATCTATTTTATTCCAATTGTAACTCTTATTTTGGACCCTATAAATATAGGACATTTGTTCATAATAATACATAATTGAGTTTTAACTCTTTATTTCTTCTCTTATTTTCTCTCTTCCCTTTAGTTTTATAACACGTTATTAGCACGATTCTCTCAAAATCAAAACAAATTAGTTAGAATGTAATAATTTTTATAAACATAATCACGTGTACCAAAATTAATTTGGCAACATGCGAATTCTATCTATGCGTATGCATTAATTCAATTTTGTCCAGTTCACGTCCAATTTTTTTCATGGTACCAATTGAAATTTGGAGGCTGCTTCGCCAATTACAATTCATCAATTTCTACCTTTTGATTTTACATCTTTATTATGGGGTAATCAATTTCATGAAGTAGCAATTATTAGATGTTTATGTCATGGCAATTATTAGATTCTTATGAATTCATCTTTAATCCATAGTTTTATGCAACACTACTACATGTTTTCAATTCTTGAATTTGAATTTGTGTCAATTTGAGGTGACAAAAAATTGTACAACCTATTTTAATTCATGTATACGTGTAGCATTAGATATATTGATTTATGTAATTCTTTCTTTTATTTTTTAATGGATGTAAAATATATGTTTACGGTGAAAAATAACTATAAAGCATATATTTTCAAGATTTTTTTTAATACATGTTTGGTAATTAATTTTAAAATATAAATTCATTTCCAATCTATTTGGTAACTATTTTTTATTTGCATGATAATTAATATTCTTTAACTTAATTATATATTTGTATTGTTCAATCATAAATTTTAAATTAATATTATATCATGTAGTTGCTCCTGAAGTAACACAACATTATAATTAATATTCTAGAAAAATATTAATCGAAAATCTATCTATTATAAATAGTTTGCTGATGCTTCTAAAGTAGAACAATATTATAATTAATATTCTTGAAGAATATTAGCTGTTACTGAAGAGCATAAATTATATTTTTCAATATTCTTTTAATTTTTCAATATTCCAGAAGAATATTGACGTATTGATCTTGAAGAAAATAATAATAAAATATAACATACTCCTGAAGTAGCATATGCTTTGAAGAAAATATTATTTTAGTGTTTATTCCTAAAGGAAAATACGTAACTTATGTTATTGACTACTTGATTAATCATTATGTGATATTTAATCACATTGTTCAAAACTAATTGTATTTTCTTTATTGTGTAGTTAATGAAATGACAAACATCACGAAACTCAAGTTTGCTGCACTTGATATATCTGACAAAAATTATCTATTATGGGTATCAATGCTGATATCCATCTTGTCTCAAAAGGTTTGGAAGAGACAATAAAAGAAAGAAACAAATAATTCATGCAAGATAGTGTAAAAGCACTCATCTTCCTTTGTCATCATCTTCACGATGGAATGAAAATTTAATATCTCACTGAAAATGATCCACGGGTTCTTTGGAAAAAATTAACTGAGAGATTTGATCATCAGATGACTATAGTCCTTTCCAAAGCCCGCTATGAGTGGATGCATCTTCGTTTGCAAGACTTCATAACTGTTAGTGAGTACAATTCTGAATTGTTCATAATATGTTCGAACTTGACATTGTCTGGAGAAAAAATCACTGGTGAAGACATGTTGGAGAAAACTTTTTCCACTTTTCACGCCTCGAATGTGCTCCTGCAGTAGAAATATCGCGAGCGTGGTTTTCAAAAAGTACTCAAAACTTATATCTTGCATGCTTGTTGCTGAATAGAATAATGAATTGCTAATGAAAAATCACAGGTTACGTCCAACTGGTTCTGTACCATTGTTTGAAGAAAATGGTACTGCATTGCCTGAAACAAATGCAATATCAAGACATGGATGTGGACATTGGTTTGGATATGGACGCAGATATGCACGCGGAGTAAACCATGGACGAAATAATCAACAAAGTTATCAACAACAAGGCAACAATAACGAAAGTAGCACACCTAAAAGGGTACACGAGAAAGTTGTTTTAAATGTGGAATGAAAGGGTATTGGACACTTACCTATCGTACAACAAAATACCTTGTGAATCTTTATTAAAAATCAATCAAGGAAAAAGAAAAAGTGAAGACAAATTTTGTTGACTATGATAGTCCAATTGATGTAACTCATTTGGATGTCTCCAAATTTTTTACTGATCCAAATGAGAATATTGACCATTTGCTTGGGGTGGTATGATGAAAAATACAGATTAATTTTTTTATTTTTTTTTATGTTTCTAGTATTTCCCTTTAATTTAGAAATTTAGTTTGAAATATGTTTTTACTTTTCGCAAAAATTTTGAAATTTATTATGTATCATTAATTTCACAATATTCATTATGTTATCATTTTAAATTTAAATTCAAGTTTTTTTAACATATATCTATTTTGTTATATTGATAGATTCATGATGGATTGTCAAAACACCTGCTTGATTGATAGTGCAACTACACATACTATTCTTCAAGACAAAATATTTATTGGACTTAACATTGAAAGAAAATAATGTCAAAACAATATCAGGTGCATCGAATATCGTTGAAGGCTCTGGAAAATTATATATTGACGATGCACTTTATTCTAACAAATCCAGAAGAAATTTGCTTAATTTTAAAGATATCCACTACAATGGATATCATATTGAGAGGATGTAAGAAAATAATATTGAATATCTTTGCATAACCTCTTTCGTATCTGATCAAAAGTAGATAAAAGAAAAATTTTATACACTTCCATCCGGCATGTAGTATACATTTATAAAAATAGTTGAATCAAATAATGTCACGAACCAAAAGTTCGTTGACCCAAAAAATTTTATTCTTTGGTATGATCGACTTGAACATTCAGGAGCTATAATGATGTGTCGAATAATAAACAATTCACATGGACATCCTTCAAAGAACCAGAAGATTCTTTTACCTAATGACTATCCATGTGTAGATTGTTCGCAAGGCAAGTTAGTCATTAGACCTTCAACTATAGAGGTCAATATTGAATTTCCAACTTTTTTGGAAAGAATTCATGCAGATATATATGGGCCAATACACCCACCATGTAAACCATTTCGTTATTTTATAATATTAATTGATTTTTCTATTAGATGGTCACATGTTTACCTACTTTTCACTTGGAATGTAGCATTTGCTAGACTACTTGCTCAAATTATAAAATTGCGAGCGCAATTTTTCGATTACTCAATTAAAACTAGTCGCTTTGACAATGTTGATGAATTTAGATCACAAGCATTCGATGATTATTGTATGTCAATCGGGATTGTAATTGAACATTCAGTTGTGCATGTCTATACACAAAATAGTTTGACAGAGTCGTTTATTAAACGTCAACAACTTATTGTTAGACCATTACTTATGAAAACAAAACTCTCAGCTTCTGTTTAGTGTCATGTCATATTACATGCTGCATCATTGGTTCGTATTAGACCAACTGTCTATTATCAATATTCATCTTTGCAACTAGCATTTGATTATGAACCTGATATTTCTTATCTACGGGTCTTTGGTTATATTGTCCAAGTCCTTATTTCACACCCACAACGTACTAAAATGGATCCCCAATGAAGACTTGAGAATTATGTGGGTTTTGATTCACCATCAATTATTAGGTATCTTAAGCCTTTAACGGGTGACTTATTTACTGCACATTTTGCAGATTGTTATTTTGATTAAATGATTTTTCCAACTTTGGAAGGAGAAAAATTATATTCTGAAAAACAAGGTAAAATTATTTGGAATGAAGCAACTCTATCTCATTTTGATCCCCGTAACAATCAATGTAATCAAGAGGTTGAAAAAATCATTTATTTGCAAAGAGTTGCAAATCAATTACCTGATGTATTTGTTGACACTAGAAAAGAGACAAAGTCATATATTCCAGCAGAAAATATTTCAACAAAAATTAATGTCCCTGTAGGACAATCTGTTGTAGCAAATGAATCTTAAATACGCCAGAAGCGTGGTCGATCAATTGGTTTAAAAGACTCTGTACCTCGAAAAAGAAAATTACATGAGAAAAACCAACCAAAAATTTCGGAAGAAGTCACATTAGAAAAGATTAATCAATCAGGTATTGAAAATACAGTTCATGAAAAACCACAAATATTTGAAAATAATGAGATCTCAATAAATTATTTGTTATCTCATAAATTATGGGAACAAAATAATGTTGTTATAGACAATATTTTCGTCTTTAATGTGGCTCTTGATATTATGCAAAATGAGGATCCTGAGCTACAGTCGGTTAAAAACTGTTAAAATAGAAATGATTGGTCAAAATGGAAAGAAGTCATATAATCAGAATTGAATTCTTTGAAGAAACGAAAGTGTTTTGACCTGTAGTTCGAACCCTTGAAAATGTAATCCTTGTTGGATACAAATGAGTTTGTGTACGAAAAATGAATGAGAATAATAAAATTACAAGGTACAATGCCCGACTAGTAGCTCAAGATTTCTCACAAAGATAAGGAATTGATTATGAAGAAACATATTCTCCCGTAATGGACACCATCACTTTTAGATTTTTAATTAGTTTGACTGTATCACAAAAGCTTAATATGTGCCTTATAGATGCAGTAACTGCATATTTGTATGGTTCACTTGATAGTGACATATATATGAAAGTCCCTGAAGGGTTTAAGGTGTCAGGAACAAACGATACATGGTCGAGAACCATGTTCTCAATTAAATTGTAAAGATCATTATATGGATTAAAACAATCTGAACTCATGTGGTATAATCGTCTCAGAAAATATTTGTTGAATGAGGGTTATAAAAATGACGATGTCTGTCCATGTGTTTTCACAAAGAGAACAAATAGTGGATTTGCAATTGTGGCAGTTTATATTGATGATTTAAATTTAATTGGAATTCTTGAAGAACTCAACAAAGCTGTTGATTATTCGAAAAATGAATTTGAGATGAAGGATTTGGAAAAAACTAAATTTTATCTTGGATCGCAGATGGATTATTTGTTCATCAATCTACGTATACAGAAAAAGTTTTAAAACGTTTTTACATGGATAATGCACATCCATTGGCATCACCTATGGTTGTTCGATCACTTGATGTGGAAAAAAATTCATTTCGTCCATTTGAAGATGGAGAAAAAGTTCTTGATTCTGAAGTACCATATCTTAGTACAATTGGAGCACTAACTTATCTTGCAAATTGCACTCGACCCGACATAGCTTTTTCTCTAAATCTTCTTTCAAGATATAGCTTTACACCAACTCAAAGACATTGGAATGGTGTTAAACATATTTTTTTTTACTTTAAGGGTACCATTGATTTGGTATTATTTTATTCTCAAAAGTTGGGATATGCAGATGCAGGTTATCTATCTGGCTCACGTAAAGCTAAATCACAAACAGGTTATGTAGCAATCATTGATAGCCACATCCTTAAATCATTCTGAAATTATTTCAGTCTATGAAGCGGGTCGAGAATGTGTGTGGTTAAGAAACATGACCCATCATATCCAAGTATCATGCGGATTAACTTCAATAAAGGATAATCCAATAATTTTGTATGAAGATAATGCGACTTGTATTGCACAACTCAGAGGAGGCTATATCAAAGGTGACAGAATGAAGCATATTTCTCCAAAATTCTTTCATATACATGAGTTTCAAAAGAATGATGATATCGATATCCAACAAATTCGCTCAAGTGACAATGTGGCCGATTTATTCACAAAAGCACTACCAATATCTACATTCAAGAAATTAGTTCAAAAGATTGGAATGTGTCGACTCAAAGATTTTTAGTGATCAACATCAGGAAGAGTAGCTGTACTCTTTTTCCTTCGCTTAGGTTTTGTCCCACTGAGTTTTCCAAGCAAGGTTTTAATGAGGCAACATTTATTTTTAGTACTCCAAAATAACTGTACTCTTTTTCTTTTGTTTGATATTTTTTCCATTGAATTTTTATCAAACAAGATTTTAATGAGACAGGTATTGTACAAATAATCATCAAAGTAGGAGTGTTGTAAAATAATGAGATAATTATTGAGGATTATTTAGTATTAGCATGATACATGGATAAATCTTATCTAATTTAGAAGATCTATTTTATTCCAATTGTAACTCTTATTTTGGACCTTATAAATATAGGACATTGGTTTATAATAATACAGTTGAATTTTAACTCTTTATTTTTTCTCTTATTTTTTCTCTTCCCTTTTGTTTTATAACAATATATACACACATATAATATTGACGTAGCGGAAGTCTATCGGAAAGAGCAAAACCTCACAAAACTTGCACTTGTTGATTTGGAAGATGATACCAAGATGGAGAGAACAATTTGAGAAACTTCTTTAAGAGTTTTATTTAATTAGTCAAAACTCAACTAACTGTAAATTTAAATTACAACACGTATTTAAAACCCTAAATAAAACCTAGATAATAACTAACTCCTAGATAATGACTAAATCTAGAAAACAATAAGAATAAAAAATGAAATCAAAATTTAAACGGAATTAAAATCCTAATCTAAATTTCGGAGCCCTAAACATTTGAATTGGGCCTAAACAGGCTGTAAGTTGGACCGTTTCCACTCAAAATATACACAAATATCTTCGAAAACGAACACTTCCAAAATTTTTTTTTTTTTTGGGCGGGGGGGGGGGGGGGGGGGGAAAAAAAAAAAAAAAAAAAAAAAAAAAAAAAA
>NC_036240.1:6732145-6735509 GCF_002742605.1 Olea europaea var. sylvestris
TTTACGTCAATTCAAAAATAAGGTGTATAGTTTAAAAATTAAAAATTCAGGTATATATAATTAATTAAAAATATTTGTTAAATAAATATAACAAAATCTCAATTATATAATTAATTGTCACATATTCATAATTATAGGTCAAGTGTTATCAAATTAATTAGTCACTGAGTATTCGAGGTCACAAATCAAAAAAATTATAGGTCACGGTTTATTTCGATGTCACATATTTTCAAATTTATTAATCACAAATTATCAAATTTTAAAGTCACAATTTAACAGTTAGTTATAGAGAACAAAATAGTTGGTCACATATACCAAACATCCAACCCTCAATCCCGATCCATCACTAATACTTGGTAACAAATCAACCAAATAGTTGGTCGCGAACATTATTCATCACATCTCGTCGTCTCCGTCGCCTTCACCGTTGTCACAACCACGGCCCTAAGTCCAATCAATCTTGGACATAAATACTTTTGATATATAATTAATGTAATTTAATGGTAGATCTATTATTTAATTAATAGACAATTAAATAAATAATAGAGTCCGTAAATTCAAATCTTCATAATTTGTTAATTACAAGAAGTTGTGATTGTGAGATACAAATTACATCTGATTGAATCTTAAATTGTCCGTGGTCGTAAGTAATAACGAGATACAGATATCGTTATTACGGATAGACCATCATGTGTGATATTTTTTACTTGTGAAGTAAGTAGCTGATCTCACAAGCTAAAGTGTGGTGACACTTAAATGAACACGTAAATGTTTTGTTATAGAACAAAACATTGGAGACCGACCGAGAGATTCCACATGGATAACTATCTGAATGTTAGTGGTTAATCTCTAATATTCAGTAGTGGAATTGGTCCTTTGACTTGAGGTCGTCATGGTTCTTTATATGAGGACAGTCATATTTTGACGGTGTTGGATGTTGTTCTGCAAAGGGCCGCTAATACGACATCATTCGGGTACGTCAAGAATCGTATGAAGGTTGTGATTGACCAATAAATGATTCATCACTCTTAGATAGTAGGAGATTATGATCTGCGTTTCATTCAATTAAGTCGATAACGAAATCTTTGACCAATGTGTACTCATAAGTCGAAAAGGAGTTTTCGACTTATATTGACTTAATAGTGGAGTGAAAGATATGATGATATTCGGGATTGACACAATTACATATCTCGTAATTGATCGGATCATATTGACGAAGGAATTATAATTTCACGGTAAACGAACGAGTTTGATTTTGTCATACCACATGACATTCCCCGTCACATGTATTGCCCTGACACATTTGCTAGATGTCAATCTGGGACGGTGAGTGTGAATTGGTGATGAATTAAAAGGGTGTTTTAATTTATCAATTTTGATTAGATCAAAATAATATTTCACGTCATTAGGTATCGTGATCGGGAACCTAATAGGTCACACACAAAAGAGAATTGGAAGATTGCAATTTATCAATTAATTAATTTAACAATCGTTGGATAAGTTAATTAATTATGTTGGTTATTTATAGGCCCGAATTAATTAATTGGATTAATTAATTCACGGACCGAATTTAATTAAATGGATTAATTAAATATTGGACCGGACCAAGTCAGGTCCGTTTGGGCTTATATAAATACATGGCTATGATTTTCAATCCATATGTTTTTCTCATAATTATTCTTGCTAGTACAAGAGGAGAAAATCCTGATAGTTGCAATATTGTTCTCTGTGTGGATCACTGTTGGAGGCTGGACAGTTGGACAGCTATGGGTGGCGAATCAAGATTATTGGAACGAAAAGAATAGCAAAGAAGTTTGCAGATCTGAAAAAAGTACAATCTTTTCACAATTTCTATCTAAACACAAAGAGATTCCTGGTGGGAATCGAAATCTGTTTTAATTTTTCGCTGCACACGTTAAATAGATTCCCAACATCACAAACAGGGTGGGGGCATGTACAAGGTTAGAAGAGGCCTGACAAAGCAGCATTTCTCAAAAAACAAATATTACTCAGCCTTGGGTTGATAATGTAGAAAAATAATTAAAATTTTTGAAAGGTCGAGAATCTTCAAATGATTAGAGAAAAAATGATTCCACAAAAAAAAAAAAAAAAAAAAAAAAAAATGCAATTATGAATTAGAATTTCAAATTCTTCCCTTTTAAAGGCTGGATGGTCAGAAATATTCAGTCTTGAGGCACATATATTCTCTTTGTCATGATATGGCACATCAAGTAGGTTGCCAGATGAACAACTGTCTAGCATCTGTTTGGGTTCATTTCATCGATTAATTGCATTTCATATTGCTAAAATACTATTATTATTTTTTTCAAGAAATAAGTGATTGATGGTTGGGTTGTACTTGCAGATCCTATGCAATGCATTGTTATAAATTAATATTTGACTTCAAAAAATATAATTTTAGGGGAAGAAAATGAAATTCGAACGGAAGATAGTTGCCTATTTGAATCGAATTTTTTGTTGGTACTTGTTTCTATCTTTATCATATTTCTGCATGAATTATACATTTGTAACAAGAAAGACATGCACTGTGCCATCAACAATTTAGAGACATGCGATATATGAACTTCGAGATTTCAAGAAAGCAAAGAAGCTTGGGATGAATATAATTCAAGTTGACATATGAGAAAAGGGTGGCGCATGAAGTATTTCTTTACCTCTTCATTGATAACCAAAAAAAGGTCAAAAAATTTATGTTAAAATCAGTGTTCAAAAAAATTTTAAGTGTGACTAGTCGACAAGATCAAAAAAAGCATTTCTTTTTATGAACTTAGAAAAACTGTAAAACGTGATTAGATGACAAGACCAAGGCTATAATAGAAGTTTTACAACACCCCACCCCCGGGCCCAACAGGAAAATAATAAGAAGAAGAAGAAGAGGAGAAAAGAAAGAGCTAGAAACTATTAAGTGCTTCATTTCAGTATCATTTATGACAAATTCTTATATGACATGTAAGGCCTCAGAAATGGCAACTTCAGTTAATACAAATAGTAATAAATTTGAGAATATTACTGCAATAGCATTGATTTATAGACTCTCACACCCAATTTTTTGTTGGTTGCATGAATCACTTTCCTAGGGATTTTGTCAACCCTAGTAAAGCAAAAAAGTTTCTTTCTTGACCTAATACCCTTTCATAATTTTCTTATTATTTTTGTTTTTGCTCTTATTGGGTGAATCAATATTGTTTATAAAAATAAATTCTCAACTTCATTAAAATAACTAGACTACAATTAATAAACGGTTCAACTTTCACGATATTTCAAGTGTTGGATAATACTCCCCATATTTGTTCAACCACTTTTGTCCAATCCTTAAGGTAAAGAAAAAATACAGGGACAGTAA
>NC_036240.1:6736173-6738917 GCF_002742605.1 Olea europaea var. sylvestris
TCAAGTGTTGGATAATACTCCCCATATTTGTTCAACCACTTTTGTCCAATCCTTAAGGTAAAGAAAAAATACAGGGACAGTAACGTAACTAACTTAGAAGTATTTCCTGAATGACTTTCTTTCCAAAGAAAAACTCACTTCCAACTGGCCGCAAACTTCTATATTTGTTGCAGGGGCGGCTTATTAGAGCCAGTTGCCTTCTTTAGCTAAATCCTAAATGTATGTGTAGAGAGGAACATTCAAGTCAATAGCTATGCTTTTTTCTAGATGAAAAATTCGGAATCGATCATAGGTATCTTATCATTAGATATCGACGTCTTCTAATTAATAAAAAATGAATTTTATTAAAAAAAATCAATTCAATTAGAAAAATATATAGGTAATTTTTATGCTATTAAACTTTGCTAGTTTCATCCAAGTTCAACTCAGTCATTTAAATGCTATCAAACGTGTTAAAAATTAATAAATTATAGGACTAGATATTTAATTTGACTTGAAATATAAGTTTTTCAAAAAGTCTTCTCATGTGAGCTCATATTAAATCAAGTTTGATCAATTTACGATATAATTATGTAAAAAATTAAATAAAAATTAGGAGTTGAATAATTGATTGCTCTTTACTTCACAACAAACTTTGAGTATGATATAATAAGTGAGCCAAAATAATAAATGATCAGAAAGGAAATAAAAATGTTTAATACGAATATCACACTCGCACGTGCTAACGGGTGCAGTTGTACCGCCAACCGTGAACCGTGTGGACCGAAACATAGAAATCCTATATTAGTTGGTCAACAATCTGAATCGAGTTATAAATAATAGTAGATGCAAACATACAATCCAAAAAACCATTTTACAACGTAACACACTGGAACTCTAGTTCCTGTGTGTAAGCTCAAATTGTCAAATTCCTTGCATTTTTCCATTTAAATGGGGATGAAAAGTGATCATACTCTTTTTCTGGGTTTTCTTTGGGGCGATCAATTTGTTTTCTGTTATTTTTTATAATCTGAATGGTTTCTATAGGGGGAATAAATCTGAGGCCTCGCATGCCATTGAAGCAAGTTTTACCAGAGGACCCAGAAGAAGAGGAGTATAGGCATTGGCGCAAGAAGCTTCTATATCTATCCTCCCCAAATTCAATCAAAATGGCTTTTAAATTCAGTTGGATCTCTCTTTTTAGAATATTTTTGCTTTGGCTTTTAATTGCAGCCATTATCACGGCTTGCCTTACTCTCCCCGTTGAAAAGGTCAGGTTTTGTCTTCTAATTTTATTTTTGCTTAATTTTGCTCATATTTTTTTTTTCTTTATCTTAGAGTTTCTTGTACTGTTAAGTGTTTTTTCTGCATGTGGGTTTCTGATTTTTTTCCCCCCTTGATGATGTTTATTTGTGCTTTCTTGGACTGGTTATAAGTGTTATTTGGTCTTTATATTTATATGTAACTTTGGGGTAGTTCATGCGTGATCTTAATAAGAATTATTACCAGAACTCTTTGGGGAAGTGGGATATGGAACTTTCTTTGTTTAACAAGATTGCTATTTAATTTTATAATTCCATGATTAATCATTCAATGATTTGGACAAATGAATACTTTTTTAATTAAGTTTGTTGAGAGCATATCTAAAGTTTTCCTGTGTAAAAGAGCAATTTTTTCTTCTGAGATAATTTATCTTTACTTCAGTGTCAAGTTCACGAGTAGAGTAGAAGTAGAGGCAAAAGCAAGAAGACTTTCTAAAGTTTTCCTGTGTAAAAGAGCAATTTTTTCTTTCGAGATAATTTATCTTTACTTCAGTGTCAAGATCACGAGTAGAGTACAAGTAGAGGCAAAAGCAAGAAGACTTTCTAAAGTTTTCCTGTGTAAAAGAGCAATTTTTTCTTTCGAGATAATTTATCTTTGTGTCAAGTTCACGAGTAGAGTAGAAGTAGAGGCAAAAGGAAGTCAATAAACTTCAAAAAGAAGACTTTCTAAACACCAATGAACTTATGGTTATTGAATTTATTTCTTATAATCTTGTCCACAAAGATAAAGTAATTTTTTTGCAATTTATTTAATGTTATTGCGTTGGCTCCATTTTTTCCTCCAAAAGTAATTTTAGTGTTCATTATGAATGCTACTAAGCCTATCTGTAATAACAATCAATCTTTGTTTTTACCCCTTCCATAACCGACCAATGAGAATTGTCATGAACTACCCAATCTGATTATTTTTCCTCTTTATATGTGGTAAAGTTCACCAGCAAAAAGCTTTTTTAGTTTTTTTAGGGATGTGCAAAGTTCCTTCTTTGTTAAGTTTTAAATGAACAATGCATACTGGCTTGCAAACCCTTTCATGCATAATATAGTGTAAATCTTATGAATCAACAAAGATTAAATCAAAGTCACCATTACCTTCATAGTAAAGAATAATATGTGTGTCACTCTTGATCATGTAAACTGAAAAACCAAATAAATCAGTCTATAACATTAAACTACGTGAAACTATACTTCCCACTCTTTAATGCTTTCACCCACCATGCATCAAGGATTTATCTATGCAGTCCAACACTCTAATTCCCCAAGTTCTATGATGCACCGACACAGACACGTGCGTCCAACACGATACGTGTCAGATACGTCGACTCTTGGTTTTTCAAAAAAGTACCGACACGACACGTCGCCAACACGTTCATTAAATTTTTAAAATTCTTCATTTATATAGTTTAAATTTAGTTTTATACTTATTATTGATTCTTTTTTGTTGAA
>NC_036240.1:6741802-6744384 GCF_002742605.1 Olea europaea var. sylvestris
GAAATCATTTTTTATCTCTCATTTTCTTTCCCTCTTTCTTTCCTTCTTTTTCTTCTGCAATTTTATTATTATTATTTTTTTTTGGGAGGTTGCGGGTGGAGTGAACTGGTGTGTTAGTATCGGTGTCACACAGATACATAAAATAGTAACATGCACCTCATAGCTATTTAGATTATAATGAAATCTCCGAAGATTGTGTGGCATTGAATTTTCAGAAGTGTTTGTAATGAATTTTCTGAAATACTTGCTCTGAAGTCCTCTTTTACTAGCATAATTCTTACTTATCTTTTACTAGCATAATACTTACTTCTTGTTCTCTGTTTGTTTCATTTAGTTTTATCCCTTCTAGCATCTGTCTTAATTTTTCGAAAATTATGGAGTTCTTTGAAAATGCATGAACCGGATACATTTTCATCGTCTAATGCTTTTGTAATTGAGCTGAATCCTTTTGTGCTAATTAGTATCATCTCAGCTGGGTGGTGGTTATCTCTTTGGCTTGCCCGTGGGTTTTGTTGCTGATTCTATTGGTGCTACAATTGGTTCTGGAGCTGCATTTCTTCTGGGTAGAACTGTAAGTTTCTGACTTTCTGTAGTCTAATAGCAGCCTTTTTTTTTCTTGCTAATAAAAGCTTGAGGCTCAAAGATGAAACTTTTCTTTTCTTCATCTAGTTTTCCACTTTTTTCATACCTTTAGTGGCATACAAACATCTATAAAAATATGTTTCCTTTAGATTTTCTTTCTTATTATTTCTCCATCCATGAATGAACAGATTGGGAGGTCATTTGTAATTTCCAAGTTGAAAGACTATCCACAGTTCAATGCAGTAGCAATTGCTATTCGGAAATCTGGGTTCAAGGTCTGCATGTTTTCTCCCAACTGATCCTGTGAACTTCAGTGTCTTGTTCTTATGCGTGATCTTTGATTGAAGTCTGATTTGGATGGTTTGTTTGATTTTTACATTCATATGGTGGACATATATATAATTAAATTTTTCTTCTGGTTGAACAGATTGTGTTGCTGCTTCGGCTTGTCCCTTTACTTCCATTTAACGTGTTGAACTACCTCTTATCCGTGACTCCGGTCTCCATTGGACATTACATGCTAGCTTCATGGTTGGGCATGATGGTATGAACATTAAAATGTTGTCTCTTTATTGCTAAATTGCCAATGAATTAATGGCATTTTAAGTTGATCATTGTTGAAAAGCTATACATTTTTAAAAAAAATCTATGCTAAATTGACTGTTACATATACCTTAGTGCAAATTTATGTATGTTTTGTCAGAAATGCTTCCATTTATTTGATTATCGCCTTGATTCCCATTTCTGCTCTTTCTGCAGCCAATTACTTTTGCCCTGGTGTATGTTGGGACAACTCTAAAGGATCTTTCTGACGTAACACATGGATGGGGTGAATTTTCAAAAACCCGTTGGGTAAGTGCCTTGAGTTGCTTATTTTTATGCAGTTTTAGTTCAATGTGCTCATTCTGTTGGTAATCCTTTCATATTTAAAACCTTGGTTAGAATGTGGGGGACTGTATTTCTTGAGGAAAGAAACTAAAAATGATAAAATGATTCAATGGATTCTTAAGGGATTGTATAATTATATTCGATTTCGTTTAATTTCAAATTTTATTTGAACTCGTAAATTTACAAATCTACAGACTGCTAATGATGGATATTGTTACTTGTGAAAATTAGAGGACACTAACTTTAATTCATTGTTGTTGCCCAAATATCGTCTTTCACGTCGCTAAAATGATGAAAAGCCTCACTCTCTGTTTTAATGGGCCCGTGTATTTACTATATTTATGTAATTTAACATTAGCTCCTTTTCTTATTTGATGCAGGCACTGATAGTGTTGGGCCTTGTGGTTTCTGGTAAGTTTTAAATGTATATTTATTTACCATTTGATCATCACATTGTGAAATTCCCTGCAAAAATAATTGAGGAAGTAGACCAACTTTTGAAAAAAATTGTCTGGCTTGAACCGTGTATATCAAAGATTGTACTAGTTATAAAATTACTTTTGTTAGGGAGTTTTTTTGTCTGCTCCATAGTTTTGAAAACTTCTGTCTATGATGTTTGAACATCAAAAGACCATAAGAATCTACTTTTTATTAATTAATTTAAATGAGGCAATAGATTTTTGATACCGAATGTAAACACCTGTGTAATAATGCACCAGTTCAGTTGCAGCAAAAGTGCTTATTGATAATGTAACTCGATTTCTGATTTTCAGTTTGATTCGGAAAAGATCGCTGAAGAAATGTTTTTCCTTTTGGCCTTATGAAAACAATCTCATGTTGTCATTTAATTTTCTTAAGAATATTGATTCTTGTTAGCTACGGGATAACGACCTGTTTGCCAGGCTCCACGACTTTAACTTATAGTTGTTACATTGGTTTGCTGTTTCTTTTCATCGAATTTATTGGTTTCTTGGAAAGTTATATTTTGATTTTTGGGTATCTTTGCCTCACTTTTTATTGGGTTTGCTTGCAGTGGTGTTAATAATTTGTGTTACTAGAGTTGCGAAAGCTGCTTTAAAGAAAGCATTGGCTGAAAACGAGGATGTAGACGA
>NC_036240.1:6745586-6793734 GCF_002742605.1 Olea europaea var. sylvestris
GTGATCTTTCGAAACACTTGAAGAAGTGGTTTTATACAAATTTTGCATCATTAAAGAGTTGATCATTGAATGCCATTTCATATATTGAGAGAGTGAAAGCCGAGTATACAAGAGATTCATCATCTAGTCTCGAGACACTCGTGTCCTTCTCGTGAATCATAAGCAACTTTTTCCCATTTAAATCTTCCTACAGGTGAAATGCACTGTCTAAGCTTTGTTTCGGTTATGAAGTGTTTCAATGGATGCCAGGATCACACCCGAGTTTCAGGACATGGGACGAGAATCTGGAATTTTAGTGATAAACCAATTGAACTTCAGATAAGGGTGGGATCAATACTGAAGAAAGTTCACACGTTGAAGCCAGGTTCATCGAAGAGGCTGAATTCGAAGAACATTTACAAGGCTTACATCCCGGGGAGGACTAAGGGCGGCCCCGGTAGTGGAGGAATGAGGAGTTTGCTGTATTACTATGATGAAACATGCCATCCTTACATTTGGATACATGACACTGGATGTGATTTTTCTAGGATGGTTAAGCAACAATATATTAGCCTTGAGGACTTGAGGGATTGTTCTGAGATCAGAATTTTTAGAGATCATCAGAGAGGTAGTATATCGGTTCGCAAGAAATCAAGAACTGAGTTCTGTTGAAATACTTCGCCGCCAAGCAGCATGATGCTTCTAATGCTCTCCCACATTCCGGCTTTCACAGTTTAGTATTTTCACATTTCTGTGAGCATTTGCATACAGTTTCTTATAGTTTCATGTTGTGTTGTGGGATTTGAAGATTACATGTTACAAGATAAAAATATGCATGTACTCAAGTTGTAAAAAATTCTGTTAACAAAAAACAAATGGGTTGTAAAATGTATGTACTGCAACTCTATGTTTGCTGTGAGAAAATTGGTGTATTATTATAATTCTTAGACAGAAGATCTAAGATAAGCACTCGATGATAGTAGTCCGATCTTAGATCCAACTTCGAGAAGTATCTCTCTTATTGTTTAGGACATGTGAAGGCAATGTTGATCGAGTCGCATCAATGTCATGAGCACAATGTTGACGTTGGAGTCGACAGTGCGTCTAACCATACTGTTGTTTGCTTGAATTTCTTGTTGATGTGAAAATGTGATTTTTATTCTTTGTTTCTCATATGATACATAAAAATAAAAGCTTGAACTTATCAAAGAATAATCTAAATTCTGAATAAAGTTCTTGTGTTTATTTTTTCTTTATTCTACCTTCTTTTGGGATTTTGCTCATTTTACCTGGGATAAATATCTAGCTTTCACCCGGGCGTCATTTCAATTCTTTACTCCTCGCAAACGTCTCTCATTCTAAAGACAATCAATCTCGCAACGCGATTTATCATACTTTTCAAGATATTCCTTTCAATATGGGGCATAAAAAGCCAATATAATGGTTCCAAATTCAATGCAATACCTATTGTACCTTCTTCAATGTCTACTAATTTACATGTAAAAAATACGTGAATACCCCAAACGCACCTCTGGCATATCTCCTCCATTTTTGTTATAGTTATTGGAGTTGAAAATTTGCGACCTTTTGCCTACGTGACTCGTAAGTTACATATAGTGATAGCGGTGGCAAAGTAGAACGGTTCCAATATATGGTTCCAACCAGCTCATGTGGCTTGTTTTGATAAACTTCATTGGGCATGGCACTATAACAAATTCAAGTTGTGGGCCATCTCAGCCCACCTTGGAAAGTGAAAGTGAAGGCAAAAGAAAATTTTCAACTTAAAAAGCATAAAGCTGTAGTTACTTTTACAAGCTTCAAGAGTACACAATCAGTCCAGAACTCATGTCCAAAAGTTCCAGCGCCAAAATATTTTGGCAGATAAATGAGATATTCAAGGAAACTGGATAAGTCACTCTCATAGGGACCAGTGTTTCTTCTCATGCTC
Organism: Olea europaea var. sylvestris; assembly: GCF_002742605.1. Classification (NCBI taxonomy): domain Eukaryota; kingdom Viridiplantae; phylum Streptophyta; class Magnoliopsida; order Lamiales; family Oleaceae; genus Olea; species Olea europaea. The sequence goes on from NC_036240.1 coordinate 6,747,514, forward strand.
TGCCAATGTCAATAATTAGTCCTCTTTTCCACCTGCTCAGTGACTTTCTGAATGACAAGTTGTAAACTTGCAGAAAAAACTGTTGGATGTTAGTGGATGAAATCAGATTATTAACTCATATTGTATATGTATTTTAGATATCGAATTTAAGTATACCGTAAATGAAATATATCGTATATGCAGCTTACCGTATATGCTTTTAATCGTATTTACACATATTATTTTACCTATTTCATATATATACTGTATTTTCACATACCGATTTTACACTTACATATACTGAAATTACAGTAATTTTTTTCAAATTTTTATTTTTAAGATAAACAGAAATTAACGCAGATTACTTTTAATAAACATAAATAGAAAAATAACATAATAAAACTACAAATCATATGAATCAAAAGAATAAACGCTAAAAAAATAAATTTGCAAGAATAAATTTCGAAGTGTAATCACAAAATAAATAAATAGCAGATGAATTTTCAACCCGAGGCATGTGCGAACACAGTTTCCTTAAAACATATTCGCCCCCTCACTGTAAGTGCTTGAGGTCTAATCCGAGCGTCTATTTTCCAGGATACAACGGTAAAACCCGTAGAATCTGAGCATAACAGATACTACCCTGGCGAACTGAGTTTGTATTCGAACAATATCACCACCAAGACGAGGCTGGAAATGCAACAGATTATATATGCAAACAACACTAATTTGCAGAATATTTTCGTGTGTGTGCAGACAGTAATTTCCTGGTATGTATTCTCGTGTTAAGAATTGCTGGAAATGAGACTTAATATAAGATTAAATCTGTCTATTAACTCGTAGCAATAAACACTGGAGTTGCTTCAATTTCTGGGAGTTTTGGCAGTTTTCGAAAACTCAAATGTCAGTTGGAGAAAGCAAAAAATTGCAAAATGTGGACACTCCAAACATGCCAATTTTTGCTTCATTCGGTCCGACATTCGTGTACGCAGGTTGCGCTCGCACACAAGTTCAAGGTCCAAAGGCAATTTCGATCCATGATTTGCACACCATGCGCGCGCATGTGAAGAGCGTATCTATGCTACACATGATTACACCCTTTCAATGTGCAACCATATTTAAAATGGTTCTTACTTTCATATTTTTCCTATATAGAACAAACTCATTTTTCTCACATAAATCATCTTTCAATGGTCAATTTTGAGCTCCAATTTCTCATTTATCGGAGCTTCATTTTTGGCAATTAAGTATATAATTTCGATGCTCTCACGAGGAAAATACGGATCAATTTTGATATTCCAAGTTGGACTAACGTGTCCCACCGAAAAGTGTGCCAAAAGTGAGCCATTTACTCATATTTTCCAACAAAAATTTAGTAGATGCATCCAATCGTAAAGTCCCTAGTATGTTGTAAAATATTTTCTATATTTTGTACCCAAAGACAAATGGGCTTTCAAAAGGTGATAAATAGATGTTGGACTTGTTTATGGAGTAATATTTTCAATAAACTTGGCTCAATTTTCTATGAATAAGAATCATTAAAAGTCTATTGCTTATCTTTCATCCTTACAGGCATCACTATTACATCATAGGAATAGACAAGAGGTAATACCCCCACAGTGATTTTATTAAGTCTTTACAATAAGGTTGTCCCTTTGAACTTAGATCTTGGGATCTCCAGTCAACTAGGTTGGATTTTCTTTGTAATGACTTATCCATTCAAGAGCTTAAATCACATTCCTTTCAATGATTTCCCAACTAACTCTCTATTTAACCCTTTGGTTAGCGGATCCGCAATGTTATCTTTTGACCTTACATAGTCAATAGTGATAACTCCAGTTGAGAGTAGTTGTCTTATAGTATTGTGTCTAAGATGTATATGTCTAGACTTACCATTGTACATATTACTCTGTGCCCTTCCTATTGCTGATTGACTGTCACAATATATATAATTGTTGGCACGAGTTTTGATCATCTTGGAATATCCTCTAAGAAGTTGTGCAACCCCTCGACCTCTTCATCATATTTATCTAGAGCTATAAGCTCAGATCCATCGTAGATCTGGTTATAACTGTTTGCTTAGAGGATTTTCACAATATGGCAGCACCTCCCAATGTGAACACAAATTCACTAGTGGACTTTGAGTCTTTTATCTTAGATATCCAATTAGTATCATTGTATCCTTCGATGACCACTTGATATTTGGTATAATATAGTCCATAGTCATGAGTATATCTTAAGTACCTTAGTACTCTTACTATTTCTTTCCAGTGATCAGTTCCTAGATTACTCGTATATCTACTCAGTTTACTAACTATGTAGGATATGTCTAGTCTTGTACAACTCATTAAGTACATTAAACTTTCAATAACTCTCGAATATTCTACTTGAGAGACACTTTCACCTTTATTTTTAGATAGATTTTGACTTGTATCTATCGGTATTCTAACCAAGCCAGTATCATCCTTATTGAACTTTTCTAAAATTTTGTCCACAAAATGTGACTGATTTAGAACAAACCCATCTGATGTTCTTGAGATTTTGACTCCAAGTATAACATCAGCTAAACCCATATCTTTCATGTTAAATCTCGAATTTAACATATTTTTAGTGGATTCAATCATCTTATTGTCACTACCACCAATAAACATGTCGTCAACGTGAAGACATAAAATGACATAATCATCTTTAGTATCTTTAACGTAAACACATTTGTCACACTCATTGATTTTAAATTCACTCTCTATCATGAAATTATCAAATTTTTCATGTCATTGTTTGGGTGCTTGTTTCAAGCCATATAATGATTTCACCAATTTACAAACTTTCTTTTCCTACCCTAGTGATGAAAACCCCTCGGGTTGTTCCATATAGATTTCTTCTTCTAAATCTCCATTTAAAAAGGCAATTTTAACATTTATTTGATGTACTTCAAGATTTCGTAAAGCGGCAATCGCAAGTATCACCCTAATAGATGTTATTCTCGTCACTGGATAATATGTATCAAAGTAATCAAGGCCTTCCATTTGTATGTGACTTTTTATTACTAATCTGGCCTTATACTTTTCGATAGTTCCATCTGCTTTCACTTTCTTTTTGAAAATCCATTTGTAGCCTAGTGGTTTACTTCCCGGAGGAAGATTCACTAGCTCCCATGTATGATTTTACAGTATGGAATCTATTTCACTTTTAATGCATCCTTTCATTGAGGTCCTTCTGAGGGTTTCGCAGCCTCTTGATAACTTTGAGGTTCACTTTTTAGCATATAGGTCAGAAAATCAGGACCATGAAATTTTTCTGTCCTTTCCCGTTTGCTATGTCTAACCTCAGTCGCCTCTTCTAGTTTGTCGTTATAACTATTTTTAGTCATAGTCTCTTATGTTCATTTAGAGGAGCTTGCTTCCTCTTTGGACTTGTGCGGAAATACATGTTCAAAGAATGAAGTATTTCTTGATTTCAATAATGTGTTTTTATGTATGTCCGGGATTTTAGAATCATATACAAGAAATCGATAAGCACTACTATCGTGTGCATAGCCAATGAAGATGCAATCTACTATTTTTTGGCCCTATCCTTACCTTCGGTGTTGAAATGACCACTTTAGTAAGACACTCCCACACTCGTAAGTATTTATTGGAATACTTTCTTCCTTTCCATAACTCATAAGGGGTCTTTTCCTTTTTCTTTCGAGGCACCTTATTTAAAAGGTAATTTGCTAATAACACAGCTTCCTTTCACATGTTCTGAGATAACCCAAAACTTACTAGCATTGTATTTATCATTTCCTTTAAAGTACAATTTTTTGGTTCAATGACACCGTTTTGTTGCGATGAATAAGGTGCGGTGATTTCATGTATGATTTCGTGTTGTGCACAGAATTCAGTAAATGGTGCTTCATACTCACCACCTCGGTTGCTTCTTAGCACCTTAATTTTCTTATTAAATTGAGTTTCAACTTCATTCTTACAGAGAATACATTTCTCTATAGCTTCATCTTTACTTTTTAGCAAACACACATAATAGTATTTGGTGCTATCGTCGACAGAAGTAATGAAATACTTGTTGCCACCTCTTGTTTGTACAAGCTTTAGGTTCATACGTCACTGTGAATTAAATCAAATTGTTCTATGTTTCGTTCAATTGATTTAAACGATGACCTTGTCAATTTTGTCTTAATACAAGTTTCATTCAATGTGGAACTCGGGTATGCAACTCAAGTTAACTAGTTTTCGTAAAGTATCATAGTTAACATGTCCTAGTCTACAATGCCACAAATTGGAAGACTCAAGCAAGTAAGTAGAAGAATTTACTTTATTCATTTTTGGTTTAACAACCATTACATTCAGTTTAAACATATCATCGGAAACATAACATTTTCCGACAAATTTTCCACCTTTCGACAAAATAACTTTGTCTGACTTAAATACAATGTGAAAATCATGCTTATTCAAAAGCGAACCGGACACTAGGTTCTTGCAAATTTTCGGCACATATAGCACATTGTTAAAAGTTAGTTCCTTTCCCGAGGTCATCTTCAAAACCACTTTTCCTTGACCATTGATTTCAGAAGTCGCTGAATTTCGCATAAATAGCTTCTCCCTATTCTCAATTGCTTCAAACACTGCAAACAGCTCCTTATCAGAGCACACATTCCTCGTAGCACCAGTGTCAATCCACCACTTTTTAGGATTTGAACCAACCATGTTCACTTCAGAAATGACGGTTGAGAGATTCAACTCCGACACATCTTGTGCCATATAGTCAACCACATTTCCTTCTTTCTTTTTCTTTGGCAATATGCACTCCAAAGACTTGTGGCATACTTTGTCACAATTGAAGCATTTTCCTTGAAATTTCTTCTTAGAAACTCTACCTTTCGGTTCTTGCTTGATCATTTTTCCATCGGATGGCCCATATTTGCTTTTGTAAGTCTAACTACTTTAATCATGCTCCACAACATTGGCTTTAGTCATTCCAGGATTGAACCACTTCTTTTCAGAACTCTTGTTGTCTTCTTCAATTCGAAGTCTAAGAATTAGTTCTTCGACGTTCATTTCCTCTCGTTTGTGCTTCAAATAATCCTTGAAATCTATCCACGCAAGGGGCACTTTTTCAATAATTGCAGCCACTTGAAATGTCTCATTCAATATCATCCCTTCGGCATGAATTTCATGAAAAATCACTTGGAATTCTTGCACTTGTCTGATAACTGTTTTGGAGTCCATCATTTTATAATCTAAGAATCTGCCGACAATAAACTTTTTAGCCCCGACATCCTCAGTTGTATATTTTCGATCCAACAACTCCCACAACTCCTTAACAGTTTTTATAGTACTATATACATTGTATAGCGTGTCTATTAAGCTGTTCATTATATAATTTCGACATAGAAAATCCGAATGGTTCCAAGTATCAAGTGCACTGATTACTTGAACATTTTCCTTACCCTCATTGAGTTTTGGAAGTTTCAATCAAGAATCTAGCAAGATTCAAAATGGTCAGGTAAAATAGCATTTTCTGCTACCACCTTTTGAAATTCAAGTTATTAAATTTTTTTGATTTTTTCCCATGATTGACCGGAACATTAGCGGTATGACCAGTTGTTGGAGTCACAGTTTGACTCACAACATGACTTGACAATTTAGCTACAGTCTGAGCCACAACAGAGCTTGACCCTTGAGCCACAGCAAATCCCACAGCCTGATTTTCAGTAGGCACATTTTGGGTCACATTCATGTTGGTCGATTCGATTGCCATTTCATAAAGTCAAACAAAAAAATTAGTTTCTAAAATTAAAAGTATAAGAAACTATTTTTTTTTTTGCCTTTGGAATCTGTTTTAAATTTGTTGGAAGTTAGTGGATGAAATCGGATTAGCCCATACCGTATATGTATTTTAGATACCAGATTTAAGTATACCGTATATGCAGCTTACAGTATTTGCAAGCAGCTTACAGTATTTGCAGGTAGCTTACCGTAAATGCAGCTTACCGTATATGTTGCGTACCGTATATGCTTTTAACCATATTTGCACATATTATTTTACCTATTTCATATATAAATATATCGTATTTCCACATACCGATTTTGCACTTACACATACCGAAATTACAGTAATTTTTTTCCAAATTTTTATTTTTAACATAAACAGAAATTAACGCATATTAATTTTAATAAATATAAATAGAAATATAACATAATAAAACTGCAAATTATATGAATCACAAGAATAAACGCTAAGTAAATAAATCTGCAAGAATAAATTGCGAAGTGTAATCGCAAAATAAATAAATAGCAGATGAATTTTCAACCCGGGGCCTGTGCGAACACAGTTTCCTTAAAATATATTCGCCCCCTCACCGTAAGTGCTTGAGGTCTAATCTGAACGTCTATTTTTTTTCCCAGGGTACAACAGTAAAACTCGTAGAATCTAAGCACAACAGATACTACTCCGACGAACTGAGTTTGTATTCGAACAATATCACCACCAAGACAATACTGGAAATGCAACAGATTATGATGCAAACAACACTAATTTGCAGAATATTTTCATGTGTATGCAAACAGTAATTTCCTGGTGTGTATTCTCGTGATTAGAATTGCTGGAAATGAGACTTAATATAAGATTAAATCTGCCTATTAACTCATAGCAATAAACACTGGAGTTGCTTCAATTTTTGGGAGTTTTGACAGTTTTCGAAAGCTCAAAGGTTAGTTGGAGAAAGAAAAAAATTGTAAAACATGAACACTCCAAAATGGCCAAATTTTGCTTTGTTCGATCCGATATTCGTGTATGCAGATCGTGCCCGCACACAAGTTCAAAGTCCGAAGGCAATTTTGGTCCGTGATTTATACCCCCTGCGCGCACACGTGGAGAGAGTATCTATGCTACACATAATTACACCCTTCCAATGTGCAACCATATTTAAAGTGGTTCTTGCTTTCATATTTTTCCTATGTGGGACAAACTCATTTTTCTCACATAAATTATCTTCTAATGGTCAACTTTGAGCTCCAATTTCTCATTCATCGAAACTTCATTTTTGGCAAGTAAATATATGATTTCGATATTCTCACTGAAGAAAACACAGATCAACTCTGATATTCCAAGTTGGACCACGGGTCCCACCGAAGAGTGTGCCAAAAGTGAGTCATTTACTCATATTTTCCAACAAAAACTTCCAAAATTTTGGTGGATGCATCCAATCATAAATTCCCTAGTATGTTGTAAAATATTTTTCTATATTTGGTACCCAAAGACGTGAATGGGCTTTCAAAAGGTGATAAATAGATGTTGTACTTGTTTATGGAGTAATATTTTCAATAAATTTGGCATACATTCTAACACGGATATTCAATGCAAATACTAGCTTAGCTGATTTACTGCAATAATTTCTATTTGTTCGCATTCACCATGCAACACTCAGCTATATATTAAGTGTTTTTCTCATAAAACGATTTTATCAATTTTTCAATTGGTCAAACTTTAATTTTAATCACATATTTTATGGAATATTTAACTTATATCAATATTTCAATTACATATTTCATCGAATTTCATCAAAATCTACTAATTTATACACTTATGTGTATAAAAAATAAAGCATAGTGTATGTCTAGTGAAGATCACATTCACTCTGATAAAAGAGACATAAGTTGACTCTGTTGAATTGCTAGCGTACGAGACCATTTTACTGAACAAAGGATGAGAGTTGAAAGCCCATGTGTTATATTGATTGTATGGGAAATAATGGATGGGACAAAAAATAAATATTTATGATGAACTTACCAATATATTTTTCCTCTCATTTGCAATCAGCATTCTAGGACATGTGATGCACATGTAAAATTTTGTACATAAAGGGAAATAGCATTGGATGTTGGTCAAGCAAATTACATTATAAAACATAGGAAACAAAAAGGATGTAAAATCTATCCCAAATATATTTCATTACTTTCTTAAAAATAAATTACACTAACACTTCCGAGGTAATTGACTATTTGATCTTTCAGAACTTATGAAAAATTAGAGAAGCTAGATTTTGGTGGTGGTTATATTAGCACCAAAAAATGTTTTACTGAATCAAATTTTAATTTCGACTAAAGTTATCAACCTTTTCTCATTGTAGCACTTTTGTCCCAAACATTTTCTATTGAATCGCATCTTCAACCTTCTTTTAATTTGCATATTTGGTCAATGATGACATGTAATCGAAATATTATGAGGGAAAAAATAGTTTGGATCACTCATTTATTTATTGTTTATTTTAAAATATGATGGACAAATAAGTTTTTGTATTCCTTATGGACACATAAGTCTTTTTACGCCCATACTGTAACGTGTTTTTGGATATAAGTTGTTAACAAAAACAAGAAGTTTTAACTATTGGATTGTTGATGATTATAATACTATAAAAATAATTTAAGAAACGAAAGTTCTATAATATGCAAAGATTGAAGACCTTAAATGCAGTTAAGATATGGTGCGATAAATCAAAATTACAGTCTAAATATAAGTATTTAGAAACAAAATATGATAAACTGCAAAAAATTTGCTACCAGGTAATATCCCCAAAGCATCCTCAATTATATGAGGGAGTCTTTGGGATTGGTATAATTTGCTCTCTAGGCATTAGTTAATTTTGTTTTCATATAATATTTGATGATTTAGCAAAGTAAATTTATATATTCTAATCAATACAATCCTTGTATTATGTCCATACTTCTTTGTACGAGCCCTTTGATACCAAATAGCATGAGATCGTTCCAACATGTCACTATAGATAGCAAAACAATGAAACATGATAATCATGTTAATGTCCTGATGAACCCCTTGCTCAAACATCTTTGTTTTCTTAGCGTCGGTATCAACCAAATGTGAAGCATACCTTATTAGCTAATCGAACTTTCTCTCATAGTCGATCACGGACATGCTTCCACACTTAAGCCGCAGAAACTACTTCTCCCTAAAGCCCTTTAAAGCATTCAGGAAAAACTTCTCGATCATCTTTTCCTTGAACTGCTTTCAAGTAAACGCCTGCTGCTGAGCCTTTGTCCTAGTTGGAATTTTGACTCACACAAATAACTTGCTGCTCACATATTTCTTACCATGCATTTGAAGCCTTTCTCAAATGCTCATGACCACTTCGGACATAATCTTCCAAACTAAGACAAGAATCTGGCTTGAAGTTTTAGTATGTATCATGTAACTAGATCTTTTCTTCTTCTTTCCGATTGATTTATACTAGTTATTACTACCCACTATTATGCTGGCCCAAATATATTATTTCATATAGACTAAAATAAACTCTTCATTGCATGAAATAAGTAGATATTTTCATTATCTCAAAAATAATAATGCAAGAAAACATGGGTTTAACGATCATAACAGTAGAATATATAATTTCATACTTTGTACCCGATCAATGATGTAGTTGATTGATGTTCATGGAATACAATCCTATATCATACTTAAAAATTTTCATTCACGTGTTTCGTAATTCCTCATACACATGCTACTACACGTAATCATTCAAGTTACACCACATTTTTGCACTTTTAAGAAGCAAGAAAAATGAAAAATATTTCTTTTTCATGTACTTCACTATTAAGACTACAAAAAAGTTTAAACATTAGGCTTTGATATCAAGTTGTAATGCCTCAAATTTTAGGATTTGAATTTTTTACAAAAATATACTTTTCTGTATTTGAAATTCAGTTTATATTATTAATCCTTCACTTGTTTTCTTTTTATTTCGTAGATTACCCTTAGATTTTTGCAAAAGTTCTAGTAACTAAAGGAAAGAAATGGGTGAAGTTAATTAGCTTCGATTGTTTAAAGAAACGAAACTAAAATGAATGATGAAAATGATGAAACTAAGGGTAGGATATGTTAACGAAGTTCAATCCTGCAACGCTCTAAATAAAGATTAAGCCCAGTTGGATCATTTCTCGTGTTCAGAATTTTATGAAATTTTTATTTTATTTTTTAAACTCATTCAAGTACAACATAGTAAAATTTCAGATTTTTCTAACATCATTTAGGCATGCAATTGAACATTTAATCACATGCCAAAAGTTATTCTTGAGTACACTAAACATTGCACATGAAAAATAGCATAACTTATCTTGACGACCTTCAAATGATTTGATTTTAAAGCCAACGGATAGAGGACTCATAGGGCTTTCAAATTGCACTAATCTCGTCCAAAATTTTGGATAATACACTTAGAGGTGATAGTTTGAAAATCAAACAGATTTATATGGAAACTAATTCATGCCCAAATGAGGTACAAACTCAACCACAAATAATCTTGTAAATCCATTATCTCAATTTTAAATTCGAAACAAATGAAGTTAAATCCTACACATGAAGGTAATCTCTATCCATCCATGATTCCTCAATCTGAAGATTTCATAAGAGTAGGAGTAAGCATAAAGCCTTGAAGAATTTCATAGGAGCAATCCTCTTTGAACAAATATGTATATTCACATATAAAATATGAAAACTTCATACCATAAATATTTTCATGTAGTTGGATTATCAGTGAATCCCTTGATTTCGAAGAATCCCTTGTGGTCGTAGAAATTGATTATGGCCACGAAACTTCAATATATGTGGTTCATAGCTTGCGATTATATTTTCACACATAAAATATATATAGACATTCATAGAAAATCAACTTGCACTGTTTGCCTTGATCTTGATAGGAAAACGAAAAATTCCTTGCTTTGAATAACCTAACTTTCAGCAACAAAATCCTTACCTTTTCTTCTTGTAAATACGCTAAAACTAACACATTTTGAGAAAAATGAAAAGTGAAATTCGGATTTAAGGAGGGATGGGGTAAAAAGTTACATTCTTCTTCTTGTATCCTTCCTTTTAGTGAAAAACTAAATGGAGAATTCTAATAATCATAAATCTTGTTAAATTGAATCTTAAAATGGGAATTTGAAGTGTTTTATCCCAAAAAATTTATAAAAACATTTATATGATGACTCGAAGCTGTGTTGTAATTGTAGAAAACCATGTAGATGATCATTATTCCACAACCTATTTATTTGTTAACATCTTGGATTAAAATTCATCCACTTAAATGGCTTAGATCTTTGGGAGGAAGATTTTTCATTAGAAATTTCAAAGGAAGATTGGGAGGCACCAGAAATAACCTAATATGAAGATTGTAACACTAATAAGTTTTTAAAGGGGATATAAATATGGAGGTCTGTTCATCGACGGGACTAAAATAAAGCTATACATACAAGTTCAATAAAATGGAAAATTCAAGAAGCAAATTGAAAAATGCTTTCATTTCATTGATAGATTCAAAAGATGGTTACAATGTAGGAAATGAAAGGTACTAAAAGAAACTAAAACATTTAATCAGAAAGCCAGGCAGTTGGAAGAAGATCATCCTATGAAGCTAGAAGGTTGCCCCTATGGAGTTGGAAGATAATCCTGAGCAGGGAAAGGTCATTTCCTTGAAGTCGTGGAGAGGTGTTGGCCCTAACCATGCCTGCCAACAACGCTTCTTGCCACTCCAAAGCTTCATAAAGAAAACCAATATCAAGGTTGGGCACCTTCATCCCTATGAAGTTGATGACTCATCGTTTGATTTTTTGCAAGTGAACGGGATTGTGAACAAATAATAAAGTAGTGAATACAGTGTCGTATCCACGAAGATTATGTATGTGACCAAATTAAAATTAATTGCGACTTTAATTGAATAGCAAACAAATTTTGTGATTTTTCTATACTAATCCATAAATTATCAATTAAACTAGTGAAAGCAAGTAAATGTATTTTTTAAATATGTGAGATGTATTGCTAAGATGTCGAATCCCCCTTATTGTTTCAATTTTTAGTGTAACAATTAAATTGACAATTTAAAATCATTCATGTTGGTTAATGTTCCTAATTTAACTGAAAGCATCTCTCGATAGTGATCAAATCTATTCTCCTCATGTGATCCTCTTATCCCTTGATGAAAGATACAAACACGATAAATATATTAACAAGTACTAGAACATTTATTGAAACCATATAAAGTATAGATGTATATCTCTATCTACTATCAAACCTTACAATATTTATTATATTGTGCTTAAATCCTATTGTTTTTCTCGATAACAATAAAATTTACTAACAATTCAATTAGTGATCAAGCAATTGAAAAGAATGATAAAAACAATAATAATTATCCACAAATGAAAGAAAATAAAAATAACTAATTAAAAACTAAAAATATTATAACAAGGGTTCATCTCCTAAAACTATTCTAACATATCGAAATTGCAGGAAATTGTATTTTAAGTGAAAAGACATAATCCAAATTTTTGATAAATTGAGAAGATGAAAATAAATCTTAAAATTTTGAATCTCTTCAATGTTTCTTGATGAAGCTCCCTTACGTCTTCTTTTCTTTGCCCAAAAACTAAGTATGAATTTTTATTTGATTGAATTCTTGCAATTTCCCTTCAATTCTCTTACAAAAATTATCAATTTTTCTCATTTGATAATATTAATTGATAAGTATTGAAGTATGATATGTATATGAGAGGTATAGGAGAGGTCTCCTTAGTGTATTTTACTATTAAGTATTTGTAGGAGTCGAAAATTGTTTGAAAATCACATTCAAATTGGTTTTAAAAAGAGTTCCAATCGAATAAGGAAAGTTACCTTCGCACAGGGGTTTTTGTCTTTAAACAGTAGTCAATATTTTGGTTGTAACTTTATCTCCCGACATTCGATTGAATTGATTCAAAGTGCATTAAAAAGATAACACAAAAGACTACAATTTTCATTGAATCAGGATTTTTCCAATTCGAACGCTTACCATGCCAAAAATGGGTGTCAATATTTGATTAAAAATCTGGAATATATCTCGTGTGATTGGAAACAAATTTATTGTAATATTTTGATCATATTCCATTTCTTTTTAACTTCCAGTTGCATCTAATTGACTCCTAACAATTTTCAAAAGTATCTCTCGTGGTCTAAATTAACAAAGGATATTTGCAAATTGGTCATCAAACTTTGTACTTTGACATTTTTCGTCTTTTTTGCTTCTTTCTTTCAATTCTACTTCCAATCATCGAATTTTACCTAATAAACAAAATATATAATAAATTAAGCTATACTTACTTAAAAGAAAAATTAAATATCTATATTTTTAGGTCCAAAAAAGTGTATAAAATACACTCATCAATAACCTTATTGAGAATGATGACATAGACCTTTTGGTTTAAAGTGTCGAACACCAGAGAAGCCCTCTACTCCTCCACTAAATGGCTGCCTTGACAACTACCTCATCAACACGAATTCACTTTGCCTTCACCTTCTTCGCCCTTCCTCGACATCCCTATCCCTAGGGGCGGAGCTATGGAGATAAAAAAAAATTTATATTATAATTTTAGTTAGGTCTGGGTTAGACCTCTTGCTCCAACTGAGCCTTACTAAGCTTTTTCCTTGCCTTGGCTTCGTCCACCTCATTTTCTAGTTAGGCATTAGCCCACATTCTTTCTGCCTCCATGTGCAAAGCTCGCATATTTTCAGTCGAACCACTTACCTAACCATCTCCAGAGCCCACATTCTTTCTGCTTCCATGTGAAAAGCTCGCTCTGCCTCTGCTGCTTAATACAAAGTCAAGGCATAATTTGTAACTTTTTTTTGCAGCCTCGACCTCAATACTCATCTAGCTTGGGTCAAACAGTGACATAAAAAAGAAACAAGTAGTTCTAGTAAGATTTATAATATGAATACCTTTACACTTTGCAGAGATATAATGTGCCATTTTAAGATTCCACATATAATAAAAACAAAAATGCCATAAAAGGGATGAGGTTAGGAAGAAAAACTGCACCGTTTTTGAAATAGACATCATATGGATAATCGAGCGATGAACATAACTGGTAGTAATAATACAAGACTCGTTGACATTCATTTGTCCTAAAAAATCCTACTGACATTCAATCCAATTATTGGACAGTTGGTGAACTGAATTTTTAGGGCAGGAGGCAAAGCTGCATCATATCCCTGGCAGTGATGGAGCTCAATAAAAGTTTAGAAGTGCCTTAGGTGGCCTTCCTATAAGCTCTTCTAGATTGAGTCAAAGAAGATCTAGATAAGAAGAAGTGGACCCAGTGGTTAGAGTAATCTAAAGAAGGACCCTATAAGAAGAAAGGACAATTGGATTCAATCTAGTTATGGTAGAAAAAAAATGGAGGGCGTACCTCTCTAGAAGAAATAGAGGCTAGAATGCTTGACTAAGGACACCTCGACCTTGGCTAGTGCATTTCTCTTTTGCCCTCTGAAGGATTGTGAGATTGTCGAGCTTTCCCAAAACTTCTCATCTCTTGATTATGGTTCGGAAAGATAAAACCATAAAATGCCAAAACTCAAATGTGGTCTTAGACATGCTAGCTACATCATGATCTTTTCCCTTATATCCTAGACCTCCACTGTTTCCAGCCGACTTGCGTATACCAAGTATGTTATCTAACTTAGATGACCTACTGGCAAAGGCAAGAAGTTGAGACTTAGAATTCTCTAACTCTCTCACATGGTTCACAACTGAATGTCTATCGTCTCATTTATGGCGATCAACTCGCTGACTTTCCTAGAAGACCTCTCAAGCTCACTGGTAAGGTTTTTAACCTAAGACTCTAAAGCTTCATTCATCGACTTAAGCTCACTCAAGACAGTGAAAGATTCCTTAACATACGCTTCTAACTCAGTTTTCTCATATTGCAGTACCTGAACAGTCGTAATTAAGGCCTTATTTTCATTGAGAATTTTCAAGCTCCCCTGATATATTTTCTCATAGGCCTCTTAGATATCTTCTTCACTTACAGACTCACCACCAGAATCCTCATCACTATCTATGTCCGCATCTCTTACACTCCTCTATTTGGATCCACTCTTAGCCCTAGCAATGAAGGTAATATATTTTCCACTTTCCTCACAAGTGGATTTCTCACTCTGATTGTACGAGCTAGACTCGTTATCAGTGAGAGTATTATTCATAGCCTTCTCTTCGACTTTCTTAGCACTGGGGCACTCTCTCTTAATATGACCTATACCTTGACAGTTATGGCACCTCACCTATTTGGATCTTCTCCTAGATTTACTCGGGCCACCTCTCGATCTCTCTTGTAGTCTCTTCTTATTCCTAAGCATCTTACGAAATTTTTTAGCTAGGTAGGCCATCTTCTTATCATTGGGAAAATCTGAGTCAGAAGATTCGATCTGATTATTCCTAACAGATTTTAAGGCCAAGGACTTTTCCTTGGCTGGGTTGTCTACGGTCAGCTCATAAGTCTGGATGGATCCAATTAGCTCTTCTAGTTTGATAGTGTCTATGTCCTTACTTTCCTCCATTGCTATGACTTTAGGTCTGAAACGCTCGGGCAAGGACCTAAGGATTTTTCTCACTATCTTAGGCTCGGGGATTTTCTCACCTAGGTTGAAGGATGAATTCACAATGTCATTTAAGCTCGTGTAGAACACAACAAAGGTCACATCTTCTCCCATCCTAATCTCTTCAAACCTAGTGGTCAACATCTGCAATTTTAAGTTCTTGACCACCCGTGTTCCCTCATGTGTGTTTTCTAAAATATCTCGAACTTCTTTAGCTACCTCACACATGAATACTCTTCTAAATTCCTCAAGGGAAATAGCCATAAAAATGGCATGGAGAGCTTTACTATTCCAGTTGCAACTATCTAATCAGCCTTAGACCAATTTTATATGGAGGTGGGAGCAATGACATTGTTAACCGTGGTACTATGGGCAGACCAACCATTAAATACACTCAACCAAATCTTCTCATCCATAGATTTCAAAAATGCCATCATCCTCAATTTCCAATATGCATAGTTAT
Source organism: Olea europaea var. sylvestris (assembly GCF_002742605.1). Lineage (NCBI taxonomy): Eukaryota > Viridiplantae > Streptophyta > Magnoliopsida > Lamiales > Oleaceae > Olea > Olea europaea. The sequence continues at coordinate 6,763,373 of NC_036240.1, forward strand.
TCCCATCAAAATAGGGCAGCACACTCAATGGGGGCACTCATCTAGACACTAGAAGATGATGTAAAGATGTTATGCACCAAAAGAATAATGTGGCAACTCCATTTCTCACGTCCCAGACTATGCTATTTATACTTGGGGGTAAATAAATGTCATGGGCCGTTTACAACTCTTCAAATCGCGACTTAGGGTTTGGTCAGATACATACGTCACTCAAGCGACAACTCAACGAGAAGCAAGTGACACACTTTTGCTCGAGCGAGACGGGAGCGAAAAGCGAGCGACAATAATTTTGTTTTTTATGCTCGAGCGTTGGCCTGGGGAATAGCAAGCAAGATTCCGACAGATTTCTTCCCTTTTTCAAAACTCAAACCCTGGCATACCAACTATACATAATTGCACCCTACGTCCTTGAATTTTACATCAATGTTCAATTTAGTCCCTTTTGTTTACAGAATTGCCAATTACAATATAAAACTTAACAGATTTTGATAAAAATTAATTAAATGTATGTTTGAAGAATTATGAGTCCTATAAAATATGTATATTAAAATTAATTGTTGAGTTTAATTTAGATTAAAATCTAAATTTTAATTTCTATCAAATAGGAGCTTAATGTCGAGACCTTGGGGGGCCAATTGTTTGTTTCCAACTCACAATCACCTTGGACTCGCCTCAGAAAATATTACAAAGGAGTTCAATGGGAAAAACATCAAACACATCAGAAGGTCAGATTAGAAGCTCATCTAAAGAGCTCGGCCAAGTGATGTTATCATTTGAGAACATCATCATTACAACCCTAAAAAGATGTCTCTTAATGATGTCACCACCTTCCTATCAAATATGTTTGATGTTCACATACTTGTTGCATTTAGTCTTATCTAGTCCTTCCATGGTTAATATAGAAAGTAGATTCCGTCCAAATTTATTAATGAGTAAATTCAAGTATTTTCAGCTGTACCAAAGAACAAATGCGTGTGTAGCTAAAATGTAAGACAAACAACATTTAGGTATTTCATCGTGAGCATTTAAGCAAGTTTAATGAAACTCTTTGTCAATAAAAAATAAAATAAAAATCTGTAATAATTAATTATATTAACTAGTTATTTTCCTTTATTAAATATACTAATTTGAAAAAACATATTTTAACAAACTCTAATACTATATATTAAATGAAGATAGATTTTACGTTAATTACCTTTGTGATAAATTTCGAGTTAACGACAACAAATTTGTTGCAAAGTATATCTTAAATCAGTTCTATTCTTACTGTATTTTATGTTTTCTATGTCGGATGTTGGATTGTTCGTTCCCTTCCTGACAATTTTGAATTTTTCTTTTTGTTATAATAAAATGGTAAAGATCTATGTTTAAATCTTACCGCGTTCGTTTGTTTCAATTTGATGAAAAATCGATGTTTCAAGTAACATTTTGAAGTAAAAAAGGAGCTTTTAAATGTAATAGAATTTTAAGGTCATGCGACTTTCTATTTATCTAACACGATTAACTTTTTTCCTATTGATGGAACTTTTTTCCTATTGATGAAAGTTTCAATTTAAAGTTGTTATATTTTTACATATCCAACGTATTTAGTTTTATCCAGTCTAACGTTAGGAGAATCAAACTTGCTGTTGAATTCAACTAAAACATGTCAGATCTTCACATGCCAGTCATGTTTAGTCTTGCTCAGTCTAACGTTAGGAGAATATGTCCAAAATTAGTGTGTAAAATTCATGCATTTTCAATTACAGCTGGAAAAGAAAACAGGCGTAAATATAGGACAAACAACATTAAGAGATTTTATCGTGAGCATTTATGCATGCAACGTAAAGAAATTATTAGTAGGTAACAAATTTTGTCTGTAATAATTGATTATTTTCACCTAATTTTTTTGCTTTTATGAATGTAATTAGTAGTCAAAGAATGCCTAATGCTACTCACATCATGAAATATTCAAGTTAATAATTTTATAATTTAGTATATAAAATAATATATTCATCAAAATAACCAATATGCTCGCTCGAGTTGTACAAACAGATTTGATTTGTATAAATTGTTTTTTTCCAAGAAATATATTGAGAGAGAATTGATTTGGCTCATATATTCTAAAAAGTTACTTTTTGGCCGTGTTGCGCATGGTCCGTGCAAGTTTGGCGCGCTCGAAAGCTAGACGAGTAGGGTTCACAAGGATTTCAAGAGCTACGATAAATAGTCATTATCCGCAATATGGAATGATAAAGATAATAATAATAATAATTACTTGAAACTGATTTTTATTTTTATTTTATGTGTCGAATGCTATATTGCACACAGCAAATTGGTAGGAATCTATGCCTAAATTCCAACATTTCCTCATGAGCATTAATTATATTAACCTAATTATTTGCCTTAATTAAATTATTAATTTGAAAACTCATAATTTATTAATTTAATAAACTCTATTGCTTATATAATAAATGAAGTTAGATTTTACATTGATTCTCTTTGTGATAAATTTTAGAGTTAATGGCGATTGATTATTATCCGCTATGTACATAAATCAGCCCTTTCTTATTGTATTTAAATTTTTTCTGTGTTGGAGATTAGCTTGAACGTTCCCTTAATGACAATTTTCTATTTTTCTTTTCGTTATTAAAAACGGTAAAGATCTATTTATAAACTCTAACCATTTTGGTTGGTTCCAATTTGATGAAAACTCGATGTTTCATATAATAGAATTTTGAGGTCGTGCGACTTTCTCTTTGTCTAACACGATTAACTTTTTCTATTGATGAAAATTTCAATTTAATAATGACAAAAGAATTTAGTTGATATCGATTGTTTTTATACAGATGTAAATTTTGCTATTAAAAAATTAATTTTAAAAAACGTAAGGAACGAAATGGGCAAATTAAAACTTACTTTAAAATTCAACTATAGTTGTTAGATTTTCACATGCTCGTCGTGTTTAGTCCTGACAAGCCTAACGTTAGGAGAATGAAACTTGCTTTTATATTCAACTAAAATTTGTCAGATCTTCACGTGTAATACGTGTTTAGTCATATCCAGTCTAACATTAAGAGAATCAAACTTGTTTTTCTATTCAACTAAACTTGTCAGATCTTCACATGCCAGCCGTTTAGTCATATTCAGTATAACGTTAGGAGAATCAAACTTGTTTTTGAACTCAACTAAAATTTGTCAGATTTTCACATGACAGATGTGTTTAGTCTCATTTAGTCTAAAGTTTGGAGAATATGTCCAAATTTAGTGTGTAAAATCCATGCATTTTCAGTTATGGTTGGAAAAGAAAGCGAGCGTAAAGTCTGAAATGAAAGACAGACCATTAAGGGATTTTCTCGTGAGCATTTATGCATACAACGTGAGCTAATTATTAGTCGGTAAAATTTTTTTCAGTAAAATTGATTATTTTCACCATTTTATTTTACTTTGATGAATTGAATTAGTACTCTAAGAAAGCATAATGTCATTCACATCGTGAAACTTTTATAATGTAGTAAACAAAATAATATATTCATGAAAATCACTTGAAGAGCTAATATGATTGCAAGAGTTGAACGAGCGGATTTAATTTTTACTAGGAATGCATCGAGAGAGAATTGATTTGACTCATACATTCTGAAAGTTACATTTTGCCCGTATGTGTATAGTACATGCAGGTTTGGCACATTCGAAAGTCAGAAGAGAGCGACAACAAATAACCATAATCCATAATATACAATGATAAAAATTAAATAATGGGATGGTCAAAGATTGTTTTATATGCGTCGTTTATCTGAAATTGACTTCTCTTTTGTCGTGTTTTAACTTTTTCTTTGTCGAATATTAGACAGTACACGACAAATTGTTGGGGATTTGTGCCTAAACTACAACCTTTTCGTTGTCCCAATTTCACGGAAACTACCGTTATGGTTAAAAAAAATAAAAATAATAATAATAATAATTAATAATTAAAAACCTTTTTGCATGTAAAAGAGTTTTTAAAAATTAAGGCGTGCATGAAAATAGATCGTATATATCTTATGCGACTCTCTTAATGTATCAAAATTAATGTTTTTCTATAGACGGAAACTTAAGTATAATATCAATAAAAACAAATTTATAGGGGTCGACTCTTGCTTATTAGAAATTTGGTTAGTGTTACGTAATCAGCAAGTGATTATGAGATTACAATATCATTATCGATCACAATATTACTCTATAAACAAATTAATGATTTTTACATTGTTACAATTACTATTGTGTATGTCTGGAAAAATTTAGAAGTTAAAGAAACAACAATCAAAGTTATTTACAGCAACGGGCATTGTGCAGAAGAGATGATAAAAGATTAATTTGAAAAATGGGCTAGAGAGCACAGGTTTAAACGAAGAACATTTCGAGATATAAACAACGTCATAAGTTAAACTTTTGGTTAAAATTGTATTTTGATTGCATAATGTTTTTGAAATATATCGTATTTGATCTTTAAAATCTTGTTTTCAAAATGAATTTCATTGTGCTTAAACCTTTCTCGATCTAATTCACTTCTCAAATAGTGAAATAACGTACATAATAATTTATACAAGCAATTGGAATTGTGACGGTGATTTTTTCTTATTTCCTTCCATTTTCTTATTTCCTGTATTTCTAGACTTGTTAGCATCGTTGAAATGTGAAAAATCTCTTTTTCTTGGAGGAAAAAGAAAACAATAATGACGTTTGCCCTCCAAGTGATAAAAGGATCATATTGAATTTACTACCATTTTCCTCAATCAAGAATAGAAATAAACAAATCTGTAATCCAAATCTCTGACCAAATAAAAATTTACAAAATCTCAACAAGTCAAATTAGAAATTTTCAAATATTAATTTAATCCATATTTATTTTCATAATCTGCATAGATTTTCGAACAAACCCAAGTTGTACTATTTGTTACTGAGCATGGGGATGTAACTGAAAGAAATTAATGATACATTTAATTGTCAACACTTTTAATGAAAAATGTCATTTTCCTAGTCAAATTCTTACTTTTGTGCTGTTTAATTAATATTTTTTTCCATGAGAAATATTTTCCAACTTTTGATTACGTGAACATATTTTCCTTGAAAACAAGGAACACATTTTCTTTAGAGGAAGTAAGTTTTTATTTTTCAGCTAATTCTCTCTTTTTCTCTCTCATGTACTCACCAATAAAGAAATTGATAAATATAATATATTTTAAGTTAAACATTAAATCAATCAAACACAATAAATTTGCAAATTGCTTAAAATTTATTTTCTTTCTATATAAATTTCATGTTTACAATCAAAAACATCGTATGAGTTTTGAGGTCAATTAATTACAGATAAAGGGTGTAATTGTAATAAATTTTCATATAATGAACAGATTTGCTCAATTTACCATGGTACTGTAGACCCTCGCCCACTCTCGCAACCCCCCAACCCCAGGTCAGCCTAGCCCTATATAAAGCCAAGCCAAGAAATGAAAATCCACCCCAAAATTGAGAAAAACTTTTTGTAAAATTGGTTTAGGAGTGATTTTCCTCAAAGTTTTGGAAAAAAGAAGATAAATTTAACAGTAGCAAGCAAAAGATACCCCATAAATAATGCTTCAAAAACCCAGAACGAGAGTGTGCCAGTCTGCACTTTGTTTAGAGCAGTAGCTTCCTTCTCTCTCTTACTCTGAAGTAGAGGAAACAAGAGTAACTCACCGTAGAGGTGTATTCAATGTTCATCAACAGCCCATAAATTTCTTTCATTTTATTCTCTGATATATGCTTTCAAGAGAAGAAAATGGAAGAAATGAGCCAATTTTTTCCCTGTTTTTAATGTCGTTCAATGTTAACTCCCTTTGTGTTTTCTCTCAGATCTAAAACAGCCCTTTAATTATCCCATTGCACTATTGTTGGCTTCTGTTTATTCCTTTTTGATTGGTTAAAATGAGTAAAGAAGAGTTCTTGAAAATCCAGGTACTTGTTCTTTGTTCATTTGTATATCAATGTATGTAAATTATGTTTCTGCAAAAGGTGGGGGCGGGGTGGGGGTTCTATTCATTTTTGCTTTATGGGCTTTGCTTGTTCTGAACTCAAGATCTTTGAATGTCATTTCGCCTTGCTGTTTGTCTCTTTCCTAACCTTTTCTTTTCTTTCTCTGTAACAGCTATTTTACAGTCAAATTCAATTGGATAGATTTATTCATGGAAATCGTTTATTTATTTTTTTGTTTGTATTCTTGTTTTTTGGGTTCGTTTTTTATTTTTTGAGTTTGTTTAATAAAGTTGTAAACTTTAACCTGGGTTATTATCTGTCTTTGCTTGTTTATGCAGACTTGTGTTCTTAAAGTCCATATACACTGTGAAGGCTGCAAGCACAAAGTGAAGAAAATCTTGCAGAAGATTGATGGTATGCTTTTATTTCAATCTCAATTTTTTTAATCAATTCTAGACCGTTTTTTGTTTTTTTGTTTTTAACAGTCTTTTCTATAATTAATCTGTTAATTCAAACCTAAAAACACACCATTCTCATAAAAATAAAGGGCTTTCACATCTTGTTAACCCTAAATGAAATGGCTAGGGAGATGAATTTGTGTAAATATATGTATGTAATAGACTTGAATTTCTGTGAAGTTGAGACTCAATTTTTGAAATTTCTTTTCGCAGGGGTTTACACTACAACCATAGATTCAGAGCAGGGGAAGGTTACAGTGTCTGGAAATGTTGGTCCTGAAACACTGATCAAGAAGCTTTCCAAGAAAGGGAAACATGCAGAAATTTGGGGTGCACCGAAGGCAAATAATAACAATCAGCTTAATAATCAGTTCAAGAATCTGCAAATTGACAATGGAAAAGGTGGGAATAACAAGGGGCAGCAGGTTCAGGTTCTAAAGGGTGGCAATAACCAGCCAAAAGGTGGTCCACGGGGAGGTCAAAATCCACAAGTCCAACAACTTCAACAGCTTCAGCAATTGAAAGGGTTTCAAGATCCGAAAATGCTGCCTCAGCTTATGAAGGACTTGAAAATGCCGAAGGATCAAAACCCGAAATCTGGCAAATTCAACGGTTTGGAGGACAATGACATGTCTGATGATGAGTTGGATGAATTTGATGATGAGGACGAAGATGAGTTGGATGATGAAATGGAGGATATGACTATGAATAAGACAAAGCTGGGCAATGGCCTTGCGGGTGCACCGATGCCTAACATGATGGGCTGGCAGAACCCTCAGCTGATGAAGGGTGGTGCTAATGGTGGTGGAAATGGAGGAAATGCGGTTGGGAATGGAAAAATTGCTGGGGGTGGGAATGTGCCAGTTACGGTCAATGTTGGTGGTAATAATGGTGGCAATAAAGGTGGTAATGGTAACAATAACAGTGGTAACCAAAATCAGGGAGGCCGAAAGAATGGAGGCGGTCAGCCACAGGCCAACAACGGCGGTGGAAGTGGCGGTGGGCAGATGAAGAATGGTAACAATGGTTGTGCTAATGGGGCCAAGAAAGGGGGTGGAATGAATGATGGGCCACAAGGCATGCCAAACATGATGACTGTGAATGCTGGAGGTAGTGTGGGGCAGACGAGGACTGCCCCCATGGGCCAGATGGGTCAAATGGGCCAGATGGGTCAGATGGCGATGGGTCAAATGGGCCAGATGGGTCAGATGCCGATGGGTCAAATGGGCCAGATGCCGATGGGTCAAATGGGCCAGATGCCGATGGGTCAAATGGGCCAGATGCCGATGGGTCAAATGGGCCAGATGCCGATGGGTCAAATGGGCCAGATGCCGATGGGTCAAATGGGCCAGATGCCGATGGGTCAAATGGGCCAGATGCCGATGGGTCAAATGGGCCAGATGCCGATGGGACAGATGGGTCAAATGCCAATGAGCCAAATGGGTAACCCTGCAGCTATCCGAGGCCTACCTGCTCCGCCCATGAATGGTGGTGGTGCTGTCAATTTCCAAGGTGTTGCCCCTGAGCAAATGGCCGCGAACCCCTACTACCAACAACAATTGGCTGCGATGATGATGAACCAACAACGTGCCATTGGGAACGAAAGGTTTCAACCCCTGATGTATGCTCCGCCTGCACCTGCCGTCAACTACATGCCACCCTACCCTTCTTACCCGTACCCTCCTCCTGGCGAACGCGTTGAAGAGTACTCAATGTTCAGCGATGAGAACTCGTCAGGTTGCACCATGATGTGAACCTGCTGCCCGACTCAGCTCTACCTAAAGATGGATTTTCTGAATTCTCTTATAGTTCATGACTTGGTGGTCTTGATCCCGTAATATACATGGAAATGGTTTCTCTTTGATTTTAAGTTTAGATTACTGTTTAATCATAGGGAGTATTTGATAGAATATATACTATCAAAGCTTTAGACAGTGGGGATGGCAATGTTTATATAATGTTTATATGCTGGAAACATTAATAAAATCAAGGAGATTGATGGGATTTAGTAAATAATATGTCCATCTCTTTTCCCATTTCTTTTTCTTATTCATTTCGTATAGCTCTGTTATTCTCTTCAAAGGTACAGAGTGCTCAAAACTCTATTTTAAGCCTCGTGAAAATATGTCTCTTACAAATTTCTAGCACTAGAAAATCTTGCTTCATAAAGTACTAACAGGTAAGGAATCAATGAGAAAAGTCCAATTTTCTCAAAATTACGTAATTAAAGGCATGTTTGCTACGATGAACTTGTTTCTGTTTTAATTTAGCATATCAAGATTAGACACAAAGATTGTATACTATAATATATAGTAGATACAATCAAATATAATAAATGATTTAATTATATTTCGGTAATTTAATACTATGCAAAACAAAGATTGGGACCATAGTTGACGAGATATGACCAATCCCATTTGCATCTCTGTACAGTAGACGTAGACTAGATTATGTTCAATACAACGCACCAAGATTGGCTACAAAGATTGGTCCCACTGTTTACAAGTTATGATCTAAGATCATTTATTTATCCGTACAATGGACTAGATTATGTTTAGTTCAACGAATCAAGATTCGCTACAAAGATTTGGCGACCATTAATGAGTTAAGACCCTAACCCTTTGTTTATCGTATTGTGGACTAGATTATGTTCAATTAAATGCTCCAGTGTTGACTATATCTGATTTATAATTTTTTATTTTAACTAGAAAATCTTAGCAACACGATCTACAGTCATGTTTGTCTTTATTTTATTAAGTGATGTGTTTTCATGACAATACCAGAGAGGGGCGGACCCATGAAGCCAATGGACCCTTAATTTTTTACATTCACATAATTTTTAATCCATAATTTTTACATAATTCTATCTCATCCACACTGAATTATGTTCTTGGGTCCACCCCTAATGCCAAACATAAATTGGTAAAATCTTAGCAGCATGCTCTTTAGTAACTCTATATATTTATATATAAGCAAAATCATCAAATGGAAAACATATTGAGAACTTTTTCAAAAGAATCAAAACCTTGTCGGCCATGTCGCTAAGATTTGATTAGAGAGAAAATTATAGACGTGTTTTAGGCTTTTATCTCTACTTTTAAATCTACTTAATATTTGGAAGAAATAGTAATTTTATTCAATACTATTGTTGTCAAGTAACAATTTAAATGACAATTACATGTCATTAAATGACATATTTACTTAAATGTAATGTCACATGATTCATTTAATTGAATTTACTAAGTGTTACATCTAGACTAGTATTCTAGCACCATTGGTGCTAGATAATATCATTCATTTCAAAATGATTGATGCAAAAGTAAGAAAGATTTGACGTAAAAAGACAAAAAAAAAAAAAAATGTAAGATGAGGAAGCTACGTGCTAGCTTGTGAGGAAATTAGCGCATAATTAAAGAGATCAAGAAATAAATATAAGTTTTGTCTAATTAATTTTATCTATTATAATAATAACATTCATACCATGATACTCAAAATATGGAGAAAAGAAAAAGAAAACGTGTACCTTCACCAAACAACAACTATGTTGTTTGCGTCTTGCAATTAGTAATCTTTTATTGTTTGTATTACATGTTCATAATAACCACATGATATGGTGAGATATAATTTGGTCAGAATTTTTTTAATCAAATAAAAAATAAAATCTTTTTAGATATCTTTTTGACACATCATCTATATGTAAATTATTATATAACTTCATTGTGTACAAATAACATTATTTATCTTTTATTATTGTAGACATCTTTTTAGAAAGTTTTCTTTTAATAAAGCCAATTCAATTAATGAAAATCAGATCAAAAGCAACAAAGGATCTTATCTCCATGAAATGATTTGGCTTGCACTTTCCACATAACTAATTCAAAAGGATGCAAAATATAATCCTCTTCGGTATACTCATAGTCAACGTTTTCTTTTCCCCACATATATTTAATCTAACAGTGATGCTATACGTACAGGCAAAACCCGTACCGATTACTCACATACATGGGTGGGTGGGTGGTCTTTTTTTTTTTTTTTTTAATACAAATGGGTCCCGTGTGGGATTCATTATTTGTGAGTGTTGGTAGGGGTTCTGTCAACTAGAACTCCTGTACACCCAACATTTCTCTCAACTATTATACCATCATATGTCATATCATTTAAGAAATCACGTCAACCATTTGACAATAGTAGTTACTTGAAACATTTTAAGTAACGAGTTGAACAAATTTTATGTCTAGTGAACAAAATAGAGTGGACGTGAAATGTTGTGATTGGCATAACTGATTTCTTACATATACGATCAGTGATCCACTTACATAAATGCATGAATAGTGTGAACTTAGCGTATTGGACTATCATTTTCTTAACCACAACAGTAGTCTAAAGACAATCATACATCACATCTATAACATGTATTTATGTACGAGACATAATGAATGACGTGAAATAACATATTCATACACATAACACCTAATTCGCATTAGAGTCAATACAACGAACATAAAACAATATAATTCACTACTAAGATCCTAGCTGATTACACCTACACTATGTAGCGATCTCATAATTTGATATGCAATTATTAAGATTACGTGTTGGGAGGACTTATCATTCTATTTTTGAAGGGTAAACTAGCAGTATTGACACTTCACTAGTGATTTTTAAACAAGTGTCGACACACTGCACATAAGAAGTTAACTGAAGATTAAGTAATCAAGTTTTTTCCTTAACAATTTATTTATTTATTTAATTTTTTTAAAGATGACTCAATACTACTTTATGTTTAAATAATAAAATTTTACATACCTTGATTAGACAAGGGTCAATTTAGCACCATATAGCCAAACTGACGTTGTAGATATTTAGATTTTATGTTACGTTATTTTTTAACAGCCAATTCTCTCAACAAATGGCCCTTAAGAATTATGGATATTCAAGAACTAATTTACTTATTTTTGCTTGAAAGTGGATTAATTTACTTCTTTAAATACTTTCCCTTCTCATAAAAATTGAAATGTCATGAATACAGACAATCTCTTGTTTCCTGACCTACTGAGACACATTCCGCGATTTACCATCCTCACGATACTCTAAGGTAGAGAAGGTGGGACCCCTCAAAGTTAGGGTTCAACCATTTTTTTTCATGAATGCTTAAATTTTCAACTACTTTTGAACACGATCAAGTTTGAAAGGACAAAAACGTCATTAATGTAGGCAGTAGGTTTGAGCTCAAGATCCAATCAAGTACAGTGTTTTGTACATTTCTGCTCTTTCATTGTCTGAAATTAAAAAAAATAATAATAATGGAAAAAGGGTAATGTTTGGTGTATGCCCTTATTTACATAATGCCGTATAGCATTATCTCATTTGACAGTTAAAAATGAAAAATAGCTTTTGTAGCCAATAATTGATAAAAAAGGTCACAATCTGCAAGAATCTTTTTACACCAAAATTGTTACAATAGAAGTGCTTTTATTTTACAGTTAATATATATATATATGCCTTAAATTTTAAGCAATTTTATTAAATTGTTGGAAGGGTTCTCACTTTTGTAAAAGTTTTACCGTCCATCTCGGTGCATAGTACGGAATAAAATTTAAATAATATAATCACGTGTTTTAAAAAAATTATCTATGCCTTAAATTTTAAGCAATTTTCGTAATTGTTGGATGGGTTCTCACTTTTATCAAAGTTTGACCGTCCATCTCGGTGCATGGTACGGGGATAAAATTTAAATAATATTATCACTTGTTCTTTTACTATTATTTATTATTGAATTGTTGACCTTAACAAACAAGTCGAGAATATGTATATAATAAATTTACTTATATCTTTGTACGTTCATAACTTCTAGATATGCTCCAAAACCCAGCTGAGATTGGATTAATCTTTTTTGGGAAAGTTAAATATAATATTTGCTGAAACTTATACTTGATAAAATAAGTAATTAAATAATAAATTTACCTAGTAGGTTGGATCGTGCAAGAGGGAAGCTTGGTCCTTTATGGTATACATTGTCTCTCCATTGGTATTATTTTCTTAAGCTAATTTTGTGGTAATCGTTAACCATTCAATGCATCCATTGCCACATTTGCATCCACTCGCATATATTAATGTGTGATTGACAATGAATGGCGAGAAAACGAGTAATAATTGTGGATCTTATATTAATGTGCGATTGACAATGAACATATTTCTTTTCTACTTGAACAATTATTCGTGCTAATTTTATTGTTGATAATTTGTTAAAATAAAAGATTTAATCTTAGGCTATATTTGAGATTGAATTTTTCTTGTTTCTAGAGTTTGAAATCACTCCTTCGAAAACAATCTGACAGAATTACCTGAATGCAAGAATTGATCAACAGGATCCAAAATTGTAATTCGAGCCCACCGACTTCACGATATTTCCTTAAAACGAATTTGCTGCCTTCAATGGTGCTAAAGGCGTCCAGCAATCGTTTCCCAAGATAAAACGAATTTTCGTCTCCTACGGAAGCAGCACTGCAGTCTGTAGGAGTTCCAACGAACTCAACGAAGTGATTTTTACTTCGAGACAATATCAGAACGAGAGAGAGGGAGATGAGATTCAAAGCAGAGAAAGTTTGCAATGAAAATGGTGTAAATTTTCTGGTGGAAAGGCTGGCTATTTATAGACTTGTTCGTGGCCATTCGAACAATCATCACCTTTCAGACAAGCCTCAAAAATCCGAACAGACATGCTGTTCTAAAAAGTCGCGTCTGTTAAGTCGGTTAACATTCGACTGTTTGGTCGGTAAACAGTCGACTGTTTGGTCAGTCGAAACAGTCAACTGTTAAAAGAAGCGTGTGGGTTTATGACCGAACTCAATAGGATATAGGTCTTCTCCCTTTCAAAAACTATTGGTACCCCTTGGGGCCCAAACCCAATTCCAAACTTCCACCTTATAAACCACACCAAAGTTTCCTAACTTTCCTATGTGGGATAAGTGTTTGGCAAATCAAATTCTTCCATAATCCTTAGTTTATGTGGGTTACTTTAACACTTAATATTTCATTCAATTTTAAATGGTTTTCGATAAATAAATATATCACGTTAATCACCTCGCGGATTAGAACATGAATATGCTAGGTCCCGTATTTTTTAAAAGGTGGGTCCCACTGAAATTTGGGCTCAAAATTGACCCATTAAACCATTTTTCCAACAATTTTAGAGGTCAAATTTTGATTGTCAAATAATCAAAAGTTGTTTCTGGCATTTGATAAATAAATATATATATATAAAGCACATTAAGAAGAATATGTATCATCAAGCCATCAAGCAGCAAATTTTGAGAAGCAATAATATACTAGCTTTTCAGATTATGCTTTTTAGCTTTTTCACTTATTTTTTCATAAAAATATTAATTTTATTTATTCTTAATCAATCAAATTAATTCTTTTTAGCTTTTTCACTTCCATTCCACAGTTCACGTTAAAGATAATTTAAATTAATTTAATATTTTTCCTTATTATATGTAATAGAGAATTTGAGAATCAATAAAAAAAATTTAAAATATTTTGAATATTTTTATACTATGTAGATTATGCTTTTATTTTGTTATTATAAAAATGTCTAGATTAATAGATGTTATTTTTTAATTTGAAATAAATATAGTGAATTCGTTGTTTGTATATTTGATAATATTACTAAATATTATTATTATTAATTATATACACGCTTGAATGATAATTTTGAAACATACATCAATTGTGAGACAGAGAGAACTAAAAACTTATTTAATTGTCTTTCGGAGCTGATTTTTTCTTTTCTCTTAAAAACATAGCGATACCAAACCAAACCTTAGTAATTAGAAACGAGAAAAATAAGTAAGTTAAATATATGTCGTGAGATTTATTATTTTATTTTTAATGTATTATTTAACAAAACAGTATGATGATTTAATATTACAAATTTACAACAATGATAAATTACTTAGACAACGTAACACAACCGTTGATGTATTGGCAAAAGTAACAAAGACAGTTCAAATCTCATAATAAAGCTGAAGAATGAAAATACAGAACTCTAATTTTTTTAATAATGTAAGAATGTTACCATGTGGCTACATTTTTTTAGAATATAGGGCAGTGTATGTCCCCAACTTTCACTTGTATTGCATTTTGATTCCCCACTTCTAAAACAACCTCCAACATCAATCCACTCCATGCACCTAACCTCGTTTACTTGTTTGCAAAATTAAATGAGAGGGTTTTTCAAAAAACGTTTGATTGTTAATAAAAACAAGGGTAACCTCGTTCATCAAGTAAATAATTTCTATCAAAATTAAAAGTTAAGGATGTAAATGTACTTTTTAAAGTTTGAGAACCGAAATGCAACACAAGTTAAAAATTGGGAACCTACATTGCTATATTTCCATTTTTTTTAGAAAAAGGGAGGAAATAATTAAGCTCCTGTTCGATAATTTTTAAAGAGCTTTTTAGAAAAATAAGTTTTTCTTTGAATAGTGATTTTTTACGGAACGTGTAATTAAAAAGTAAGAAATTTTTTTGAAGAACAAGCCTGTATGTACTCATACTTTTTACAAAATGGTTTACTCACTACTCACAACAAAGAGTGGGAACCACAAGCCGTCATTTTTAAAATGTACTTGGGATCTACACATATGTGAGAGTGAGTGAAAGATTTTGTACACGAAAGTTTGTACATATATATTTATCCAATTTTGAATTTACGAGTATAATATTTTATTTTGAGAGTATGTGATTGAAAATGAGTTTGAAAAAAAAAATATTATTTTAATGATTGTCAAATGGGGGCTAAAACTATTTGTTTTGGTAGATGGTATGTGAATATTTTAACAAATATTGACTTGTTATATAAAAGATAAGGGAAAATCCTCCATGGAAGACCTAAGTCCTACAAAATAAAAGGTTGGTTATTTTAAATGCTATATTTTAAAGGCTGAGAACCAAAATGCAATACATGTGAAAGGTGGTGGACCTCTGCTGCTACATTTATAATTTAAAAAAAAAAAAAAATCTAAAATTGGCCGGCGTCGTTTCAATATAAACCATCTTCTCTTCTATTATATGCATAGAAAGTAAATAATATACTATTTGATGGGTTCAAGTAGATGAAATTTAACGATTGACTTTACAAAACGAGAATGACAATAGTATGTTCAACCATCCACATATGATGGTGGTTGATCACATTCCAATGTCAAAATCAATTACTGTTCAATGTTAAAAGTGCAATATTGTGTTTGAATTTTCAGTTTGTATTTACTACTAGATGTGTTAAATGGGACGAACCAAATCTCTCAATGTGTGACCAGACTCATCCTTGATAGGCAAGCAGCTCAAGAAACTATTTATTTATCTATTTATTTATTTATTTATTTTTGTTATAAAACACATTTTAATCATATTGGTGAGCATGCGAGTTGAAGAAGGGGCTCACAGTCTGCACAAAAAAATTGCTGATTGGCTTGCATGTGAAATGAATTGACGAGTGTCTCGCCCACTTAACATCCCTACTTGCTACATTTCTCCTATTTGTTGTCAACTATTAAAGAGGAGTTACACAATCACTTTTAAGGTTATTCTTAGTGATCACTTTAAAATGCACATCGTGTGTCACCATAGTGGAACAACATATATAGCTTGGCAACAATTTAATTTTGAACATTGTTAGACTATACAACATGTTATCAACTTGGTGGGTCTTCCATAATGTGACCACTTGCAATGGCCTAACTCCATCTTAATTAAATTTCACTACCTACTCCCAAATTCTCATGTTCTTCTAAAAGAATGACGATTGGCACCATTTAAATCACAACAATATTTTATATGAATTGGGTTAATTTAATAATTAAAATTAGAAAACTTCTCTCGAGTTGATTCAAAACAGAATAGCAAAAAAATAAAAGGATAAAAAAAAGGCCTGGGTTGAAGACTAGAATTTGTAGAAATAAACGAGTTAATTGTGTAGATTGAGCATGTTTTCGCATGCTTATTATTTGGAACAATCATTCTCTACAATAAATCATTTCAATAATTTAGTTTTGAAAACACAATACAAATTAGCCTAATATGCTAACTCATTATTTAAATATTAAATTCATCAATTTCAAACAAGGTGAAGAACATGCTTTATTAATTTTGTCAATTATTGGACTAGGATCCCATTTTCAACAAAGTAAAGTAACTTCCTTTTTTATGTCAATATACAATTTGCCATGAAGGGAAATTTTCTTTAATATCATTTTAACAAAATAGACAAAAAATATTTATTTGGTCCCATTTATTTGGATTTATTCTTACGCAAAGTTAAAAGTTGGTATTGACTCTTTGGGATTTATTCATAATGCGTCTCGTCAGCTTTATAACATGACAGGACACACCATGGATTTGTCATTTGTCAGACGGATTAGATTGCAACTTTCTCTTATTTTGTGATAGGTTCAGAGAATTTCCCCTAAATTTTCATTTTATTACAAAAGGATTAGATTGTGTTTGAATTTACTCAGAAATAAAATTTTCGACATATTCATATGAAAGTTATTTGTTTCGACACAAACAATAAGCTTGATAGGTGGCACAGAGCAAGAACGTTTACAGTTTATGACAATTAACAGTATGGTACCATGTCAACTTCCATATATGGCTAGATTGAGCTTTCTAATTTAGGGGTATTTGAGCCACATTATTTTGGTAATAATGCATTTTTTAATAGTGTATTGATGAAAAATGTGTCGTTAAAAAATAAAGAAAAGTTTTTTATTTGCGTGTAATATTATTTTATTGAAAAATGTGTGGTCGAAATGATGTCAAATCACTGTTTAAGAATTTATTTTTTTGGAATAATGTGACTCAAACATGCGCTTAATCTTGATTGTCTAGTTGTAGGGTTGTCAAAGAGTTGAGTCGAGCCGGCTTACAAGCTGAGATTCTTGACTTGGACTTTTTAAGGCGAGCTTTTTTTTTGCCCGAGCCGAGCAGAGCAAAAGTTCAGCCAAAAAATTAAGGCTCGAACCGAGCTTTCGACTTGGGTCTTACCGAGCCGAGCCTTCTGAATTATTATTGTTGTTGTTGTTGTTATTATTTTATTTATTTTTTTTTTGTAACTTTCTCTTCCCTTGGCTACGAAACAAGCAGCTATAAAAATTGGCAGCTTGATAGCTACCAAAAGGCAACAAAGCCTACTGCCTGTTGGCGGCTATAATGCTGCCGATTAAGGCCTTAACCGACAGCTAGCTGCCTGTTTGGTAGCTAAACTAATTACCAAATAGGCAGCAGTTTTTTTTTTTTTTTTTTTTTTTAGTATACGGGGCAGCTTCGCTCGAGCCGACTTCCCTGAAATGGGGTTCACTCAATGCTTCCGAGCCTCGAGCCGAGCTAGAGGCGGCCCGAGCGGACGAGCTCGATTACCATCCCTATCTAGTTGCATATATGTTGAGTATCATGAACATTGGGCCTCTTTAGCTCAGTTCAATCATCCATGATCGAGTTTTGCCTTTGCACTCTACATGTTCACATGCATGTCATTGTTATCCTTATAGATTTACTAAGCAAATGTTTAGTAAAGTTTATTTTTAAATTTAATTAAACACAATTTTTATTTATACATTTCGGAGTACTCACAATTTACTAGTACATGTAGGATTAACAAATTATAAGCACTAAAGAATATTACAAAACAAGCACTATGAGATTTTCTCTAAACTTATGGGCACTACGAAACAAGCACTATGATATTTTCTCTAAACTTTAATTTAGAGCACGTTTGACAGAGCTTTCAAAAAATTAAAAATTACTTTTGTGACCAAGAAATTGGTTTCAAACATTTTTTGATAATTTTTTGAAAGTATTTTTTATGACTAAAATAGTTTTTATAAAAAATTTACGTAGGGTAGCTTCTTCAGAAATTTTTTCTTAAAGAAGTACAAGTAAAAGCATAAGCACTATCAGACGAGTCTTTAGTCAGCTTAAAGATCTTAACCTTAAAAGTGTTTATTTTTTATATCGGTTAAACGAACTTTAAATACCATCCAAAAGTAAAACAATAATTAGTAGTAACATCAACAGGACTACGCGAATCCAACTTTTGACGGAAAAATCAAAATCAAACACTTCAAAGTCAAACATTTGATTAATTTCTTTAAGGCTACTCTATAATGATAGTATAAAGATTATGATAGTATAAAGATTGGCCATACTTTTACACACAAGTTGGGTTAGTGGGGAGACTATTATGGTTAAATTAAGTGCATGTTTGGCATTGATTTTTCGCCCTAAAAAATTAATTTTTTTTATTGTTATTTCACTATTTAAATCGTTAGTTTTGATTTTTCTCTTTCACAGGTAAAACCCATTTTTCTCTCCAACCATCAAAAAATCAATTTTCAAAATCACTACCGAACCGGCCCTTAAATATCAATGAGGATTTTCTATCATTAAACCGATTTGTTAATAAAATAAACCTTCACAATTCACATGCAAATTACAACTTTGTCGACTTCCTTCACTACCCTTTTAAAATCTTTTCCAAATACACATATTAAAATATTATCCAACATATTTAATATATAGAATTGAATTACGTTATCTATAATAAATAAAACTCGAGAACTTAAAATTTTGTGTCTAATTCTCTACATTACTATCCGATACAAGCTAACAAGCATGTCCTAAATGCTTGCTGTATCTAAAAATTTAAAAATTGTAAATTGAATAGAATGTATTTATTTATATTTTTGATAATTTAAATATGTTTTTTTAAAATATTTTAACTCTATTTTCTATTTCTATAAGTCAAGTGGTTTTGCTGAGAAATCACTTGCTATTTCTTAAATCATTTATATGGCTTCAATGATTGTTCATTAACATGCAATCTTTAATGACCCAATTGATAAGTATTGACAGCAGAAACTAGGTTATTACCCTAACAAGACCAATCTAATGCACCCAAAAGAAGCCAATAATTGCAGTTGACTATTTAATAAATCTTGTGGTAGGTCTCTTCGTAAAGCATGATCAAATATGTCTAATATGAAATATAAAATATGTACGGCCCTTCATGGGGTAGTCGAGTTGGTGGAGTAGGTGAGCGCGGAGGTCTTTGATCCAATTGATAAGTATTGACAGCAGAAACTATCTCGGTAGAGCCTGTCGTACTTGACTTGCCTAATGCGGTTTATCTGGCTAACGTGGTTTGCAGGCTATTGCATCAGCACGAAAATTTACCCAATGCGCACCCGAAGGGTAATGGCTGCGAATTCTCCCGTCATAATATATATATATATATACACACACACTTAAAAAAATTCATCATTCTAAGTCAAGAAATCATCACGAAATTTAAATACAATTTTTATCACGATATAAATTTAATGTAGACCCATAACACTAATGTTGTTAGCATTTCGAGACATAACTGATATATTAGATACATTAAAAAAATCGATATAATAGATTAAACACAATAACTAATAAATCTTTAGTACTTAATTGACTCAAAACCTATTTTCCTGATTAATAGAAGCAAGTAGTACATGAAATTATTGGATAATTTCATTATTAGGTAGTCGTGTCGTTATCAGTTGAGGGCTCCTCGAAAGTGTCATTTTCATTTGGTCCTGGTTTTTCAAACCTTATCTTAAGAAATACAGAAATGGGAAATTGACACTTACTGATGAATGTTTTTTCATATTAAAATTGTTTTATTTAAAATCATCATAAAGTCTCTCTCCATTAGTAATTTGTAAGAAAGATGTAGCTCAATCAAAAGGAACTATATCCCTATGGAGTCCCATCTCATTCGAGTATAACATGCTCTTACTTCTTACAATGATCTTCTTGGAAATTGAACTTGCGGATATTGAAACAACATTAAATGGAAATGCATTTTTTCAATCTTTTTTCAAGTGGAATTACTTTTATGTAGGCTTGAGTGTTGGGTGGGTTGGTTCGGGTATGTCAATACCCCGAAACTACCCATTATATTTCGGATATTTCACAAATGAAGTCATTCGGATCTTTATAAATACTAAAACTAAACCCAAACCTGAACTTTCGATTCTACCCATAACATTTTATTATACATTTATTTAATATATATTTTACATAGACCATTTTTGTACATATATCTGATATGCTGTTACTCGAAAATATTTATGTAAGGAAGAAAATTCAGTTAATAAATCTTCAAGAAGCAGATATTGGATAGTAAAAACCACGAAAATAAGAGAAAATCAAAAATTGAATTATAATTTAAGAAGAAATTATTTTTCTTAATAAATCTTATTCGATCCATAAGCGAGGCATACTAGAGCATATAATTTAATTATGAACAATGCTTAAATTTTTCTACTCTTATAACGAATAGACATAAAAAAAAATATTAATTAGATACATAAATATATAATATAAAAAAAATTACGATTCACATATTGAACTTGTTCTATTTAAATAAAAATATATTTAAAAAGAGAATCACGAGCTTGAGATAATAAAAAAGGCAAAACACTGCTCAAGCAATGAATATGTCAAACTCAATTGCCATGCATTATGAATAAATTAAAAAAAAAAAAATCACTTAAGTTTATATACAATGCAAGAAGTTAAAAAAGCTTGAATTGTAAGATGAACATTTTGATTCATCAACTTACACCACAACCTGCTTGAAATTTTTATTTATTAAAGTCCCAAATAGTAAAATCAACATGTAATAATTCCTGAAATGCAACAATCTGATGTGAGGCAAGATATAAAAAAATAAGGGCCAATCTTTATTTTTTAGGGCTAGAGTTTAAAGTTTTAGACAAATTACTATCTAAATTAGGATTTTTAGGTTTTATATATTTTTTTTTATGTAGCATTCACATTGTAAATAAAAATTTATATAAAAATAATTCCACTTGAATATGCGTGCTTCTGGTTCAAAAATTGAATCGAATCCAGTCGGTTATCAGTTATAGGTTTTGGTTCTTAATTTATTTTATCTGAAATCGGACTGAAACCTCCCATTCCGATTCGGTTTTGGTTCGAGAGATTTCGATTAAAATGTCTAGACCTACTTTTATGAAATAACTCTAACCTTTTTCATATCTCAAATAATTATTATTTTCCTTTTTCATATTTGATTGGATCAAGGAATAGAATGGAAAGGAAATTTTTCTGAAGTTGAACTAATAATTATCTTTCTTGCATGCCGGTAAAGAAACATGTATATATCATTAGATTGAATAATTCATCCAATTTCTTATTAATAGAATTCTCCACTTTAATTGGTCTTTTAAATCTAGAAAAAGGGGAACTTCAAACAAAAATTTCATTGTATTATACAAAAACTTCGAAAAAAATTATAAATTACATTTAGGGCCGCCCATTTGATAGAATTTTTAAAATTCAAAAATAGATTCTTAAATTAAGAAGTTATTTTTAGGGCTTGTTTGAGCCACATTATTTTCAAAAAAATATATTCTTCAACAGTGATTTGATATTATTTAAACCACACGTGCTTAAATAAAATAATATTACATGCATATTTAAAATTTTTCCTTATTTTTTAACTACACATTTTCCATTGATTTGACATGAATAATACATTTTTTCCTAGAATGTGGCTCAAACATAGGCTTAATCCGTTTCAATAATTTTCTAAAAACCTTTAGCTGATTAGAATTTTGTTTAATAAAAAGTTGATCCAAAGCAACTTATTTAAGAATCTCTTTTTTAGAAAAGCAAAAATAGAGTTTCTACCAAATTGTTCCATCATGTTTCATAGAGAGTGATGCTCATCAAGTCGCCAACTATCGTGTCCTTGTAGTTGTCTTCGGAAACAACGAGTGGTTTTAACAAAATATCATGGGCCCGACTTTCACAAAAAAGCCAATCAAGCAATTCCCAAGAAATTAAGTAATGGCAAAATGTAATTTCATCTATCCTTTTCCTATTACCATATACCAGAGAAACCTATCACTTCGTGATCTTCCAATTTGCATATGCTAGTCATAATCTTATTAACAATCACGCTGTGGCTCAAAAATAGGTGGGATACGTGTCAATATGTGATTGGACAACTTGAAAAATTAAAATAAAAAAGATCAATTTTTTTTTGCCAAATCAATCTATCTCCTTCTTCCATGTTTTTAACGAGAGAGAGGGAGCTTGAGGGAGGGAGGTAAATATAATGCCGTCAAGAAATAAAGGTCTCAAACAAAATGTAAAAGAAGAATAAAATTAAGAGTGGAAGATACATTTATTATGCATAAAAATTGTACCACAAAAATTATTGAAATATATTACTTGTATATAATGATATGTTCATAAAATTGTCTATTCCCTCACATAGAGGGTCCCATTTCGAATAAATTATATTTTACTCAAAGTGGGTTCTCCTCTATGTGAGAAAGATATACACGATTACGAGCACCCTAATATACGTATATTATCACCCTTTATTCGACAATTATTACTTTTCCTTTTTATTCTTTAATTAAGTATTCATATGGTGTCCTTAGTTCTTATTCCTCGTTATTCTTGCCAGTGTCTCCTGTCAAATTCCAACAATTAAAAATGAAGTTCAAAATTCTATGCACGTTGACATAATATAAATTTATGTATGCATATCCTACCAAGAAAACACTGCCCTTCTAGATCTTGAATATAATCTAACCTAATCTTATGGTTTATTCAACTCACTTTATTTGTCTATTTAGCCGTGCTGCAACATTTTTTAGTGAAAATATAAACCATCCATTCAGCAAAATTTAGTTTTGTAATTTAATGAATTTATAAGTATATGCATTACTTATTTTTATTTATTTATAAATGGAGCTACTGTCAAAAATCACGTTCAGCAAAATAAGTTAAATAAGAAGCGTTGTATCCCAACTCGAATGCCGCTAAAATTCGAAGTCGCACATGCGAAAGAATCAAAATAAATATAATATAATATAATAGAAGTTGCCTCCCAGGGTATAGCCCAATGGTGTAAATGATAGGAGTGAGATAGTCTCAGCCTTACTGGCAGCTGCAATGTGAGGGTTCGATTTCTGAGATATGAAATTGGATCCTTTGTGGGCGTCAGTGTACGGACAAGCTTTTGTTTCCCAATCTGTTAGGGTACATCTCGCGATTTACCTATTTCACGATGCTCCAAGGACGGAATATAGAGGACCCTCAAAATTGGGGTTCAACCTTTTTTTTTTTCTTTGAATTCGAAAGTCTATGAATCCTCAATTTCAAGAGGGGCTACAAAAGCCCATGCGAAGGAATCAAAATAAATATAATATAATAGAAGTTGTCTCCTAATCTGATCTTGAAGCAAGTGCACCACTGCTAATATAGACAAGTTGCCTGCAACCCATGACAAAATTATTACATGCCATTATTAATTTATTTCTCTCCAATCGTTTAGATTCAATGTATGAAATTGCTTTATTAGTTTAATAAAAAAATTTGAAAACTGAGGCATAAAATTAGATATGTGAAGGGTATGTAACAATTTAGTAATGTGTGTGTGTGACTATGGACTAGCTTATTCTTATTTAGAAATTGAATATCGAATTATTGGTTTCTATTAAGAAAAAACAAAAGTTTTAAACATAGGAGTAAGAATTAATTAATGTTTAATGTGATTATAAAAAATAATTCAGAAATATAAAAGTCAAAAAGACGGGTTATTCAAGGGGAATTCCTGATTCAAAGCTCAATATCCGAGATATTATTTGCAGAATATCACGAGACCGGATTGTCAACTTCCTCCAACCCTTCGCCGCCTCCACCCACCAACGGTTGCCACCCCTTTCAGCCACCGCTCTCCATTCACGTTTCTTTATTTTTTCACTGGGTACAGGCCATTTCGAACTATGATCTCTCTGGACTTTCTTATTTCTTATTTTCGGATTGAGTAAGAATTTGACAAGATTTGAGAACTTTCTTGTGTTAACGTGGGATCCACTCGACTTATCAATTTAGGTAAATGTCTAACGTCTTTGTTACAATGAACTTTGAAATTCACGTACTTCTTGATCAGAAGCTTTGATAGGTCCAGTTGTAGTGTATGTTTTGAATAAAGAGATCGGATGAAAAAATTGATTACATTTTAAATTAAAAAATAATAGAGTGACATACTACATCAGGTAATCCACTGTGTAAAATTTGTTATAGCAATTTCCAAAATTCTAAATACACGAGTCGAAATTAAGTTATATATACACACACAACCTAATGAGAATGATGTTCTAAATATATTTATGTCACTCACATATTCTCGTGCATTATGCTTAGAACATTTATTTAACTTTATGTGCTTCTAGAGGATATATGGGACTCTTGCGGTATTTTTTTTTTTTATTTTTTTTGGGATTTATTTAAAGAGGGGGTAAATTCGTCATTTTACATAGGCAAAATGACGGAGGAACGATTTTATTATATTTTCAAAAGGTTAAAGATGTCTCGTGCAAAAAGAAAAGATTGAGGATCGATAAATAAGATTTAGCAAACATTAAAGATGAAAGTGCAAAAACCTTTTGAGCAAAAGTTTCAAATTTTTGAAATATTAGCAGACTTTTTTCAAATTTTTGATTTATTAAATCCGTCACTTCTAATCTTTACAAACGTTGTATGTAAGGTCCTTTTTGATGATTTTCATAAAATATGCCATCATTTGACCCAAAAAATTGAAGTCTGGCCATTTTTTGACCAATTAAATGAGGGTACAATAATAACTTTATAATATTACCATATAAAATAATTCAAATAATTACAAAAAATTAAAAAAATGGAAAAGGAAAATCGCCCAAAAAAAAATAAATAAATGACATTTGTTGCTTTTCCAATAAAGAGGGAAACAACCAATAGAATGATCTTTAGTGCTCTCGCCTTACTCAGTAAGGCCCACCACCCACTCTCAAAACCCAAGAAAAAAATAGCTGCTACCCATCGACCATCGTTGAAGCTTCATTTGCATCTAGATTGAGAGTTGACTGTTCGAATGGTCATTAGACTTAGGTTCATACCTTTGATTGGTCATTGAAGTTTTTAATATCGAATTTTGATACTGAACTTAGGTCCACGTCTTCGGTTGCATACTAAAGTTTAAAATATCGAGTTTTGGCCATTGAAATTTGAAAAATATCGTACGTTACTCAATGTAAACTCGATATTTTTCAAAGTTCAACGTTTATGCTATTGAGTAACGTACGACGTTTTTCAAAGTTCAATAGCCAAAACTCGATATTTAAAATTTCGGGGAGCAATCGAAGACATATACCTAAGTTCAGTGATCAAAATTCGACAATTTAAACTTCAGTGACCAATCAAAGACATTGACCTAAGTTCAGTGACCATTGGAACAATTAGGCTGCGGTTGGTTTGGCATTTTCGAAACCAAGAACCAAACGTCAAACCAACTGCAACCTAATTAACTCGTTTAATCCGTCGTTTTCAAAAATGCATTTGTGAAAACGAGTTAAAATTTATAATTGAAAACACAAAACGACTTTTTATCATTTTGAGCATTTTCAGTTATAAATTCCCAAAATGCGAAAAACGTCTAGAACAAATCGTTTTCGGGGGAAATTAAAAATCGTTTTAAAACCGAAATTGGAAAACTAAACCAACCGCATCCTTAATTCCTTGATTGAAGGTAATTTGGGTAAAGCTCTTTCATGGGAAGCTGAAGCTCTGGAGCCTTCCATTTCATAATTTTCTTTCGAAGGTCAAATTGTGTCTTGAGTTTTCCAAAATTGTAGAGTGAATTATCTAAATGGTTATTCAACTTTGCAAAATGTTTCCACAAAATCACTGAACTTTACAAAAGGTTTTCACGAGATTACTGAATTATGAAAATCACCTCATTTATCACTAAACTTTACAAAAGATTTTCACTGGATCATTGAACTTTGCAAAAGGTTTTCCAAGGGTCACTATCCCATGAAAAACCTTTTGCAAATAGTGATCCCTGAAAAACCTTTTGCAAAGTTCAGTTATGAATTAGATGATTTTTAAAGTTCAGTGACCTTGTGAAAACCTATCGCAAAGTTCAGTGACGAATTTGATGATTTTAAAGTTCGGTGACCTTGTAGAAAATTTTTACAAAGTTTAATGACCATTTGGATAATTCACTTGAAATTGTATCAAACTCCAAAACTAACATATCATAAAGCAAAAAACATTTTCAAGGATTTCTACGACCCAATTTTACCAAAATGATCTTGAAATTGACCACTGACATTCAAACTCCAAGCAACCTAGAAACAGAAAAGCCCACAAATAATTATTAAAACAGGCCAGACATAGGTTTCTGTCAATGGTTCATTTTCGCCAATAATTCAAGAACATCACCACAGAAACAAATGCATCCAACGATTAAAAAAGTTGCAAATTGCAAGATAAAGGAAAATATATGCAAATCCATTGATTTTCTTCCAAAAACTAAGTCCAGATTGAGATGCATCTTCTACAGTAAACCCATCATTTGGGTCGTCGACCAGTGACGATGGGTGGAGTGGGTGTTGGGCCTTTACTTGTTTGGTTTATGAACCCATCATCTACCACTTTGTCAATGAAGTTGAGGAGGTAGTTGTAGTACCCATTAAGATTCAGTAAACCCACATGTAAATATATATGAATTCTATCATATTTTAGCCACCATCTCCAGCATTCGGCCGTCAAGAGAGTCAGAGATGGGTCTCCTGGTTTATTGTGGAGGCTTGGGGGTAAGGGCGAGGAGTTGGGGTTGGAGAAGAAAGGGGAGAAAGTTTTCCTTCTTCATTTTTTTTTTAATTATTTGAATTATTTTATATGGTAATATTATAAAGTTATTATTTTACCCTCATTTAATTAATAAAAAATGGTCAGACTTTAATATTTGGGTCGACTGATGGCATCTTGAATGGAAACCATTCAAAAGGATTTCATCTGCAACATTTAGAAAGGTTAAAAGTGACGATTGCAACAAATCAAAGGCCTAAAGAAAATCTACTAGTGTTTCGAAAGTTTGGGACTTTTGTTACAATTATCCCTTATTTTAAGTGAAATTTTAGTTCCTTGCTTGAAAAGAATTTCTAATTCAAACTAGAGCAGACATCATTTTGGGATGATCATCGTTGCGGACATGAATTACATATTATCATAAAGAGAGCTATTTCATGTAATAGATGAATTTTTGAAATCACCTAGTTTGGAATATCAATTGTCGTTGACGTTGATTTTAAAAGAAGGTATAATAAAGCCGCTCTAACAGTGTTTCACATCATTAAAACTTAATTTGTGAATTTATTTCTTGCTTAAGTGGGAATTGTACGTACACACGCGTTCAATTATGCCCCTATTTGGCCCCCATTAAATTCAATTACATTACATTCTATTTTTTTTCTCATATTTTCAACCACACAATCTTCCATAAAATAATATTACATGTGAATCGAAAATTTTTCATTCTTTTTCAACCACTCATTTTTCCAAAAAATACTATTTCACCCATTTTCATTTTCAGAAAATGGGGGCCAAACAAGGGCTAAAAAAATTTCTATTCTACACCTTTTTGATGTAATAATGTTTCTTTGTTAGCTTTCATTTCATTTGATCAAAACCACATCCTAACATACAAAATAATAATAACAGTAATAATAATAATAATAAAATAAATAAAGAAAAAAAAAAGAAATTTAGTGTGACGAGAAATTCATAGAGTAAGTATTGAAATAATATTTTTTTGACACGGTAGTAAAATAATGTTGTTTTATTACATTGCTAATAAAACAGTCAATAATATTCTAATAGTTATTGAAAAACATGGCACACTCAATTTATAAGACTATTTTACTAGTTATCTGTCATGTCGAAGAAGTAATGTCCGTTGGGCGAATCGTAATAAAGAGATGAGTAAGTATCATTTCATGATTAACTCCAACACGAACACAAACGATTAAGTTGATGGTTTTAAAATGTGATAATCTAAATTACTAGCTAAATTATCTAAATTGAGCATGCACGAAGATTTGTAGAGTAAATTAAATCGCGTAAAGCATTAGGATTATGAATCCTCCATTATGCTACGTAATTTCAATCACGTAAAGCACTACTTTGTGATATGGAGGTTGAGGGGACAACATACCAACATAAAATTATAAAAGGGGAAAGCGCCTTGAAAGGGGTTGCTCAACAAGCGGCGCCCATTATAAAATATGCTGTTAATTATAAATTTTTATAGTCAAAATAATACTAAATTATGAAGGACGGATAGGAAATTATAAAATTTTTAGTTATGTGCATGTTTGGAAGTCAATACTAGATACTAACTTCACAAATTAATAGTTTGTTCTGTAAGGATTTTTTAATCAATAGATAGGCTCATATGTGTGAATAATTGTGTGTTAAATTATAGGCTATCGAATTTGGTTGAGCCCAATTAAAGTGATCTAATAAGGCTTCGATTTTGGATTTTAATGTATCCAATTAAAGTGTGGGTTTACATATGTGCAGAGATCGGGTCCAAATCATAATTCTATGATGAGCTAAATTAGGTCAAAGGGCGTCCCTATATAAATAGGTTATGGTCCCCAGATTACACACACGTATTATTCATTCTCTTCTGCATCCCATCACAGAGAGGAAAAAAAGACTGCGTGTAGATTTGGAAGACTATACCGCGAAATTCATTATTGCATTAATCATGTCTGATTCAAGTACGCTTCCGCTCTAATTCTTGTATTTCTTGATGATTTAACATGAAAAATCCGGTGATTTAAAAGTATTAAATTATCCAACAAGTGGTATCAAAGCCTCTTCATGTTGAATCATTGAAAATCGAATAATTTAATTTGGTTCTTGCAATATTTTATAAAGTTTTTAGATTTGATGATTTAAGATTTATATTTTGTTGAATTTGAAAACTTTTGCGGTATAATTTTTGTTATTTTCGAAATTCGGATAATGGTTAAGAAAAATTCAGATTTGGAATTTTGGATTCAGATATCTGTACAAATTAAAAAAAAAAAAAATATATATCCAACAGGTGGTATCAGAGCCTCTTCATGTTGAATCATTGAGAATTAAAAAAATTTTTAGTTTGGTTCTTGCAATATATTTTGAAATTTTCAGATTTAACAATTTTTGGTTATATACTTTGTTGAATTTGAAAATTATTTGCGGTATAATTCTTGTTATTTTTGGAATTCAGATTATAGTATAGTTTTTTTTATATAAAAAAAATTTAATATATTCCGACAGCGTCAGTGATGTCGCTGCCGACGCGCAGTGCGTCGCTGCCTGCGCAGCGCTGCATAGGCAGCAGCGTGCAGCAGGCGCTGCTGAGTGTGCAGCAGCGCCGGGCGTACTTACTCCGGGCGGCGCCGGAGTGCACCGCCACCAGAAAAAAGGAGAAGAAAATAAACTTTCAGTTTTCTGGATTTTTTTGGGGGCGGGGGCCTCTTTTGTAAATTAGATGATTTGAGGTCCTTAGTTGCAATTATGATTAGGGTTATAAAATTAAGGTCTCAGTCCCTAACCTTTATGTTATATTAAGTTTTGGGCCTTTAAGTTTCGGATTTAATAATTCAGTCCCTAAGGTTTTAAAATTAATTAATTCGGGCCATTAAAGCTCTGAATTTATAATTAAAGCCCTCAAACTTTATTTACTAGTTCAAATTGGCCTCCTAAGTTCATAATTAATTCAAATTGACTCCTAAAGTTTCAAATTTTCAAAATTTGATCCCTAAAGTTTTGAATTGGTCAATTTTGGCCCCTAAAGTTTTAAAATTTGTTATAATTGATCCTCTAAAGTATTGAATTAATTAATTGTGGTCCCTAAAGTTTCAAGTTTATTAATTTCAACCCCTAAAATTTGAAATTAATTAATTTTGCCCCCTTCAAGTTTTGAATTATTAATCCTAAGGCCCCTAAAGTTTAAAACTAATCAAAATATGCAAAATTGGTGAT
>NC_036240.1:6794482-6828434 GCF_002742605.1 Olea europaea var. sylvestris
GGAAGATTAATAAGGAAGCTGCAGGTACGGCACCGCAAAAGAAACAGCATAAGGAACCAACTGAAGGTGGTTGTTTCTTCTGTGGAGCTGCAGGTCATAAGAAGAAGAATTGCACCAATTACCACGCATGGCGTGTAAAGAAAGTACTCTTCTTCATTTGGTTTGTTCTGAGGTTAATTTAACTTCGGTACCTAGACATCCATTGTAGATAGATTCTGGTGCAACAACTCACATCAGTATGTCTATGCAGGGTTGCCTGAGTTGCCGAAAATCAAGTGATGGTGAAAGATACATCTATGCTGGCGACGGTAAAAGAATGGTAGAGGCAATATGAAAATTTAGATTATTGTTAAAGACTGTATTTTATTTAGATCTTGTTGAGACATTTATTGTACCATCTTTTAGACGGAATTTGATTTCTATTTCTGTTTTGGACAAATTTGGTTATACTTGTTCATTTGGAAATGGAAAATTTAGTTTGTTTCGACCCTCTTGACTTCACAGATTATGATCTGTGTGTCAATTGTATAAAAGGAAAACAAACGAATAAAAGGAGATTTCAAGCCAATAGGACTTCGGACGTCTTAAAACTTATATATACGGATATGTGTGGACAATTCCCTGCGGGTTCTTGGAATGGTCAACAATATTTTATAACGTTCATAGACAAATTTTCAAGATATGGCTACGTATATCTCATTCATGAAAAATCAGAGTCATTGGATGTGTTCAAAAATTATAAAGCTGAAGTTGAGAACCAACTCGGCAAAAGGATTAAAAGCGTCAGATCTGACCGTGAGGGTGAATACTATGGCAGATATAACGGTTCAGGTGAACAATGTCCAGGACCATTTGCTAAATTCCAAGATGAATGAGGTATCGTCCCACAATACACTATGCCGGGTTCGTCCACTATGAATGGTGTTGCTGAGAGACGAAACAGAACGCTTAAGGACATGGTGAGGAGTATGATTAGTCATTCTACCTTACCAGAATCTCTCTGGGGTGAAGCATTAAAGACCGCAGCTTATATACTCAACAGAGTTCCAACTAAGGCCACTGATAAGACCCCATATGAGCTTTAGACGGGCAAGAAGCCTAGTTTGAAGTATATACATATTTGGGGGTGTCCAGCTGAGGCAAGGCCCTATAAGCCAAATGAAAAGAAACTGGATGTAAGGACCATCAGTTGCTATTTTGTTGAATATTCTGAAAGGTCCATGGGTTACAAGTTTTATGATCCCACAACTAAGGTAATTTTCGAGACAAGAAATGCTCAGTTCTTTGAGGATGTTGAGTTTGCGGGGGGAGAAATGATTACAGGCTTTGTCTTTAAGGAGGAATATGTTGAAATTCCTTCAATTGCCATTGACAATGATCAGGTTTCTATCCCTGATATTGTTCAAGAAGCAACTCTGGATCAAGAAAATATCATACCTCCCTCTCAAGATCAACAAATTGTTCCAGAAGAACAAACTCTACAGCCTCAAGAACCAATGCCATTAAGAAGATCCACTAGAGAGAGGAGAAGTGCAGTTTCGAATGATTACATCGTATTTCTCCAAGAACATGAAGTTGACATTGGAATGGTGGAAGATGATCTGATCAACTTCCGTCAAGCCATGGAAAGTTCTAACTCTCAAAAGTGGCTCGATGCCATGAATGAAGAGATAAAGTCCATGAATGACAGTGACGTATGGGACCTCGTTCCATTGCCTGAAGGTGCGAAACCCACTGGTTGCAAATGGATATTTAAAACCAAGAGGGATTCGAAAGGTGATGTAGAGAGGTATAAGGCTTGTCTTATTGTAAAGGACTTTACACAGAAAGAAGGCATCGATTATAAAGAGACTTTCTCTCCGGTTTCTTCGAAAGACTCTTTCAGAACAATAATGGCATTGGTAGCGCATTTCGATCTTGAGCTACATCAGATGGATGTTAAGACAGCATTTCTCAATGGTGACATTGATGAAATAATTTATATGGTACAACTAGAAAACTTTGTATCGGACGATGCAAAGCAAATGGTTTGTAAATTAAAGAAATCCATCTATGGACTTAAAGGCGTCTCGTCAATGGTATTACAAGTTTCATCAGGTGATCATCTCATTTGGTTTTGAGATGAATGTGGTCGATGATTGTATATACCACAAGTTCAGTGGGAGCAAGTATATTCTTCTGGTTTTATATGTCGATAACATATTGCTTACCAGCAACGATATAGACTTATTGCACGAAACCAAAAGACTTCTAGCAAAGAATTTTGAGATGAAAGATCTTGGTGACGTCTCTTTTTTATTAGGAATTCAGATACACCGAGATCGTTCTCGGGGCATTCTTGGATTATCACAAAAGAGCTATATCGAAAGGTACTTAAAAGATATAGCATGCAAGATTGTAAACCACGTGACACCCCTGTGGCTAAAGGAGACAAGTTCAGCTTAAGTCAGTATCCTAAAAATGACTTGAAAATTAAAGAAATATAGAAGATTCCTTATTCCTTAACTATAGGGAGTCTGATGTATGCTCAGATTTGTACGCGTCTGGATATAGCGTACATTGTTGGGATACTAGGGAGATATTTAAGTAACTAGGGAATGGATCATTGAAAAGCAGCCAAACAGGTCATGCGGTATTTACAGAGAACAAAAGACTACATGCTCACATACAAGAGATCGGATCAGTTGGAGATCATCGGTTATTCTGATTTCGATTTCGCGGGATGCCAAGATAGTAGGAGATCCACTTCAAGCTATATTTACTTGCTTGCTAGAGGCGCTATTTCATGGAAGAGTGCTAAGCAGACATTCATAGCTACTTCCACCATGGCAGCGGAGTTTATAGCGTGTTATGAGGCATCAAATCATGGAATATGACTACGTAATTTTGTCATTGGGCTGCGCATTGTGGACAATATAGAAAGACCACTTAAGATATTTTGTGACAATAAATCAGCAGTGCTGTATTCTAATAACAACAGTACCTCGACGAAGTCAAAACATATAGAGATCAAGTTCCTGGCTGTTAACGAAAGAGTTCAAAGTAGACAGGTGTCAATAGAGCATATTGGAACAAATTTCATAGTTGCGGATCCGCTTACTAAGGGATTGATACCCAAGGTCTTTCATAAGCACACTGCTCATATGTGTATAGTGTCTCTTGAGGATATCTAGTTTCAGTGGGAGTTTATATTTTTGCTTTTCATATTGGACATATGTACTGTTATTTTGGATACCGTTTAAAGTTAAAGTTATTTTCAGTTATAAAGTTATTTGGTTTATTATCTTTAAACTTGTTTAAAATGATCTCACTACGATATTAAGGTGGACCAGTTGGAAATAGGCATGTTACAGATCACATTACATGTAAATTTCATGCTACACATCCATGCTTGATCCATGTCATTCGGTTATATTGATATACGTGACCATTGATGGGTTTAGCTACAATGAAGGTAACGAAAGTCGCTTTGATCCTATGTTGATATGATTGATGGACATGATTGTTTGGGGATACATTCGATAATGATAGCAAAATTCTGAGTACTTATAAGGTTATGTTTAATGCACAATTATAAGATGACACATATAGCCCAAGTGGGAGATTGTAAGGATTTTTTAATCAATCGATGGACTTATATGTGTGAATAATTGTGTTTTTTTCTTGATGATGTAACATGAAAGATCCGGTGATTTAAAAGTATTAAATTATCCAACATGTTCATCTCCAAACCTCTTCAATCTAATTTTCCTAAAACACTTTATAAAACTTAAAAACTTATATCATCTTCGGTGAAATCAATGAAATAACATTTTAGTTATGAATTGGGTTATCTAATTAGGATATTTAAGCATTACTTATATTAGCTAGGTTATGAATTTGATAGCAAATAGGTGTTTTTTTTTTTAATTTTTATTTTTAGTAGAATCTAGAGCAATACGGTGTCTTGGAAGGATTATTCATGCTTGTTAATTATAAAGCTATTTCTTTTCTTGTACAGTTGCTTTTGTGTTGAGAATCCAAATCAAATACATTGTTCATATAATGACTTTTCTAAGTAAGAAACTTAAGCAAAAACAGGAATTTAGTAGATCATTAGGGTGCGGTTGGTTTAGTTTTCCATTTTTCATTTTCAGTTTCAAAACGATTTTTAGTTTTCCCCGAAAACGGCGAGTTTTGGGCGTTTTCCGCGTTTTGGGAATTTATAACTAAAAACGCTAAAAATGATAAAAAGTCTTTTTGCATTTTCAGTTATAAATTTTAACTCGTTTTCGAAAATACATTTTCGAAAAACGACGGACCAAATGCATTTTTCGCGTTTTCAAAAAAGGAAAACGGAAAATGGCCCGAAAATGTCAAACCAACCGCAACCTTAGTTTTCCTTTAAAAAAATGCGAAATACTTAGTACCGTCATGCATCCAAAAATAAGTTTCTTATATAGTTTCTAATGCATGTACTATCAAGAAATGAATATTATTTATTAGTCGATTTTTAGAATGTTTTTCTAAGGATATTCTAAAAATGAAGACATTGGTGTAATTTACTAATAGAACTTGAGAAAAATACTTGAGAAGTATGCAAATTTATATCTTAGAAGAGTAAATTTGATTTGTATAAGAAATGGTATATACTTCTCAAATTATTTCTTATAAACTAAAGTATTATCATATTTTGAGATAAATAATTGTTCTAATACAAACAAAAGTACTCCTTTTTAAGTTCAAAAATGGTTTTTTATTTTTATTTTTTATTGCATAATGTTCTCACTAAAACATAGAACTTTCAAATTACAATGACATATATCTTGAAAAAAATTATTACATAATTAGTAATTAAATGACCCAATTCATAATACTAAATAAAATGATTAATTTGTGTAAGAATTACATTTGATATGACTGGCTATAGATTAATCCACAACATACGCAAAAAATGCATGCACAAAGAGAGAAAAGAATGAAGCTGTTAATCAATGTGAGGTTAAATTATTTCATTACCATAAGGTTTAATCCTTTGTTGCTCTCATACGAAAAGGATATTTACATCCCATTGTCATTGTCATTATTGTCCCACGAAGTTTAACCTCACTATCGTATTTCTTAACACACATATTTGTATGCATATATATAAAATATCAGCCATCCTCCAGGGACTGCTTAAAATTTAGAACCCTTGTACTGGATTTTCTGTATCGCCTTTAACATAAACTGCTTCAGAGCAGAAGCTTTGTTGAACTTCAAGGGCCAGTTCCTCCACACTCACTTGACATCCAAGTCCAATCTGTAATTAGCAATGTAATTGTCAGAAGAATGAAAATATTTTATTTTATTTTATTTTTTGCAGCTTCACGAAATATGAAGGATTGAGTCAAATTATGATCATGAAATTTAACATATGTTTGTCAGCAAATACTGGTTTGATAATCTATATACATCAGTCAGGAGGGAAAGAATTAATTAATGTCATTTCGTGGGAATTACTAAGGAATTTTCATGAAAATTGTCCATCATTCTAGATTTTAAAATAACATGGTTAGAAAACGGGGAGAGAATTGATATATGCAAGAAAACACACTCTTCATGAATCATAATTTAATCAAACCCTAAATCTCCTAGTTTAGTGCATCAAAAATATAAAATAATTTCAAAACAAAATGAGGGGAAAAAATTGAGTGCATGTTATGAATCAAACCCTAAAACAAAAATTAAAATTAAAAAAATTAAAAAATTAAAAAAATTGAGAGCAATAATTAACAAAAGAGAATAAAGAAATGCACAAACAAATTTATAGTGGTCTATTCTTCATGTGAATGATACGTCTACGCATGCTATCGAGTTTGAGTATGATATTGAAAAAGAAGTTTTCTCGCACGCCACACACAAAAGGGCCCACATAGTCCAGCAATGAAGGCCTAACACATGGAATTTCATTATATATTATCTAGAGTTCAATCCATTACTTTTGTGAAATACCTCATCTTAGACATTAAACTTCATTCTACTATTAATTTTTAATTGCGTACAATTATTTAAAACTACATTTAATTGAATCATATTATGAACTTCTACCGTGGTAAATGAGAATTCTGAAAGAGAGCAATGCTATTTTTCTATTATATCCATACCTTTATGACAAAAGAGTATAGGACGGTGTCTTCCATGCTACTTATGTTCAAATGAAGAATCTCAAATGAAAGTTTCTCCAACACATTGATTATCCTCACAATTTGCCCCGGAATTCGCCTAGATATCGTTTGTAGGTGAACGTTGGATCCCGAAATCTTAGCTTCAACATCTGCAAGGGGAGAGTTGCAACAAGCCCCAACTTCCTTGAACCGATCAGTATTATATGCAAATGGACTGTCTGGTTGAGAACTTAACTGAAATTGCCTCGGACTAGGTCCCGGGCTAGGGCTTAGACTACTACTCTTTCTGCGTTTTTTCGACTCCAAGGATTGAACAACTTGGTGCAATTCCTTGATGAATTCTACTACACCACCTATAATTGATGCTTGATCTCCCTTCATTTCCATATAACATGAAACAAACACCAAAAGTTGACATGATTATTGAATCAATATACTCTGTAAACGTCCATATACACGTCTAATATGCCTAAAAGGGAAGACGTGTGATTTCCCTAAATTTCCATATCCAACATCAAAACTAGTAAGAGGAAAGATGAATTTATTTGCAAAAACGCGTATATACGTCTAAAACTCTTACAAGGAAAAACATGTCGGATACAAATGGCTTGATCTCCTCTAATTTCCATATCATAACATGAAACAAACACCAAATTAAGTTGTTGACTACTTGACTTCAAAACTAGTAAAAAGGAAAGATATATTTACTGTACAAAAATGTATTTACACATTACAAAGTAAAAAATGTCAGATACAAATGTCTTGATCTCCCTTAATTTCCTTGTCATAACATGAAACAAACTCCAAATTAAGTTGACACTTACCAAAACTAGTTAAGAGGGAAGATAAATTAACTCCACAACACGCATATACATATATTTGATACGCATAAAGGGAAGTGAAGTGTTGATAATCGTAAACCTTAATTCTATTTCACCAAGAGTAATCAATTCAAAGAAAGAAAAATAAACACTCAAAAACATACAAGATTTATAGAGGTTTACAAAAGAAAATCGCACACTTATCTTCTCTAACATTCCTTTTTCTATTTTTGATGATGGTATAAAGCCTAATGACAACTCCCTATTTATAAGATACATCAGGGCAAATCGAATTTTACAATGACTCCAATTACACGAAATGGCAATAATTAATTATGCTCTACAACTTAGTCGTCTTCCATAACTGATACATATTTCTTGATCTTCCTCAATTTCCATATCATAAACATAAAACGAACACCACAGTTGAAGATTATCGTAATCTGTAACTAGTTAAGAGGAAAGAAAATTGACTATATAAACGAGTATATATACATGTCTGATATGCGATACACGGAAGTCACAATATAGTTTGCACCAAATGGGGAGAGAGAGAGAGAGAGAGAGAGAGAGGGAGAGGAGGGGGGG
The DNA here is from genome assembly GCF_002742605.1 of Olea europaea var. sylvestris. NCBI lineage: Eukaryota > Viridiplantae > Streptophyta > Magnoliopsida > Lamiales > Oleaceae > Olea > Olea europaea. The sequence continues at coordinate 6,802,038 of NC_036240.1, forward strand.
GGGGGGGGGGGGGGGGGGGGGAGGGAGAGAGAGAGAGAGAGAGAGAGAGAGAGTACCCTCTTGATGTAGAAACATGGAGTTAAGGAACGCAAAACCTTGAGATGCTCGTTCATTTGTCTTCTCCTGTTCCTCTCCACAGCTATGTGAGACATGGTTCTGGATGTAAGAGAGAAAAAGCTTGTAAGTTTGTTCCTTTGTTCTCTGTCTCTTGCACGCTAACACTCAATCTGTTTCTCTCTCTATATATAGAACAGCGCACCACAGTATATCTAGATATAGGGGGGCCATATCTATATTCGTCGACTAGGGTTTTCATTTAATGCTGCGTGTTACACTCTCGTGAGGTTAATTAGTTTTACACTTGTACCTTTCTCTCTCTCTCAATATCTGTTTCTTTCTCTCTCTACATATATCTATTTTGTGTGTATATATTTCGTCTCACGTTTATGATCTTGGAGCAATTACATTCCCCGCGTACAGATAAAAGAAAAAGGGTAAGTCTCATGCACAATACCTGCTTCTTTTGCCTCTCTTCATGCATGCCACGCTCGATTCTTCATCACTCCAACTGAATCTGTATACCCACATTCTAATAACCCGACTTGAGATTCCGATTAATCTTGTTATAATGAGTAGCTCAAGTTCATGGAATTCGACTTATGTAATTATTTGTTTGAGTTTGTGGACACTTAATGATATAAATTCGCCCTCAAAAGTATAGAAATTAATAAACCCTTCATATTTTGTTTTCGATAAAAATGATGATATTTGTAGTCGCTCTACGTGAAATACATGTGACGGTTAGTGATTTGATATATTAATGTGGTTGTTGTTTATTGTCTTATATTTCAAATCACTAATAGATACGTATATATCACGTAAAGCAACTACGGTAGTGAATGACTGTAAATAGGATTATTCTTCTACTAATACGTATAATAGAAATTATTCCATTGTTATTCATTTTGTTTCTAGTTAAGCTCCTGTTTATCCACCATTATTTAATTAAAAGGAGTTTTGGAATAGTGAATTTTCAAAAAATGTATTGTTTTTTTTTAGATTTATATGAAAAATATTTTATTATTAGAATGTGTACTTGAAAATAAATTTGAGAAAAAAAGAGTTTTGAAATTGTTGTGTTGTGTGCTTTTATAGTATATTTTGCTATGATAAAAACAATAATTTATAATAAATAGATTATGATTTTATTTATTTATTATTGAATATACGAATTAAAGTGCAAATGATCACTTGTGATATTATAAGTTAAGTACTTACGTCGAGAAGTATAGTGTGACACAACTTATATTTTGATTATAAATAATTTATTTACAACCAATGTATAAGAGTTGACACATTGTACCGGAAGATTGTAGTGTTGATTGATTCACTATTCAAATATGTAATTTGTTCTTATTACAAAAATAATTAAAGGTGACACTAGTACACTTGAAGGGTACTGAATGGACCACATGTTCAGTTCTATAGCATGACCGTGAAATGAATTAAATTTCGCTTGATTGCTTTATATATTGTCTAAATCCTATGTGTGTGTATATATATATCCGTGATCTTAATGGTTATTTGATTCACCAATGGATGAGATCAACTTGATTAATTAAATATCTTAATGAGTTGAAAACTTGAGAATGATTAAAGTAGAGAACATGAATTTGTGTCGAGAATCGTCATCCTGAAAAATGGGTAGAGTGGCTATTTAAGTATTTTTTGTTGGATTATTAGAACTGAGTATTTAGTGACGACTAAACTTTGGCATCTGTGATTAATTCACAAGACCATTGAAGAAAATGATATTCAAGTTAGTGAGAATAATTAGAAAGAAAAAATAGTCATTTATACTCGTACCTAATTATCAGATCTCGAACAGGGATAAAATACATATATGACAGACCAGAGAAAAATATTACAAATTTATGGACTTCTATAAACTTATACATTCCAAAAGTTCAGTCTTTTGCCTTTAGTGAAAAAAAAAAAAAAAAAAAAGAAGAAGCAAAGATTAATAATTAGATTGAGTGGTATAAGATCAACTATATATGATCTAATTATTGGAGCTTAAATAATATATGTCCAATCATACCCCTGTGATAACTTTTTAAAGTATTGAAACTTAATTACGATAATTATAATAGTTTTGGACTTAATAGTAATTGCAATAAAATTTTGTACTTAGTTGTAATTATTATGAAAGTTGTAAACTTAGGGTCCATTTGATTGTAAGAATGAAATTTATGTGAAAGAAAAAGAATTTCAAGAAATTGAATTGCCTAAAACTTGTTTTACTGGAAATTGTCAGTAAATGTATTTGATTGGTATAATTTTTCATATAAAAAATGTTGAAATTTTGAATATTTTGGTATTTGTTTGGCTTTGATTTTCATAAAAATTGTCAATTGAAAAGATATAGTTTGTTACAATTGTGGATAAAATTTATTTCTATTGTCCAAAAAAATAAAAATAAAAAAAGCTGGGAAAACCATTTCCCACCAAATCCATGGAAATTGATTTTTCACAAAATGAAGGAAAAAGGTTTACGTGGGAAGGGGAAGGAAAATGAATTGCCAAGAAAATTATTGCTATCAAATAGGCCAAAAGGTGGAAAATGGAAAATATTTTACATTTTCCATGAAAAATTCTTCATATCAAATAGGCCCTTAATTATAATTGTAATTGAAGTTCTAAGTCTACATTTGTAATTAAATATAAACTAATTGGATTTGGACTTTAATTAACACTTTGAATTTTAATTAAAACTCTTATTTGAATGCAGAATTATTATTGTAAAAGAATTGAAACTATTTTAGTTTTATAAATAAATATTAGATGGAACCAAGATATCCTATGGGAATGTACAACAATCATGATGCATAATTTCATAGTGTTCAAATTTGGAGAGAGAAAAATAGAGAAAATAATTATTTTCTCATTTTATTCAATTGTCCAGTTCAAAAATTAATTTCTCAATTTAATTAAAAAATGTGTTCACTCATAAGTCTAGTCTTGATTTTGGAGAATACCATAGAAAACTAGGGCAGTAAGCAAAAATCACAAAACTGGAAAATCGAACTGAAATCGCATTTTAGAAACCGTCAGTTTGATACCACGTGGACCCGGTCAACGAAATGATTTTGATCCAAACCAAACCGGTCAAAATGGTTTGGTTTAGGTTTGAGAATTTTAATTGCGGTTTAAAACCAAATCGGACCGGCGAAAAAATCTATAAAAATAAAAAAATGAAAAAAATGAAATTTTTTGAAAATTCATCCAAATATGTAAAATTCAATAGTTTTGTCATTTGTGAGTATTTTTGTCAATTCCTAATTTTCTAATACAGATATATTATTATTATTATTATTATTATACAATAATCATAATATATATTTAATAATTTCAAGACTAATATAATCTATCAAAAACATTTTTCCTCTTTAAAATTTAGATGAACTCCAGTCGATACCCAACACAGTTTTGAGCCACCGGCACACACTTCTTTTTCAGATTTTTCACGCCTCTTCAAAGTTGAATTGAAATCCGTTATACCAAATCAGAGACAAAGAGATCCTAGACCTTCGGTGATAATACTTGCCACAAATAAAGTTTCAGATCAATAATTTTTTTGAGCAAACTAAGGTAAGAATCTGAAATTAAACGTGTTTCGTAACATCATATAAACGTAAATTTGTGTAATTGTTATGTTAAGATATTATAAACAATTGCTTTATTATTGTGGTTGGTTATTCTCTTTGTTTAATCAGTATCCTTTTTTTTAGATATGATGATTACGAGGTCTTGTTGGATATCACTATGTTTTTTGGACCTTATATCTAGTTTAGTAGACTTGTATTGTAACGTTATTGTATTGTCATTAGCCTAAAAAAGGTGAACAAAAATGAAAAAAAAACTATGTTTTAGTTTATTTTGACTTCACTTTGATTTAGTTGATATTTAAATTTATAGCAGATATATTTAGCCCCTGTTTGAGCCATAGTTTTCATATCATCATAATGAGAAAATTAATTATTGGAGAGGAGGCTGAGTCGCACACATGAAATAGCAGGTCAACGAAGGTGGCTGGTCTTGTGGAATAATGGTCCAAATTTTCATTTTTTTTGTCCCAAAAATTTGGTTCAAATAGGGGCTTAGTTTGTTTTAGATTTATTACTAGTGAGATATAAATATATATTAAATTCAATGAACTAATGGCATAAAAGTAGACTAGCAAAAAATATATGGCGAAATCGGCGGTTTAAAACCGGACCAAATCGTTTGGTTTAGGTTTGAGTTTTTTTCAAACCGTTCAAAATGGTTTGGTTTAGGTTTCGGTTTTTCTCAAACCGTTTTAAACGGTTTGGTTTGAAAATTTGTCAAAAATCGGTAAAATCGGACCGCTTACACCCCTATAGAAAACTTAAAGGTTTAAAGCATCAAGTTCTTAGAATTAAAAAGATGGAAGTTCATGATTCAAAATTAATTAAAAAATTGATCTTCGAATTTAGGTAAAAATTTGAATCATTTATTCTTGATATAACATACACGGGAACATCTAAACAATCTTGTTTATAGAATTAAAGAAAACTTTCAATTTTTGGATAATTTCGCATATGCATTCCAACAAAAATAATGGTAACCATAGAGGAGCTAGATATATTGTTTCTCTCATAGTTTCCTAATATTGAACAGAGGTTGTAATTATGTAAAACCTTGTGAGAATAAACTTTCTAACACTGTTATCATGTTTACATAACATTTCGTTTTGTTATATGTTGAAATTGTTAATTAAAATATATTTATACATGGCTTTAGTGTTTAATCTCTATAAACATCGCATGTTTGATAAGATCATCTATGAAATAATAGATGGTAATTAAGTAAAGAAACCTAAAATCTTGTCTAATGTAATATTCAATCGCATTCAGCATTGAATACCAAATTAAATACAAGTAACAGGGTACGAACAGTTCAGTGAATGTACATACAAAGTCGAGGAATAAACTGTTGGGATCAATTTATCAACTCATCAGGCAATACAACTCAATCCCACAAGTTCTCACGTTTGTGTTAGGAACGAGACGAGGTTATACGGTATGATATGAAATATTGATCACAAACAACAAGAACACAAAGACAAAAATTTAATTTGGAGGAGAAATTAGAGATTTTATTCAACAACTATAATGGAAAGAAAAAAACTGTAATTATGTTCTTACACGATGATTCTAACATTTAAGTATTACAAAACTTGTAAAGAAAGGTCTAATATTTATAGGGGTGTACACCAAACCTTAGAAATAACCCTAAAGATGGAAGCTAGATCAAGAAATCGTGTGAAGGGGAGAAATATGGAAAAATTCAGACTGCCAGCGCTCAAGCGCTAGTCTCTCGCTAGGCAAGCGATGGAAACGAAAGGCACACTGCTCCAAATCTCGACCTACCGTTCAAGCGGTAGACGAGCGTTATTCCAACACCGTCGAAACCTATTTTTCCTCTTGGGGCCAATTTTGATGTCTCCAAACCCAATATTCCAAATCACGAGTACCCTAATCGGATTTGGGGTCACAAAACTCAATAGTTAGAACCCCCAAAAGTTACCATAAACAAATTGCATGGTCAGAGACAAAGTTGAAGATAGTGCTCGAAGAGTGCTCAAAGTTCAGTAAGGATACTGCACATGATCACTAACAAAAGTAACAAATTGCATGTTTGGTGTTATTAATAAACAGTTAACATCATGGACTAAATAATTTTTCACTGTATCTGTTTGATAGATTTTCTATAGAATCAATTTTGTTTGCCATTTTTGGGGTACAATCTTGTCTCATTTACAATAAAACTAGTGAATTGCTGAAGTTCTATACCCCAGCAGCCTTTCCCATCTTCGATCCTGCATTAAAGAATATATTTAGTGGAAAAGGGAAACTGAAATAAAACTGCATTTGACAAGGAAATTTAAGGTAATAAACACTGAAGTATTTCCCTGCAAGAACATGTTGACATAGGGAGTGAGGCAAAACAAAATGTTTGCAGCGTATATTGTCACCGTCTAGCAAATACCCAAGCAGAATTGATAATATGACATATGTCTTGAGCTTTTTCCCAAACCACAAATTAGCTACCGTGAGGTACTAACTAATAATTTTGTGGACCGATACCACCTTTTGATAACATTTCTCAGAAATTTAGCACAACCATAACAAACCAGTCCATTACATGATTGATAAAAATGGAATGATCACGCTTTCTAGCCCCCATTTTTTGAAATGAAAACGGGTGGAATAATATTTTTTTGAAAAATAAATGGTTGAAAAATAAGAAAATGTTTTCGGTTTTCTTCAATTGATATGTCATTCCCTTCGGTCGCCCAAATAGAATTGGATAACTTGTATCCACGAGGATCTGTTATGTCCCTAATGCATCACAGGCCCGAGTCCTTCACTCTTGGAATGGACGGGCCAGACCTTCAAAGAGGCATTGGGAGTGCTAGGTCCCGTGCCCCTAAGGTAACTAGAGTGTCAACCCTTATCCAATGAGAGTCGTGGGTTTTCTATACATTGCCATCATAAAACACGTCATCTTCACAACAGGGTATGAGTATAGTAACACCGGACAATGGACCCACTTATTTGCACAGCAAACTACAACAAAAAAGTGCACACATCAAAAATAAAATAAAATAAAATAAAATGAAATGAAAAAGAACACAATAAATAATTTTTCTTTTTAACTCTTAGCCCACGTCAATATTTATTTGTATTAGAAGTTTTCTTGAGATGATTCAATCTCTAAGCCAGTTCTTATAGATAGTATTGCATGAATAGTAGTAGAATGCATGTCTCCCAGAAACCTCTACGACAACATATAACAAAGTATGTAGTACAGGTAGCAATCCACAAAAAAATGGGAAGAATATATTGAGGCGTCTTAATTATGTTTACCAATATCACCAACATGGACATAGATGACAAATTTGATCCTCATATTAAACCACCAATGATGCTCCCGAAACAATTTTTGCATCTACATTTATTCAAATATTTTTCTTCAATCTAGTTTTATTTGCAATTCTATATTCAGGTACTCATCACATATATTTTTTGCTCCTCAAAAACATGCCTTGTTTAAAAGTTTTGCTAAAATTTCTCAAGCGAACAAACTATCTTGTTTAATAACAATTCTATGATAAGCCAACTCTATAAGTTAAACAAGCAAGTACCTTGAAGAGATCTCTCCAAGTTTTCCAGTTGTGAAATAAAGCCAGAGTTGGAGATACAACTGGTCTTTTTCTCTTCACGTGTTCCAGAGCTTCGGATAAGCTAATGCCAATCTTCATCATCAGATAAGCAACAACAATGGTCACACTGCAAAGTACAACAACTAAATCAAATTCAAAACAAAAACTCAAACAAACATGGAATACATTTTCAAAGTAAAAGTTTGATGTTAAAATATTTTCAGGAATAACATGGACATATCAAACCCAAGGCAAAGGCAATTAATTAAGTCATCCGAAATTCTGTTTCTGAATAGAATAATAATTTAATAGCAGCTAAGATTCCCCTTTCAGAACTCACATTCATTGTTTCCTTTTGCAACTAACCCACTTAACAGCCTCACATATCAATCATGTAGCATCAGTAGGCTCGATTTTGGGGAAAGGATGTGCCCAATAGAGGGGGCTGTCAACTCTAGCCAGCAAGATTTTAAGACAAGTAGGCTCACATTCAGCCTTTACATTTGCAACTATAATTGCAGCTTTACGTTTCTATCACGCAGCATCAGTAGGCTCAATTTTGTTGAAAGGATGTGTCAATGAGAGAGGGCTATTAGCTCAAGACAGCAAGCTTTTTAAGGCCAGCAATGAACTGTAATAAGAGAAACAGTTGGAATAAAGGTTAAAATTTTAGCGGAGGAATTTAACTAGAAATTTGGTGATAAAAAAGAAAGGTTTCAGGACTGTTTGCAGAGGTTGCAATGATGGAATGATGTTAGGATTAAGAAGTAAAAGTGAAATAGAACCTACTCTCAAAATAAGAAAACACCATAAAAATGTAGTTGTTCACTCTATACTAAGTCCAGCTCCTACTTCAAACATATATAGGCAGACTAGACATGGTGGTCAAAATAAAGTTGCAGGCTAAGAAAGACTGGAGCAACTACACGACCTATTGGATGACACTGTACATTTATTAACCATCACAATCCAATATTGGATTTTTCACATTACATAAACAAAATATCTACAATGAGTTTTGCGTGTTACTTGATTACTTTTGAAGTGACATTATAATATACTCACATCGGGCATGGAATTTATACTACAGATGTCACAAACAATCTCCATTAAAGGACTATATTCAGGATTTTCTAGTGGATCTACGGATATTATACTACAGACGTCACAAACAATCTCCATTATATTCAGGATTTTCTAGTGAATCTAAGGATATTGCAATGGTCCACGTACTGCCAACTCATCATTGAATAGTGCTGGAACATAAGTACATGATCCAACCAAGGTTCCAACAACATCTTGAATGTTTGCCAAATTTGAAAAAGAAAAGAGTCCACATGTTTTAGGAGGACTCTTAGCGTTGGTTTGGGAGACAAACTTTCAAGTGAAAAATGAAACTTTTTTTTCAAGCATTTGGGTTGAAAAGTGGGGAAAAATGCGAGTCCCAATAAAATGTATGGTTGAAAATGGTTCTTAAAAAATCTCTCCAAAACAAACCCTTAGTTCATTTCTAAATTGACGAAGAAAAGAACAAAAATAGCTGCATTGCACAGTGGTTATGTTTTAGGAAAAATGCTCTATTTTGCCTTGTCAAATACCTCCTCCAGAATTATACTTGCTAAAAGGATTCAGATCGGCCAATACAGAGCAAGGACGGTGGTATACGGAACAGTTGATCACATATTTAAGCCATTGGAGAACATTCCTATGTGTATTTGTCCACGACAAAACAGGTCAAAACTCAACATTACTCAAATTGCACAGTACTAAGCAATCTCTAGAACATCAATAAACAAGCTTTACACGTCACTCTTTAAATTAATGCAATTAAGTTAAAGCTTGTAACTGAACATTTTCAAATTTTACTTATACTGAGCAGTTGTATATAACATCATTAATGTAACTCACCTAATATTTAAACTTTTCTAATTTTCTCTTCCCCTGATAACTAAAGTTGGAACAAAGATTAATTGTGGAAGATGATACCACTACATGAATTTTTATTTCAATCTAGGGATACGAAGAATCTATTAATATCCACGAAAATGGCAAACATTACCTATTACTTAAAATTACAACACAGCGGAAGCGGTCAAAATAAATAGAATAAAAGCAAACCTTCGGGATCTTCCAGCAAAGCAATGAACCAAAACACCACCACCCGTCTTTTTATCTTCTTCAATAAAATTGAAACACTCACTAAAGTACTGTGATATATCCACATCTTCTCTATCCATTACTGCTCAAATTCAGAAGGAACATCATAAATGAGACATTAACTAAGTTTTTTGTATAAAAAGAACCACAAGATTCAATTGGGTTCATTTATTAGAAAGCTAGAACACCAGATATAAAAGTAGAAAGAAACACAGCATGCAACAATCATTCCATATTTAGAAAGGTGGAAGCAAAACCTCCGAATGGATAGAGAGATCTCAAGGCGGCGTTAAGTGTAATGTTCGCAAACACACTTTACACTTCTGAATTAAATCCACTGAGAGCATGTCTGGCCAAGCTTAAATGAAAGGTAAAGTTACTAAACAAGTTATGTTTCAAAACATCTTTGGATCAACTACTTTTTTCTTACTTCTAAATAAAAGAACCTATTTACATTGAAAGTAACTCTTAGCTTGCTATCAAAATAAGTAATTTATTTCCAATTTTAATCAATGAATAATTATTTATTTCAAAACTTAATTATCTTGTTATAAGTAAACTCTTCAGACTTCAAGCTTGGCCAAATATGCTCAAACTCACTTCGGCCCACTATCAAAATGAAATGAGTAATTCTTCTTTACAACACAAAGCAAGGAGTTATAGTATAAATATTCGTAAAATGGGTGCTATTTTGAAGATTCGGCTCAACAACTCTTTACCAGGAATAGTTTTGTATATAAAGTCATTTGAATGAGCAGGGGACAAAGAATGGGCGACCGTCAATATGTGTGTGATATTCAAGCTTCTCAAAGTACTTTTGTTATTGGCAGCTCCAAGTGAGCCCAAGTAAAGACCCTGAGAAAGTATAAGAACAATCTCATAAATCACGATGTTAAAAATTAGAATCACCAGCTCAAAAGTAATCACCTCTTCGATTTTGCATGGAATATTATCATCTTTAATAATTTTTGTTGCTTGCACAACTTGCAGCAATGCTGCAATGCGATCCTTGAAGATGGTATCATTCATTGTTAATGCGGAAAAGTTCTATATCTTTTGCTCTCTTTCCAGATGGTATTGATGCAACCCAAACCAATAACCTGTACATACAATACGATATGAAGAACCAGAAATAAATGGAAAATTATCGTGCATTCCAAATCCAAGGCATACAGACAAAAAATATTTAGCAACTACAACACACAATTCCTCCTCCCACAAACAAAACAGAGATACAACTATAGAATTCTAACCACCAGGTTTATGTCAAGATAGGAGTATAATTCTGATTATGCCTTACCATCAAAAGTTAGTATTTTTCTTTAAATATTAATTTGAAGTCAACGTATGCATAATCACAAAATGCAGTTCGGCCTAAATACTTGAATATTGTTTCTTGCCTTTAGCATAATTACCAATAGAGAGTGTCACGAGAATTATTTATGATCTCCTACAATTATCATAGCAGATGATCATAAGACAATTATATGTAACATCAATTTGCTGAAGTTTTAGGATATATTCCAGTTATTATATTATTAACTGCATTCCAATTCACAGCAAATACTAAAATCACAGCAACAATCTATCAATCGCCCAAATGAGGTAGAAAATGGAGTATTTAATCGGATCCCAATTTTCTTTAATAAGAAAACATCAAATAAATCATCAACAATAAATAATTTCCCAAAGAATGACCCATAACTTTTCAAGAATGAATCTTTCACGTTCTTGAAAAAAATTAAAACTAAAATTTAACGCTTTCATATTTTATAAACATAATCACCACTAAAATACTGGTAAATATCATCAAATGGGGAAAAGAAAAATCACCAAAACTTCACAATATTGACAATTCCATCACTACGTAAATGATTAGCTATAAAATAAAAAAGAACAAAAGATCACACGATAATTAAATAAATACATACCCAACTTTGTGTGAATTACAGAATCAGTCGCAGATATGATTCTCAGTGAAGGGTTTTCAACGGTATATACACACACCACTGTTAAAAATAAAATTTTGTTATATTTTAAATCCCATGTAAATTTAGACAAAAACAAAATTAAATAAAAATACATAACTTTAAATTGATCCACTAGTTTTAATTTTCACTTAATTAGAATCATAATAGATAGAGAAAAATACATGAATGTAATTATAGGTGATGATGACTCAATGTGATTTATGTGCTGAGAATCATATCGAATTTCAAAGATTGCAAAACGGAATTTGATGCAATTTCATCAGTTAATTAAGAAAGAAGAATAATTGTATCCAACAAAGTAAGTAAACTTCAGTTTGCTTAATCGAACTTTCTCTTCTTTCTTTCTTTAGCCTTTATTGTTTGAAACATTTTAATACTCATAATTTCGATGGACAAAGAATTTATTTCATGTTAATTAATGTTCAATCAATTCAACTTGTTCTTATTTCATTCATTTGATTTAAGAGTTTATAGTTTTAGAGATTGGGCGAATATATATTGATAAAGATGTATTTAAAGTGGGATGAATATATAAAATTCATGTGGATGTATAATATTTAAATGAATGAATTTAATAAGGATAGTATTGAAATATGACGTGAATGTAAATAGTATTTTTTAAAAATTTTAAAATTTTATTAGAGATAAATTTAGAGTGGAACGTACTTATAAAAAATGTTGATGGAAAGTAGTATCAGTTTACAATGGGGGGTGTATGTGAGAGAGATGGAGATAAGAAAGTTGGTATATTATTGGTGCTTTTTTTTTTTTTATTTACTATGGATTTTTTTTTTCAAGTTTTATTAAGTTGCGACTTGGGGGAAATAGAGATTTGAATAGTGATTCTTTGGTAATCGTGTGGTTAAAAAATAAAGAAAAATTTTAAGTTTGCGTGTTAAATTTTTTATTATGTGAATATGTAGTTAATAATGAGTATATAGAAAAAAAGAGTTTGAAAATAATAATTGTCAAATAAGGACTAAGTATTGACAAGTCCATAAGCCCAAATAAGATAGCAAAAAAATAAAAATAATTAAATTTGATATTTGTGGCGGCTCATCCCAAACAAAAATTCTCGCGTAATCAACTCCTCAAAGCAAGGATACGATTAACGATGGCAAAAAATTCGTTCAACCGAATACTTGTGGGCCCTACCTAATCGAGTACCCGAATACCTCTGGGCCCTACTTGTTGCTATATTAGAATTAATCTCAATTTTACATTTTTTATCAAACAAAAAGAAAACACTTATAATCATTTTTAAAAAGAACATGAGCTGTTTTTAATAAATTGAAAAAGAAAAAAGTAATAATATTAATTAACTTAACATATTAAAAATAAACAGGGTGATAAATGGAACAAGGGACTATCCCCGCCCCGATCTCGCCCTAAGCCCCATCTCATCATACGTAAATCGAGTATGGTGACGAGACAAAGTAATAAAAATTCTCGACAGGATAGGTGATGAGAATGATCAACCCTTCCCACACACAACCCATTGTCATTTCTGGACATGACGATCGATGTTGCACCGTGACAAGGATGGGAATATGGTCCCAGTCTCTATCGAAATTTTTTATTCAATTCTTGCACTCGAAGGCATGAATATTTCTCTCATGCATGGTCTAGTAGTTCTAGTGTCCAAATTGATAACGTTGTGGATTCATTAAAAATCATTTGCTTTTAAGTTTTGATGATATGTTTACTAAGAATCGCATGCATTATAAGTTTGAAATATCTTTCAATTAGTTGTTATGAACGGTATATAAAATATTATTTGAGTGACTGTTGGGATTTGAAAAGTATACCAACAAAATTATGGGGGTGTTGTGAGCGTGTTTTAATCTCGGTAAGATCTTTTATTTTCCTTGTAATTGGTATTAGAAAGCAAAAAAAAAAAAAAAAGATAAATAAAAAAGGGTAGTAAACGGGGTAGGGAACCTGCCCCATCCTTTCACTCCTTAAGCGACGAAAGAGATTGGTCAAAAGGAAAAAATGCTTGATGGAGTGGAAGACAAGATTGATTGCCCCGACCTTCCCGGGTCATCCCTAGGCCCAAGTTGTAAATGTGCGCCCTAAATATGTGGGCCCAAGCTACAAATGTGGGCCCTAAATGTGTGGGCCCAAGTCCACAATGTTGCATGGTGGATTTCTTTTTTGAAATTTTTTTGCCTTTTTTAAAAATGAAAATTACAGATTTTAATAGATTAAAAATCCCTATATCATAAATAAGATACCATATTTAATATTTCACAAATCAATTTTTTTTAATTAATTAATATATTTAAAAATTAATCTAATAAATAATAATTTCAAACCCTAATTATTCTCCACTTTCATTTTCCCCCCACCCCCCGTTTCTCTCTCTATCACATCTCTCTCTCAACTGCCCGGCGACTGGAGAACCGACGATAGAAAGCTGCTTTGTTACAATGTCGACGAACTAGTGGCGATTTGAGGAGATCTCACAATCGGAGGAACTGCCCATTGCAATCTGTGGTGGTTAGGGTGGTGTGCGCGGCAGTGACGTGTATGTGCGTGGGTGTGGTGGTGTCTGCAACGACGGTGGCGTGAGGCTGTGATGGTTTTGTGTGAGACGACAGTGAAGGTGTGTGGTGGCGTGATGGTGGATCTGGTGATGTGCAGGTGCAGTGGTGTTTGGAATGGTGGCCGATGGTAGGGGTCTTAGCTGTGGTGATGGTAAGATGTCGGTGGTTGCAGGTCGTGGTGGTGACGGGCTGTTGGCGTTCAGAGAATTGATGATGATGTTGGTCGTGGTCGTGGTGGTAGGGAGATGATTTTGTGCAGTTGCGATTTGTTCATTTTTGTTAGATCTGGTGGCGGAGTGGGTTTCGGTGGCAGTAGAGGATGTGGTGCTGGCTCCGATGGCAACGATATTGGCTATGCTGAAAATTGTGACTATGACTCCCAATTGTGACTCGAAATTGGATTTGTGACCTGAAAATTGTGATTGTGACTCACAATTGTAACTCACAAATTAAGAGTCACAGTTGGTCGTGGCGGTAGCTGTGGTGGTCGTGGCGGTGGTTGTGGTGGTTTGGTTGATTTGTGACTTACAATTAAATATGTGACCTGAAAATTGTGATTGTAACTTACAATTGTATAATTGATCTGAAAATTGTAACTGTGAATTGTAAGTGTTGTGGTGGTCACAAATTATTTGGTTGATTGTGATAATTAAATTGGTTAATTTGTGACCAATGAAAAAGATAAATTGTAACCGAAAAATAAGGTGATCTAATAAAATGTTAATCTGTGATTGATAATTTAGGACTGTATAATAAGTTGTGACTTGTAATATTTATGATTTGTGACCAATAAAAAATCGTGACTTATAAATTTTTCGATTTGTGACCGATGAACAAACTGTGACCTATAAAATTTTTAAATTGTGATCGTAAAATAATTTGTAACATAAAATTTCTGATTTGTGACCAAAAAATAATAAGTGACAAATTAAATTGTTAATTTGTGACCAAATTATATAAATCTGTAACTTAAATATATTTAATTTCTAGAATAATTAATTAATTTAATTATAAATAATTTTAATAAAAATCTGATTTTTGAAATTTGAAACTTATTTTCTTATTTTTGAAATGTGCCATAATTAATATCTTACTAATGAAATTTTCCCTTTTTAAAATTATTAGACAAATATGTTGACGTTAAATTAACTCCAACGGAATGTTGTAGTGGAACTAATTGATTAAGAAAATAAAAAGTATCTTATGTATCATATAAATCAATTTTAAATTTAGAGGTTAATATTTGTATACACTCTCTCTATTTTGACTCTTTAATTTATTTTTTTCAAAAATATTTGTTGATTTCTCGTCTCTTATTTTAATATTTTTTATATGTCAATTGTCAATCAATTCAATTGTTATTTGAATAGTTTTAGAAGTATAGTATTAATATTTATAATTTATTAAATACAATCATTGTAAATAATTTTGGAGATGCTTTAATTAGATTTTTTTTGGGCTAAGCTCGATGAAGAAATAAAAGTTACTTTTAAGCTTTCTTTTGCCAAAAAAATATTTTAAAATAATTTTATTAAAAAATTCTTTTTAAAAATATTGCTTGTTCCGTTTATAAACAATTATAAAAGTCCTCGTTGAATGGTTCATGGAGTGATTGAGTTTACAAATATTACAACAAGCTAAGCTATAAACGTTTATAAATTTAGCTATTGCTTGATTTCATTTTTGATAAATGGATTTCTTAAATATGATTTTTTAGAGATGTGCGACTACAAAAAATAGGGAAAATTAGGTGTTATGTGTAAAATATTTTATTTTAAAAATATGAAGTTGAAAATGAGTTCGAGGAAATAGATATTGAAAATATCAATATGAGCTGTATGCCAACTTTGACCAACCAAAATCTCTGTAATGCCAATGTTAGATATCCGTAAATAGACACTGCAATATCACTTGGAATTGCAATCCAAACCATATACCAATGGCTTCTTTTTTGAACTACTCTGTTTTCGTCTTTGCCATTCTTTTATCCACTTCCTCTGCTCCAAATGGCCTAATCCTTCCCATTAGAAAAGACACCAATACCTTACAACATTACACCTCAATACAAATGGGAAGCAACCATGCCATAGTTAACACAGTAATCCATCTTGCACAACAATTCTTGTGTTTCGAGTGCGATAATTACACCACATCCACCTACGCTCCGGTACCTTGTGACACACAAAAATGTAAAATAGCCAAGGGGTCTGGATGTCAAAGTGGAATGTCACGGGCCTCAGCGCCCTGGCTGCACCAATAACACCTGTGCTGCCACCACTTTTGACCCATTCGAGAGTTTTCTTCGAAGTGGAACTTTTGGAGAGGACACATTATTCTCCAAAGATCATATGGGGGTGCCCTAGTTTTCCTTTGCTTGCACCAACTCAAATTACAGGAAGGGTCTAGCCAGTGGCACTACTGGGATACTAGGACTTGCAAGGACTGAAATTTCATTGCAAAAACGGGTTGCAGAGGAGCTCAATTTACCAGAAAAGTTTTCTCTACGCCTTCCATCTTCGGGACTCGGGAAATTGTACGTTGGTGGAGGATCGTCAAGCAAATCAGACGTGTCGAAATCACTTCTCACAACACCCCTCATCATAAACCCTGTAAGTACTGGACCTGCTGTTTTTGTCCAGGGTGAACCTTCTGATGAATATTTTATAAATGTACAGTCCATCAAAGTCCAAGGAAAACCTCTGTCTGTCAAAAGTTCCTACTTTACCATTGACAACGATGGAGTCGGAGGCACCAAAATAAGTAACATTAACAATTTTACCTCACTGCATTCTTCCATTTACAAAACTTTAAACAGGGCTTTCGTCAAGGCAGCGTCTGATATGAAGATCAAAAGCGTCAACGCAGTGGCACCATTTAGAGCATGTTTCAGTTCCTCCACCATTTCCACCACCGCCACCGGCCCTTTTGTCCCAACTATTGAGCTAGTTTTCCCCTGGAATGATGTTTCTTGGAAGATATATGGTGCCAATTCAATGTTTACAGTCAACAAGAACGTTATGTGCCTTGCATTTGTGAATGGAGGATCGAGTCGAAGAACCTCAATTTTTCCAAGTATCTCAATTATCATAGGGACATACCAGTTAGAGGACAATTTGCTCGAGTTTGATCGTCTTGTCACAATTTCGCTTTAGCTCTTCGCTTTTAGTCCGAAACAAGACTTGTTCCCGCCTTTAAGATGATCAAATGTTGTCACATTTGCATAGTTCGTTCTTCAAAAATATTGTATTTTAATTATATGCTAGAAAATAATTGGATCTAATCAAATAAATTCCACTGTTTGACTACATACATATGTACTCATAAATAACAGAAAAATAATTTATTAGTATTTGATTTTCATAAACTGTTTCAGTAAAAGAATGTCAACCAGAATCCATTAATTTACTAGTATGCCTACTTCATGCAATTCCACAGACGACAGAAAAGGGCAGTCACAAATAGCCCATCATCGAGATTCATTGCCAAGGCCTTTGAATCTTTTGGTTACCGAGTTTTTAAATGCAAACGTTTATTACAAAAAAGCTAAAGATTTGACAAAGGTTGCTGCTCCTTTCCAATTGCTGGTTATCGATAAGTTGATAATCTTAGGAAACCGAGTCGAGTCATAACTCCTTGTAGCTTAGGTATAGCTCATAGAACACTAAAGGAAGTGACCTGACTCCTGGGTAGGAGGCAGAAGCATAGGAGCTAAGGAGTTCAAGCTTGTTTAATGTGCTCATTGATGCCTAACCCTGAGATGTAGATCATCCAAGGCACATTAGCATGTCGTACTCCTGCTCGAACCTGAGCAATTGCAATAATCGGGTTCATTGATATTCTAGGTATAGTAAATGCTAATGATATTTTTCGCTGTAGTTTCATCCAAGAAGGATTTATCTAAACCAATTATCTAATCATTTCTTTGAATTTGTGGGCAATTGCGGCTCAGGAAGGTTCTTCTCTCTTTGAATGAGCTAGGGTCAGATTACAGGTCCCCCTCTGCTTTTGGGTGCGACGGGGGCCCCTCATGCTTCCCAATTCGAAGCTTAGGTTACCTACTCTTGACGGTCAAAGCGAGCCCCTTTATTTTGAATTCATTAATTTAGAATGAATCAAATCTCCCTAAGTAGGATTCGAACCTATGACCAATCGATTAACCAAGGAAAATGATTCATGGTAACGACAAGATACACTTGGGCCAGAAAAACCCCTGCTCCAAATTGTTTAGCGTTCTAAGACAAGACGGCTGTGGTTGTCCTAAAAGGCTTTGCCATGAATCATGAGGGAAGAGTGTAAAGCGTTGCTGAGTGTGAAGGCGAAGTTTCAAGCTTTACAAGCTCAAATAATCATTTTCTTATTTTTAATATTATTTTAAATTTTAATCTTTTTAAAAATCATTTAATAATTAGAATAATATATATCAAACATCTAAAATTATAAAAAATATTATATTTAATTAATGATTCCTACAATTAGTCAATCACACAATTTTCAAATTTTTTGAAATGTAAGAACTAGACTATTTTTCATAATTTCAATTTTCAATTAGACAAATTTTACTTAATAGATGTATAGGAACTTCAAACATGATTTCGAAGTTCTCAACAAGATAATGAATCTCAAGATCATAATTGTTAGTTCTGGAGTATAAGTTTCCCCTTCAAACAATTCGAAAGAAATATCGTAATAGTACTATAGAAATTTAAATTCGAGCCCACCGATTTCACGATATTTCCTTAAAACGAATTTGCTGCCTTTCACGGTACTAAAGGTGTCCAGCAATCGTTTCCCAGGATAGAACGGATTTCCTCTCCTACGGAAGTAGCATAGCAATCTGCAGGAGTTCCAACGAACGCAACGAGGTGTTTATACTTCGAAAAACAGTATCAGAACGAGAGGGAGAGTGAGATACAAAGCAGAGAAAGTTTGCAATGAAAATTGTGTAATTTTTCTGGTAACAGAGCAGGCTATTTATAGATTTGTTCGTGGCCATTCGAACACCCTTCAGAATAGTCGTCACTGTTCAGACAGCCTCTAAAACTCCAACAGACATGTTAGTTCAATACTGCATCTGTTAAGTTAGTTAACGGTCGACAGTTTAACAGTCGACTGTTTGGTTGGTTAACAATCGACTGTTTAACAGACCATTCCAAAAAATTACCCTGAAAAGGCTAATGAAAAAATAAATTTTATTAAGTACCAAAAAGAATTTGATTGTATACAATTTGGTCCAAAAATTCAAATAAAATTTGTCCAAAAAATTAATATAGTGCAAGGACGTACGTGCACGTGCTCGTGTGGAGCCGAGCCGAGCCGACGGCACGGGCATGTGGGCTTAGGACCGAACCCGATAGGATATAGGTCTCCCCCCTTCTAAAGACTATTGGTACCCCTTGGGGTCCAAACCCAATTCCCAAACTTGCACCATATAAATTACACCAAAGTTTCATAACTTTCCTATGTGGAATAAGTGTTTAGGCAAATTAAAATTTTCACTAATTCATAGTTTCAAGTGGGTTACTTTGATATTAAATATTTCATTCAATTCTAAATGGTTTTCGATAAATAAATATTCCACGTTCATCACCTTGCGGGGTAAAGCGTGAATATGCTAGATCCCGTATTAATTAGATGTGGTTCCCATTGAAATTTGGGTCCAAAGTTGACCCATTTCATACCATTTTCTAACAATAATTATATAATGCAGAGAGCATCGTAACTTAAATCTTATTTAATTCTTTATTGGATATTGTTATCTTTAACTTTTGCATAGATAAAGTCTTTTAAAAACTTGAAACTAAAGTCAAATGAATTTTCTTTTTTTTTTTTAAATAAAAAATAATAAACTAACTCAAATAAAAGGTTTTTTTAAAACAAAAATAGTAAAAGATTTAATAAAGCGCGCCTAGGAAAAAGGGAAAAGAGGAAGAAAAAAATTCAGCCGTTCATGAATTAGAATAAACACCTAAGCACGAAGCGGGTCATTTTGCCTGAACTTCAAACCTAGGCATCGTCTAGACAAGTTTTTAGAATACTGGGCATAACTCGTTAGGCACAATTGCTAGAAAGATTATGGTTCAATAATTGTTTCAGCCTTTGGAAACAGACAAGAAGCTGAGAGGTTTTATTATTCCCCTTACGGGTCGTTCAAAAACTAAATGTGGAGGTTGCAGCCTGAGGACACCAACTTTGATCAATCAAAAATCTGAAATGCAATTGCTGAATGTCAATAAATAGATCCTTCAGTCTCACTTGGAATATCCATTAATAATCATATTCCAATGACCTGTTCTATCAATTTTTCCCTTTCATGTTTTTGTTCATTAGGTGGTTCACATTTTTGTATATGGGGCTACTTGGCCAATTTATAGTTTTATCATCTCAAATTTGCTTATATAAGTTATTTCTATGAAATTATATTATTCTACATATTTATTCCATATGTGAGTGCAACCAATTTTACATCTAGATAGGAATTCAGATTGTACCTTTAGATTGTGTTAATAACTAAAAATAACGTGAAAATTTCAGATCCAGTTAAGATGAATTTAACAGAGCAATTAATGAATTATTGTAAAAGAAAAAAAGTAATTTTAGATCCATTGTTTCTATTTGTGAGCCTTTAACCAAGAGTTTGCAGCTCTGTCACAAGAAGCTATAGTGTTGATCTAGATATGTGAGCCACCTTTTTGATCGAAAGTTTTGATTGATTGTTGAGTTCGATAGGTTAGGTTATTATTGTAAAGTTGTAGTTGTTGCCCAAGTCATAATTGTCCGTAACCTATGCAATCATTACTCTCCTTTGATTGGTAGGTGAGAAGGTGCTGATATTAAAGATGACACTTGTCTTTTCAAGAGTAGTCATTTTGGAGGCAGTGACATCACTAGAAGATATCTTTTTAGGGGAGTAATGATGATGTTTACAAACGACGGTGACACGTGATTGAGCTCATTGGATTAGCTCTTGGTTCGACCTTGTACTGTAATTTGGAGTTATACCATTAAACTCTTTCTAATGTTATTTGAAGTGGGTTCGAGGTTATTTATGAGTTCCAACACCAAAAATTGTCCCTCAGTGCTGGGCTTCTTTTGGAAAAGATCAGACATATACGTTTCTTTATATCAGCTCGTCGAAGTAAGATTTTTGCTTGCAAAGATGGAATACAGAGTATGCATTTTGTAATCCTCTTTTCTCTCGTTGATATAGTGAAAGTTCTAATGTGGGTCAATGGATGTAGGCACAATTCTCGACCACTTTTAAATCCTTGTATCTTATATTTGCACTTATTTTTATATCATTTATTCTCCTCGGTGTAATTTTTAGTCCGCCTTATTGATCTGACATAATCATTAGCGTCTTAATTCATAACAAAAATAAAATAAAATACGAAATACTGAAGAGCCCTAATAATTTTTATGTAATATCTTAACAAACATATTGAAACATTTTATAAAACATTGTTTGCAACTAAAATATGCAGACTCATCTAAGCATTCAAACTATTTTAACAAGCCGAAACACAAATCGCCATAAAATATACATATATACATCAAATAGACATTAATCGCATGTTAAGTACGTGTTACTCGATATGACCAAACAGTAAATTAAAAGAAAACTAAAATTTTATTTATAATAGTGAATATTAAATATGCACTAACTGATAGTATCTTTTAGCAAGAGGTCCATGAAATACATTTTAAAAAAAAAAATTTAAAATAAAAAGCTTAGCAATGTCACCCACAATATTCAACCACTATATAGTACATATGTAGACGTGGGCCAGTTGCTCCACCCTGTGGACCCTCAACCTTTCTTATCCACTTCAAATTCTAGTTCAAGTTTGGAAATAACTATTGACTGAGGTTTTTTTATTTTATTTTCTTTTATTTTTTAGTTCCCATCCTTTTATAATAGTTTTTATTATTGAAGGCAAAAAAGGTGAAGCGACTCTAAAGAAGCAGGCATGAAAATTTTGGGATGCTTTCGGACGAGATTAATAAACTACGACTACTTATCTTTTTTCTTAGAATTATCTTGTCCCAATCATCGGAAAAGTTGGAATGTTTAGGGAAGATTAATAACTGGAGATTTGGGTTTTTTGTATTACTATTTAAACCGAGCATCCTTTGAACTTCTACACATTTTTATTATGGAAAGTAAGGTGGAGACGAATCTTGATATAACATTAATGTTAAAATAAGTAACTTATTTATTTTTAATTTTATTAATAGAAAACTTATATATTCTAAAGCTTATATCTGTTATAAACAAACATATTAAGTTTAGCCAAACATGTTCGATGATCCTAAAGATAAAAATGAATTCTAACTGAGAACATATAGAAGAGATATTGAAATATTCAAACTGTATTATTGGTGATCTTATCAAAGGGCATTAACTGTTAGAATAAGGCAACTATGAGCAAAGGGTCCCACCGCGGATTTTGAGCAGCCTCATATATGAGAAAATCTCTTTTCTCTTTCCATTTTCACTTAATTAATGGAAATCTTATCAATGAAGCATGGATGTATGGTCAAAGCCTTAAAGGAGAGAAGAAGCAGGCGCTCGAGCTGTTAGATGATATATTTATTCTCATCAAAAAGTTCCATCACGTGCAAATTGGATTTATTTTTGAATTAAATGCACGACACACGAATACACTTTCATAAATGAGTGACGAGATTTGCTAAACATTTCATCTCAAAGGTTAAGTTGTTAAAAGAGAATCACACATATTCAATTAAATAGCATCTTCAACCAAACTTTAATGGCTCAATTATCAGGTTTCTAGAGTTTGTGCCACAACTCATAGAAGAACAATGAGTCATTTTCAAGAAAAATATAAAACCTTTATAAATGGCAATTTACAATAGATACGGCAAAATTTTCAAATCGTTACACACAGAAAGAATTAAACTTTCCAGAAAGAATTATAGCAAAAGACAGGAAGTGACCAGTTGGGTTGTTTCCTCTTCTGGTAGTTCGAAGATTAAGTGCTGAGATGTGCAGCCTTAATTTGAACACCGACTTTGACCAATCAAAATGTCTGTAATACCCTTGTTGGATCCCTATAAATGGATCCTCCAATCTCAATTGGAAATGCAATCCATATTGTTGGAATCCAATTCACATCCCAATGGCGGCTTCTCTCAATTCCTTCCTTTTTTTCGTTGCCATTCTTGTATACACTTCTTATGCTCAAAATGGCCTAAACCTTCCTATTCGGAAGGATGCCACTACCTTGCAATACTACACGACACTAGAAATGGGCAGCACCCGAGCTACTGTGAATGCTGTTATCGATCTTGGAGCCCAGTTCTTCTGGTTCGATTGCGATAATTATACCTCATCCACCTATGTTCCGATCCCTTGTGGCTCTCAGAAATGTGAACTAGCTAAGGGGAGTGGATGCATCGGGTGCAATATGCCGCCACGACCCGGGTGCACCAATGATACCTGTGGTGCCTCGGCTTACAACCCGTTTCAAGATGTTCTTGTCTCTCAAGGGTTTGAAGAGGACACGCTATACTCAAAAGATCATGTCGAGGTGCCTCAATTCCCTTACGCTTGCATGAACACACGTTTCTCAGAGGGACTAGCCAGTGGCACGAGCGGGATTCTAGGCCTTGCTAGGACCGAAATTTCTTTGCACAAGCAGGTTGCAAATAAGTTCAATTTACCCGACAAGTTCTCTCTATGCCTTCCATCTTCAGGACTCGGAAAATTGTACGTTGGTGGAGGATCATCAAGCAAATCAGACGTATCGAAATCACTTATCACAACACCCCTCATCATAAACCCTGTAAGTACAGCCCCTATTTACACCGTTGGTGATCCATCCGATGAATATTTCATTAATGTACAGTCCATCAGAATTCATGGAGAACCTTTGTCAGTAAAAAGTTCCTACTTTACCATTGACAAAGACGGAGTTGGAGGCACCAAAATTAGTACATAAACAATTTCACCGCACTTCATTCTTCCATCTACAAACCTTTCACCAGGGCTTTTGTCAAGGCTGCGTCTGACATGAAGATCAAAAGTGTCGACGCAGTGGCGCCGTTTAGAGCATGTTTCAGTTCCTCCACCATTTCCGCCACTGCCACCGGCCCTTCTGTCCCAATAATTGAACTAGTTTTGCGAGGAAATGATGTTTCTTGGAAGATATATGGTGCCAATTCAATGTTTGCAGTGAATAAGAATGTGATTTGCCTTGCATTTGTGGATGGAGGATCAAGTCCAAGAACTTCAACCATCGTCGGCGCATACCAATTGGAGGATAATCTGCTCGAGTTTGATCTTGTCTCATCGCAACTTCGCTTTGGCTCTTCTCTTTTGGTCCAGAACAAGACATGTTCCCGCCTTTAAGATGTTCGATTTTCATCAAGTTTTTCCAAATGCTTTTGTATTTCTCAGATTGATGATCAATAATATGTATCTATCAAACAAATTCTGTTGTTTGACTATATGCATATGTGGACAACAATAAACTTCACTGATATTTGAGTTATAAAAACAAAGTGCAAATACAAAATTATAAACTTCAGAGAAATTTTACCTTGTTGAGATCATTGCAACATAGTGGTTGAATTACAATTAGTAAATTTGTCCTGACTATATTCTGAAGTTAAAATCACCTTGAATTCAAAGTTGGGTGACAAAATGAATCAATCGACCCGTGATCACGAGCCACGACTAAAACAGGCGAAAATTCCACGAGGCGAGTTTGGGACAAGAAACCTTGTCTACACTCAAGTTCGACGTGGTGATGGGTATCAATCTCCCCCACCCTGTCCCGTATTATCTAAAATTAAGTCAAAATCAACAGTTAATTTTAATCATATATTTTATGGGATCTACAATTTTTCAATCCACACATTTCATCAACTTTTATTAATATTTTTTAAAAATTGATTTTAATCCCTACCAAACAATGACAAAAAAAAAAATGTCATTTAAACCGGGGAGTTCGACCCCAAACCATGGCCCATGGGTACATGGATATGATTGGGATATCATTATGTACTAATAATAGTGAAAGGATCTAAGGAAGTGGATATGCAACCTAGAATTAGATGGTAGCAAGTGGCAAGATCATGAATGGATGATAATGCATAAGACAACAACAATTAATTTAAACAAGATCTTTCTTTTAGATCGATTTAACGTAGGAAATTCTATTATTTCTTTTCGACTATGCTTTTTTTTCATAATTATCCTGCTTATCTAAATAAATATCTTATCCCTAGTAGCGTGTATATACTAACTTTCATTTCTTAATCTTAGTCAGCAAACATGAAGAAAATCCTAAGAAAGTGTACATATGCAGGTTCAATTATTATTTAAAAAAAAAAAAAGAAAAGAAAAGAAAGGAAGACCCCATTAGGACATGTTTGGGAGTTTCGGCATACTAATTATGAACATTTTTAAAGTACCGATTTTTAGTGTTTATGACCGAATCGATTTTGAGGGCTTTTAGTAGTGTCCAACCTATGTTTGGGAGTTTATTATCCATCAATCCTAAAAATAAATTGTAAAAGAATAAAACTACATTTATGTCCATTAGTAAATTTTTCAATTTATAGTTTCTTACATGATTTTTTCCACTCATAAGTGATATTTTACTTATAAATAATTTTTTTACATATAAGTTAATATTTAACTTAATAAATCAAATAAGTTAAATATTCATTTAATTTTTAAGTTAATTTTTTTTTACTTATAAGTAAATTTTACATTTTAAAATAATTTTACATTAATATTTTTATTTATAATTATCTTTTTCATATTTTACAAGTGAATTTTTGTTTTATTGGTAGTATAAACAATTTTTTTATATATATAAAAGTGAATTTTTACTTATAAGTAGTTTTTATTTATAATGTAATTTTTCTTATCTTATTTACTTATAAGTATTTTTTAAATATAATTTAATTTTTTTACTTATAAATATTTTTATTTATTATATTTTTAATTACAAGTCAATTTTGAAGAAAATATGTTGGTTGGAAATAATTATTTTATAAAGGGTAAAACAGCCATCTAAGGGTCTTTGGATGCCTTTGTTATACATCCACTCTAAAAAGAAATAGAACAAAATTTGATCCACGAGCCAAGCCTTGTATATTTCTTGGATACCCCCATGGCATGAAGGCCTATAAATTGTATGATCTTCAATCCTATTCCATCATTGCTTCAAGAGATGTCATATTTCATGAAAACATATTTCCATTTCGTAATTCAGATTTCCTAAAATCTTTATCAAATTCCAGTATTTCCCTTGAAGCTGATCAGTCTCTATTTTATCCACATTCTTATCCTTCAGATGACATCCCATCCTTCCCATATGCTCATTTCCCAGTATCTCACTCTAATCATCACTCCCCAATATCAGATGTTTCTCCTCCTGGTTTTTCTTCTAGTACTCAAGAATCCAGTTTTGATCAT
>NC_036240.1:6831001-6883278 GCF_002742605.1 Olea europaea var. sylvestris
CTTCCAGACTTACGAGGTAAATGTGTTGTGACAGGATGTTCTGGTTCCAAGGTATCAATAGGGTGTTGTGCTCCATCATGACTAACATCTGTATTGGAGTTAGGAGTTTGTGTGTGAGATGGAGTATCTAGAATATCAGGAAGGGAAGATCTTATTTGATTGGTATTAGTATGATCATGGTTATCATTATAGGGCTCGGTGATGACAGGATCATTGGAAATATTGAGGTTTTGTGTGAAACTGAGGTGAGGGAGATCAGACGGTTGTCTGTTGCTGTTGGGGTTAGAGTTCTTGTAAGGAAAAACATCTTCATGGAATATTACATTCCTTGAGATGAAAATTTTGTCTGATTCTAGGTCCAACAATCTATAACCTTTCACACCAAAAGGATAGCCAATGAATACACATCTTCTAGACCTAGCATCAAACTTATGTCTGCCATTGGTGAGAGTGGTTGCGAAGGCTAGACAACCAAAAACTCTTCGATGGGTATAGTTGGGCTTAATATGAAAGAGTATCTCAAAGGGACTTTTATGATTTAAATTGGGAGTTGGTGTCCTGTTAATTAGATAAACTGCTGTAAGGACAAAATCATTCCAGTATTTTAGAGGCAGCCCACTTTGGAATTTTAAGGCTCGTGCTATGTTCAAAATGTGTTGGTGCTTTCTCTCAACCACTGCATTTTGCTCAGGTGTTTCAACACAACTTCTTTGATGTATTATGCCTTTTGTTAAATAAAATTGGGTCATATTGAACTCCCCTCCATTGTCTGTTCGAATTGTCTTTATTTTGGCTTCAAATTGGGTTTCTATCATGGCACAAAAATTTTGTAAAGCAGTAGTAGCATCAGACTTTAGCCTTAACATATAAATCCACGTGCACTTACTGAAATCATCTACAATAGACAGAAAATATTTAGAACCATCTCTGCTCAATTCCTTACAAGGACCCCAGATATCACAGTGAATTAGCTCAAAGCATTTTCTAGTCTTGCTGTTGCTTACATTGAAAGGTAACTTGTGCTGTTTGGCTAGAGGGCAGATGGCGCAGGGATTAGATGATGGTGTTAGGTGAACATTACTATCAGGACTAAAATTGGAATATGAGGAATGACCTAGTCTATAATGCCATAGATCGATGTCCTCATGTTTATTTGTAGTAGTGGCAGAGAGAGAACACTTGATTTGATTGAGGATTTCTGATAGAGTTGAGGAAGTGATCGATTTTCTCAGCATATGGTATAATCCATCCTTCACCTCACCCATTCCAATCATTTTCCAAGTCAAAAGGTCCTGAATACAGCAGAAATCAGAGAAGAAAGTAAGGCAGCAAATTCAAAGTTTGAGTAAGCTTCTTTATAGAAATCAAATTAAAAGTAAAACTGGGTATGCAAAGGACATTGTAGAGGATGATGGAGTCTGAAAATTTGATGGTTCCTATGTGTGTGACTGGGACCATTTCTCCATTTGGTAAACTTACAAAGTAAGATGCACATGCTTGAATAGATGTAAATTATGAGATGGAGCAGACCATGTGGTCTGTTGCTCCAGTATCGAGTATCCATGGGATATCAGGTGCACCTCTTTGGTTGTGATGAAAAGCAGTTAGTGATAGAGATATACCAGACATTTTATTGTTGCTTTCCTCAGAAAGGGTTGAAGTGAGGATTTGGGCATTGGATGGTGTTGGAGTGAAGTTCTGGGAATTGTCTGTTGGTTTGAGGAGTGCTAGCAGCTGAGAGTATTGCTCAAGACTTAAAGATACTTGGCCTCTGTCTTTCACCACCTCCCTGTTCGAGCCTACACTTGCAGTGGCTACATTGGCAGCCAATTTTCCCTTATCACTGAGGCTATGTCCTGGTGGGAACCCATGAAGCTTGTAGCATTTATCTGTTCCATGTCCTGGCATTTGACAGTAGTTGCAGATAGGCCTATTTGGATTTGCTTTAAAACATCGTTCAAGTGAGTGCCCAGCAGTTTTGCAGTAAGTGCAATAATACTTATCCTTTCTGTGTGGTGAAGAGTTTTGGCCATTTCTTTCTCTAAAATTCCTTCTACTGAGAAGTGCCATGGAATCAGCATTTGTAGGAGTTGGATTAGATATTTCCCTTCTTTTCTCTTCTTGCTGGACTAAGGAATATACCTCACTTAAGTTAGGAAAAGGTTTGATTAGCAGAATTTGAGCCTTAATTTCCTTATAAGTTTCATTCAATCCCATCAAAAACTTCATAACACAGTCTCTTTGCTGATTTTGAACTACAACATTCAATCCCCCACATGTGCAGTTAGGTATGCTCTCATAATTCATCAGTTCATCAAGTAGAATTTTGAGTTTGGAAAAATATACACTTACAGAATCTTGGTTTTGCATCAAGGTGGTGATGTCCTTTTTAACTTCGAAAATTCGTGGAGCATTTTGTTGTGAGAATCGTTGCTCAAGATCCAGCCAAAGGAGATGAATAGTTTCAGCATAGATGGTACTGCTTTTGATGTCTGTTGCCATGGCATTTTGCATCCAGCTTATGACAATATCGTTACATCTTAACCAATGTTCCATTAATGGGTCATTCTGATCTTTGGGCTCGCAGAGGGTGCCATCGATAAAGCCAAGCTTGTTCTTAATCCTCAAGGCTCTCTTCATCGATCGAGCCCAGGAATAGTAGTTGGTAGAGTCTAAAACATGGCTGACCAGTGCAGTAGCACTTCCATCATTGCTGCCAATGAAGTAGGGACTGCTAGGATGGACTGGATCATGGAAAATTGACGTGTTGCTTCCACCTGTTTGCTGTTGGTTTTGGTTTTGATTTGTATTTGGGGAAGGATCTGTATTTTCAGAATTGGATCCCTCTTTCTCATGCTCTGATACCATATTAGTTTTGGAGAATAAAAAAAAAATACTTAACACAATTTAGCTGAAATAATGTTGAGAATTTTATTCATTCAACCGTGTCTTTCATATACAATGGGAATGTGTATATATACAACTAAAAAGGAATCTTTTCCTAACAAATTTACACAGAGAGAGAGAGGTTGCTGTCAACAAATCTAACTTTCCCAACCAATTTCTTTCTAGATTATTCTGCCATTGCTCTGTCATCAATTCCATGTGATTATTTCTCCAGCTGTGCAGCAAGTCCACGTGGTTTCCTTCTTGCCAATATTTCAGCTGCGCCATCTTCGACCCTGCTTCCTTCCAGTGTTCCAGCTTAGCTATCTTCTAACTTTAATAATTCCAGGGAATGTTCACATTACTCGACGGTATTGTATAGGAGAACATATAAGATTTTGACTTGTTTTTGTTCCTTATTATATCCCGTTTGTTGGAACGACAATTTGAGACCTAGTCTCCGAGGTTGTCATCAGTCGTCCGATTGTGATACTACTACTAAGGTTACAAAACTTGGAATGGGGCCACCTAGTCGAGGCAGCTAGAGCAGGGGCCATATCCCGAACCAGATGACCCTGCCACGAAAATTGCAGCTCGGAAAAGGGATTCAATTTGTAACTTAGACACTAGCGGTGACATGGATTGTAGTGAGCTTCAGCTGACATTGCTTATATGTAATCTATATTTATGTTAATCCAAAGTTGATCCGATTTGATGGCTGTCTAAGGAACCAAGAAAATGAAGAAAAGTGTGTTAAATTTTTGTGCGTGTAACACATATTTAATCAAAGTAAATTCTCTTCAAGATTAAAATTTTAGAGGGTACGTTGTTTCCAAATAAGAAAAGAGGACGATGATATATGTTATTAAATATTATCTTTTTAAAAAAAATAAAAATAATAAGTGGCGTGTTGTTGTCTATCGAATTTCTTGTGCAACCTTGATAAGAGTTGTAAAGTTTTGAGCATGAGATGAGTCAGATTGGAACCGAAGGGATAAGGAACAACTAAGCAAGTGGAGTAATGCAAAAATAGCATATTCAGATAAATTTCACATGGGATCAAATATTTATATATGAAGAATTTTCTGAAATCTTACGACTCGTGGAAATGGTCATACAATTGGAAAAACCAGAACAAAAATACTAGAAGAATAATCTTCAAATTCAAACTTCCAACTTGCGAACGTTGACAAAATGCGTGTTTCCTAACATTAATGTTATTTAAATTCAGCAACTTGCATTAATATAATATTAGGGAGCATTGTTCCGATCTCTATGATATATTAGGTTTGCAGGACTCGATACTAAACATGATTTTAGCTTCTTTTTTCTTAAAATTTTTTATTACTGTAAAGTCAACTTTGAGAAAAGAACAATCCATCCGGGTTCTAATATATGTTCTTCTTGATTTGTAGCTTGTGAAGTATTATTCAATGGCTTTCACGTACTTGTTTTCTTTATCCTGCATTCTGTTCCATTTCATATGCCCTTCCGTAGCCAAAAATTCTTTCAGACCAAAGGCACTTTTCTTACCGGTAACCAAAGATCCATCAACCCTTCAATATGTTACTCAAATCGAGCAAAGGACACCTCTAGTGCCAATTAAACTGACTATTCACCTTGGTGGACAGACCTTATGGGTGGATTGTGAAAATGGATACAACAGTTCATCGTATAGGTCTGCTCGGTGTCGCTCAGCCCAATGCTCGATTGCCAAGTCCCATGCCTGTGGAGACTGCTTCACCCGTATGCCTAAAATCGGATGCAGCAATAATGCCTGCTATAACACCCCGGATAATCCTGCTATCAACACTTTCTATGATGGTGGGGAGATTTCTGAGGATGTTTTGTCAATCCAATCCACCAACGGATTCAACCCTGGCCAACCTGTTAACATTTCACGATTTATTTTCTCGTGTGTTCCCTCATTTCTGACAGCAGGGCTTGCTAACGGGTTAAGGGTACAGCAGGGCTCGGGGGAAGCCTGATCGCCCTTCCTTCTCAACTTGCTCGTGTTTTCAGCTTTCAAAGAAAATTTGCTATTTGCTTGAGCTCCTCCACTAGATCCAATGGCATCGTATTTTTTGGAAATGGCCCATATGTTTTGCTTCCTGGTATTGATGTGTCTATGTCTCTTATTTATACACCACTTATCAAGAATCCATTTGGCATTGGATCCGTCCCATTTCTGAACGAGCTCTCTTCGGAATACTTCATTGGATTAAAATTGATCAGAATCAACGGAAAATCAGTGCAACTAAATAGAACTTTGCTATCAATTGACAGGGAAGGTAATGGTGGAACCAAAATCAGCACCTTTAGACCTTACACTGTAATGCAGACTTCGATTTACAATGCTTTGATTACTGCTTTCAGAAAAGAACTAGCCAATGTCACTAGAGTGCTTCCGGTAGCACCATTTGGGACATGCTTCGACTCTAAGAACATTGGTAGCACGCTCGTGGGGCCTGCTGTTCCACCCATTGATCTTGTCTTTAAAGGCAACAATGTGTACTGGAGTATTTTTGGTGCAAACTCAATGGTGCAGGTTAATGAAGATGTAATGTGTCTCGGATTCGTGGATGGAGGGGAGAATCCCATGACATCAATAGTCATTGGTGGACATCAAATTGAGGACAATCTTCTGCAGTTTGATCTAGCTAGATCTAGGCTCGGGTTTAGCTCTTCGCTCTTGTTCAGGCAAACAACCTGTGCCAACTTCAACTTTACATCTCTCGCTTAAGGGTTCTGTTTCATTTTTCTCATTCAGAATAACATCAAACTATAAAATAAATTCTTGAACTCTTTCTGTTTTTGTTCTGTTCTCATACAACTGCACGTTTTTTTCTTCGTGTTCCTTTTTTTGCTTTTCATATCGCCTAAAAGTTGGCAAAGTAGTGGATATTAGTAACTAAAAGTATGTTCTTGATTTTGCTTGGAAATGATATTAACAACTGCACCCCCTCCAACCTCCACCCCATCCCAAAACAAAAACATTGTAAGTGTTATATAATTGAGAAACAGTTGGACAGTAAAGGTCAACCTATTTTCCTTAAACATTAAAGAAGCATGAGTTACTTATAATCCCTTTGAAAGAACACAAGGATTGCGTTGAAACAAACAGTCCCCAACTTCTGCAACGTTATAAACTCCTCAATCGAAATGTGTATTCCTAACATAGAAATAAAAATGCAAAAGTGCGAAAGGATTCAACATTAAACTACAATTCATTAGGCCTGTGGAACTCAAAATCCAATTCCACGAGCACGAAAAAATGCAGCAAAGTATGAAAGCACCATTTCGGGAACTGTCATCGACTCCTGACATTTTAGGTAGTACAGCCACAAGAAGCCAGCCCAAAAATGACCTAGAAAATGGAGATTCAATGCTAAATGAAACTGTCTTCAACTCTCTTCATAAAATCGACAAAAGTCTTGTGCGTAAGGTACATGTCTACAAAAGAATCTCCCATATTTGCTCGTAAAATCCATCTTTTCATCGTCTAAATCTGCAGGTATTGGCAGAGGCATTAGGGACATTCGTGCTAATGTTCTGCATTTGCGCGATCATAGCAATAATGCATTTAATCGGATTGGAAGCAGGCCTAATGGAATATGCAGCCACAGCAGCACTAACAGTAACTGTTATAGTTTTCTCCATAGGAGCAATTTCTGGAGCCCATGTCAATCCTGCTGTCACAATTGCCTTCGCAACTGTCGGCCCATTCCCATGGTCCGAGGTAGTTCCAAGTCCAAAACTTGTTAAATTTGAAGATACGGATCAAGAAATTGAATTTCAAATTTATTTCCCTTTATTCTTTGAAGGTTCCACTCTATATATTGGCACAAATTGGGGGATC
Organism: Olea europaea var. sylvestris; assembly: GCF_002742605.1. Classification (NCBI taxonomy): domain Eukaryota; kingdom Viridiplantae; phylum Streptophyta; class Magnoliopsida; order Lamiales; family Oleaceae; genus Olea; species Olea europaea. Next base: position 6,837,747 of record NC_036240.1, read on the forward strand.
TACTTTGGCAACTTATATTGCAAGATTAGTATATGGCATTAGATCAGAGCTTGTGATGACCAAACCACTCCAAGGATGCACTGCAGCTTTCTGGGTGGAGCTTATTGCAACTTTCATAATTCTTTTCCTCACTGCATCCTTGTCGGATCGAGAAATTGAATTTCAAATTTATTTCCCTTTTTCTTTGAAGGTTCCACTCTATATATTGGCACAAATTGGGGGATCTACTTTGGCAACTTATATTGCAAGATTAGTATATGGCATTAGATCAGAGCTTGTGATGACCAAACCACTCCAAGGATGCACTGCAGCTTTCTGGGTGGAGCTTATTGCAACTTTCATAATTCTTTTCCTCACTGCATCCTTGTCAAATGACCCTCAATCTGTAAGATTCTGTCAATTCTACTCGAGTCATTTTACGTTCGACTACACTTATCCTGTGATATGTTCGGTTTAGAGTTATATCAGACATGTTGCACATATTAGGATATTCGATTTACAGTGTTCCTAGTAATATTTCTTCTGGTATGATATAGTGCCATTTTTGCAGATAGGACAGGTGTCTGGCTTTGTTGTCGGGGTGGCCATTGGACTAGGAGTGCTAATTTCTGGGTAAAGCATAAAGATTCTACTCGAGTCATTTTACGTTCGACTACACTTATCCTGTGACCGCAGATATGTTCGGTTTAGAGTTATATCAGACATGTTGCACATATTAGGATATTCGATTTACGGTGTTCCTAGTAATATTTCTTCTGGTATGATATAGTGCAATTTTTGCAGATAGGACAGGTGTCTGGCTTTGTTGTCGGGGTGGCCATTGGACTAGGAGTGCTAATTTCTGGGTAAAGCATAAATAATTACTTATTACAAACTAACTAGAACTCACCAGATTCACTTAAGTCGATTAAATTATCAAATGCAGGCCTGTTTCAGGTGGGTCGATGAATCCAGCGAGATCGTTAGGACCTGCACTTGTTTCATGGAAATTTGATGATCACTTATGGATATATTTAGTAGCACCAACTATAGGAGCCATTGCTGGTGTTTTTGTGTACCGGATTTTACGACTACAAGGTTGGTCTTGTGAGTCGAGTCAAGCCCGAAAAGGAAGTGATTCTTTACATTAGGTTGTAGCATAGGCCAGCACGGTCGTTTCGATTCTTTATCTTCCTTGTACGCTTGCATTTACGTCTATGAGTGTTCAAATTTCCAAATGTGTTTACGAATCAAATTTTGTCTAATCTTATGTGAAAACAAAGCCTTAATCGGACAGTCTCTATTTAAATTGCTTTATTTTAAACTTTTTTTTTTCTCTGTTTGGTCGTTTTCTCTTTTCCTATATGATATGAGATATTATTCTTCTACTTAACAAGGCCTATCAATGGGCCTAACGACAGTAGAGATAATGCTCCGTCAGCCCAAGAAAATCCATCAAATATGGGAGAATTTACACCAATAGCACTAGATAAGAGTGAATACGGTTTAGTTTGGCGGTTTAAGACAAAATTTCAAACCAAACCATTTAAAACAGTTTGAAATTTTTCCAAATCAAACCAAAACCACTTTGATTACTAAACTAAACAAATCCAAATCATTTATCATTTTTTTCTGTTTGGTTATGTTTAAAACTGCGGTTTAATAAAGAAAAAATTAATCTATATCAAATAAGTTAAATAATAAATATTATTCTAAAATTTCATGTTAAAACATAAATTGTATTATTAAAAAATTGCAAATCAAAGTTATATAACTATAATTATTATAATGCAACAACATGATATAAATATTTTAAACTCTTAATCGCTACTAATGGCGTCCATTTACAAATGTAATACATGATTCATTTTCTTAATAAATATTAAATATAGTACATGAATTCATTGATTATAGTTGAATAATATAAAATGATTAATAAAAGAAAATGAACAAAAAAAAATCAAATACAAAACAACAACATAACTACCAATAAAAATATAAAAATCAAACCTTTTTTTTTTTTTTTAGGTGAATCATTCAAAGCTTATACTTCATCTAAATATTGGCAAATTATTTTAAAGAAGCCCGAAAATCATTAGAACAACCAAGCTACTTCGTAAGCGGTTTGGTTCGGTTCAAAACCAAAATTTTGACGGAACCACGTGCAACCAAGCCAATGGTTTCTGGAAAACGATTTCGGTTCGATTTTACGGTTTAGCACCTTCGTTGTTCAGCTCTAACACTAGATGGGCAAAAAAATGGATTAGATACTCTCTTTTCTTTTCTTTTTTCTTTTTTTATTGGGTTAAGGTAACTATATTTTACTCTAGTGTCAATCTAGTAATGATACTTCAATTTTTTTTTACGGTTAACTATAATGTAATTTAATTTTAAATCAGATAACTCCGTTCAATTTCATCACCGATTCATGAATTAGGGTGATGGAAATTTTTTATCTATGAAATAGTGAAGCATTTCATTTATTTCACTAAAATTGTACATATTTCATATAAGTAGCTAATAATTAGGCTGATTGAAACTTTTAATCGATTGTCGCATTATCAATTTCTGTCAAGAGAATTGGACAAAGTATAGTTACTTGACTAAAATCATATTAAAGTATAGTTATTCGACTAAACAAAAATGAACTACAGTTACTTAAATGAGGCGATACATAAAAGACTCGTAATCTAATTAACAACTTAACTTTACTTCAATCTTGTAACGCAAGCTGCTGAACCATGGCGAAACAACTAGGTATTGTGTTAACATAGCAATATGAGTGATTGTGTCTTAGGGCCTGTTAGGCGTGACTTTTGCTTTTACTTTTTGTAAAAGAGCTTTTGGAGAAAATTATATTTATTTTTGTTAGAAGACTAATTTTTTAAAAGAGTTTCTTGTTTTGAAAGTGCTTTTTGAAAAAGTCACATTGTACCAATTTCTTCTAAAAACTCTTTTAATTAGAAGAAATACTTTTATAAAATTATTCAAACAAGTTCGAAAACAATTTTTGAATCTTAAAGACGCTTTTTTAACTTTTCCAAAATCATGACTAATGAACCCTTAGTAGAAGCAAACTATTCATTGACAATTTTAAGGAGGACAAAGCAATAGTTTATGGTTAAAGCGGCAAATTAGGGGACAAACGTGAGAGACAAATGTTTTGTCCAATTGCTTAAGACAATTAGCCATTCTTCATTCTCCCTGAAGTGACAACCAAAAAACCTTAAAATTTCATATGCTGAAGAGAATACAGATTATGAACTGCTGGCCTTGATTCCGCAAACAAAACATGAAAACAAAAGTGATGAAAAAAATTCCCTCTTTTCTTGTTGCTTTGAAGTGATAAAATTGATTGTTAGAAAGAAAATAAAATTAGTAATACTCTCAAAGTACTCGTGAGGAGACGTCTTATTATTATTATTATTTTTTTTTATGACGGGGAACCTACAGTCGCTACTCTTCGGATGTACGCTGGGTAAACCCTCGGACTGACGCGATAGTCTGCAAATCACGCTAGCCAGGTAAACAGCATTAGGCAAACCCGATACGACAGACTCGACCAAGAAAGTGTTGGTAGAGGAAATCGAACTCGTGATCAAAGACTTCCGCGCTCACCCACTCCAACAACTCGGCCACCCCATGAGGGGCGGAGACGTCTTATTATCACTTCTACTTTGCCTGAATTCAATCATGTGGAGGTTCTTGAGTCTATAAGTATGAGTAAAAATTTTAAGGTACTTCGAATCGTCTAAAACTGAGCATTGTTATTACATAAGCAACAAAATTTGTGGCGGGTTTTTGTCATAAAATTTCTTGTAAATTTTTATATATTTACTTGAGCAACAATGAATAAAAAAAAATGATTTTCCATCACAAAAAAAAAAAAATTAAAGAAAGTCGGTCTAGAAGCTAGTGTTTTGACCTTTTAAGATTCTGTTACTTTTAACTTAACAACATATCAATTATTTTAAAGACTCGGGGTTAAAAGTGTTCCACTCAAATGAGTTGTGACTTGTAAGCTATGTCCTATAAATAAATATTGAAGTATTTTTCTAAAAACTTTAGGTAAAAAAAATTAAATGTAACTGTCACAAGCAATTGGACAAGATAAAAGTGACTCACCAACTAAAATTGCCCACTTATTATTTCTTAGTATGGATTGAGTCATGTCTTACTAATTTTGCAAATTAGCCACGATAAAATTAATGAAAAGTGATTACAATTTGAAGCAATGGGCATATAGATTAATTTTTTTGCCATTATGGATGTGGATAGGTGAATATCCCAATGGTCCCCCTCCAACAAGCATGGGATAAGCACAAAAAATAATCCAATAGAGTTTCATCATACTTTTGTGAGTATTTTAAATTAAAAGCTTGAAAATTTTTCAGGTAAAATAAATAGTGTGGAAGCATGTGTTTTATTGATAGCTTGCTTTGTAAAGTGTAATATATATATAGATGTCAAGTTTCGAAACAAATCATGTTGTGAGTCAATCAAAGTAAAAATCGAGCTGTGAGAAACCTAACTATCTTGACTATGTTTTGTGCAAGTCAGCCCACAAGAACCTTTAAATTACTTTTCTTAACAATATTTTATGTAGAAATCATTTTTATAGATAAATTACTTATTTGTTAATTTCATGATTCAGTTATTACATTTGACAAGATTTTAATTTCAAATTGGAGTTTCACTAAATTAAGGTATTATGAATGCTAAGAATCTTATCTTAAATGTCAAGATTAAAGTTTCAAAATGATAAGATCGTCCTATTAAATAATATTTTTCTTTGTATACCTAAGTCATTTTCAATCTTGGAAGGACCCCAAGGTCAATGGAAATGGGAAGAGAATGGGGCTCACATTTGCCTTAAAAGGGATTGCCATTGGAATTTGATAGATAGTGTCTTTATCATGGGTGCTATGGTGCTAGTGCTTTTATTTAAGCCCCTACAACTTTGGTGAAAATGATTTCATACCATAAAAATTAGAGAAATTTGCAACATACGACTTCTATTTAGAATGTATTTACATTTTGCATGACACAGCTATTATTTATAACTTATAAGTAAGAAAAATACTTTTTTATTTAAAAAAATTATACATATACCAATGTAAGTAGCTTAACAAAACAAAATACCCTTAATTAGTAATAACAAATCACGACTACATTTTATATTATTAAACACTTTACATACCATGTGTTTAACTCTTATTATTATTTTTTTTTTAAATTTAATTACTAGAAGCTTGAGATAGTTTATTAATTTTTTTTTCTTAAAAGATGGTCTTCATTTATTGTAAGGTTTACAAAATGATTGCTCTTCATTTTTAAAATTACAGAGTGAAAAAAAAAACGCTGTGAAAAAGACAAATCTTAAAAAAAATAATAAATAAAAAACGTGTTGGAAAATATAGCAAAAACTTAATTTGAATTTTTTCCAACATTATTAAGTGGACATATGCAAATTATTAATTTTCACCATTATTATATAAGTTTATTCATCGTAATTTATGTTTAATGAGTAAAAATAACAAAAATTAGAAAAAAAATGCTTTAAATCGACCAAGATTATTCATAACTACTTTCTTTCGCAGCACTAGGCTTTCAGCTCGGTCAACTCTCCCTTTTGTGCCACCTAGGATAGTCTAGAAGACTTGTAGAGAGATTAATATGAAACACATGCCCAATTAACAAAGGTAAAGTCCTCTACCAATAAAATAAAAAGAGGAAAGACATCGAACATCGATGCATCCCTCTAATAGTTTAAGCCTGCAGGTTATAGCAAAAATGAAAAAGGTCAAGCGTATATATTTGATGAAATGATCAATGCTTAGATTTGTTACTAAGAGTCTTTGCCTTAATCTATTCTCTTTTGTTAGCTAGACTTTTGTTGGAAGAATTGGCACCTTTTCTTGATCTTCTCTTTCCTAAAGTATGCAGTATGTCACGGACTTGCTAATTTCTTTCAAGAACCGTGCGGCCTTAGTGTCTTCAACTTCCGCCCCCGCGGTTATTACACTAAGTCAGCCTCTCGATTGGCATTGATGTCTTAGAAAGACACTAGGTAGAACACTTTAGGAAAGGGACAATGAAGGAACACAAGAACTTACAAAGAATGCTTTGTATTGAATAAGGATACTCTTTACAACTTCACTCTCTTGATGCCTTCAAATGAATCTTACCAAGCTATTTATAGTAGTAGCCTACTCAAATGGATGGCTAGAATCTTTTCTATCCAATGGTCTAGATTACACATCTAGAATTATCTATACAAATATCTACATTAAAATATCTATGGACTAGACTAGGATGATCTAGAATAATCCACCAAGTGAGGAGCTTGTAGGCTTCTAGAATGTCCCACCATATTCTAGCAATCTTCATGCACTTGTGGGAGTCTAGAATATTCCGGTTAGCCTCAAGTCTTTTGTCAATCCAATCCACCAACGGATTCAACCCTGGCCAACCTGTTAACATTTCACGATTTATTTTCTCGTGTGTTCCCTCATTTCTGACAGCAGGGCTTGCTAACGGGGTTAAGGGTACAGCAGGGCTCGGGGGAAGCCTGATCGCCCTTCCTTCTCAACTTGCTCGTGTTTTCAGCTTTCAAAGAAAATTTGCTATTTGCTTGAGCTCCTCCACTAGATCCAATGGCATCGTATTTTTTGGAAATGGCCCATATGTTTTGCTTCCTGGTATTGATGTGTCTATGTCTCTTATTTATACACCACTTATCAAGAATCCATTTGGCATTGGATCCGTCCCATTTCTGAACGAGCTCTCTTCGGAATACTTCATTGGATTAAAATTGATCAGAATCAACGGAAAATCAGTGCAACTAAATAGAACTTTGCTATCAATTGACAGGGAAGGTAATGGTGGAACCAAAATCAGCACCTTTAGACCTTACACTGTAATGCAGACTTCGATTTACAATGCTTTGATTACTGCTTTCAGAAAAGAACTAGCCAATGTCACTAGAGTGCTTCCGGTAGCACCATTTGGGACATGCTTCGACTCTAAGAACATTGGTAGCACGCTCGTGGGGCCTGCTGTTCCACCCATTGATCTTGTCTTTAAAGGCAACAAAGTGTACTGGAGTATTTTTGGTGCAAACTCAATGGTGCAGGTTAATGAAGGTGTAATGTGTCTCGGATTCGTGGATGGAGGGGAGAATCCCATGACATCAATAGTCATTGGTGGACATCAAATTGAGGACAATCTTCTGCAGTTTGATCTAGCTAGATCTAGGCTCGGGTTTAGCTCTTCGCTCTTGTTCAGGCAAACAACCTGTGCCAACTTCAACTTTACATCTCTCGCTTAAGGGTTCTGTTTCATTTTTCTCATTCAGAATAACATCAAACTATAAAATAAATTCTTGAACTCTTTCTGATTTTGTTCTGTTCTCATACAACTGCACGTTTTTTTCTTCGTGTTCCTGTTTTTGCTTTTCATATCGCCTAAAAGTTAGCAAAGTAGTGGATATTAGTAACTAAAAGTATGTTCTTGATTTTGCTTGGAAATGATATTAACAACTGCACCCCCTCCAACCTCCACCCCATCCCAAAACAAAAACATTGTAAGTGTTATATAATTGAGAAACAGTTGGACAGTAAAGGTCAACCTATTTTCCTTAAACATTAAAGAAGCATGAGTTACTTATAATCCCTTTGAAAGAACACAAGGATTGCGTTGAAACAAACAGTCCCCAACTTCTGCAACGTTATAAACTCCTCAATCGAAATGTGTATTCCTAACATAGAAATAAAAATGCAAAAGTGCGAAAGGATTCAACATTAAACTACAATTCATTAGGCCTGTGGAACTCAAAATCCAATTCCACGAGCACGAAAAAATGCAGCAAAGTATGAAAGCACCATTTCGGGAACTGTCATCGACTCCTAACATTTTAGGTAGTACAGCCTCAAGAAGCCAGCCCAAAAATGACCTAGAAAATGGAGATTCAATGATAAATGAAACTCTCTTCAACTCTCTTCATAAAATCGACAAAAGTCTTGTGCGTAAGGTACATGTCTACAAAAGAATCTCCCATATTTGCTCGTAAAATCCATCTTTTCATCGTCTAAATCTGCAGGTATTGGCAGAGGCATTAGGGACATTCGTGCTAATGTTCTGCATTTGCGCGATCATAGCAATAATGCATTTAATCGGATTGGAAGCAGGCCTAATGGAATATGCAGCCACAGCAGCACTAACAGTAACTGTTATAGTTTTCTCCATAGGAGCAATTTCTGGAGCCCATGTCAATCCTGCTGTCACAATTGCCTTCGCAACTGTCGGCCCATTCCCATGGTCCGAGGTAGTTCCAAGTCCAAAACTTGTTAAATTTGAAGATTCGGATCGAGAAATTGAATTTCAAATTTATTTCCCTTTTTCTTTGAAGGTTCCACTCTATATATTGGCACAAATTGGGGGATCTACTTTGGCAACTTATATTGCAAGATTAGTATATGGCATTAGATCAGAGCTTGTGATGACCAAACCACTCCAAGGATGCACTGCAGCTTTCTGGGTGGAGCTTATTGCAACTTTCATAATTCTTTTCCTCACTGCATCCTTGTCAAATGACCCTCAATCTGTAAGATTCTGTCAATTCTACTCGAGTCATTTTACGTTCGACTACACTTATCCTGTGATATGTTCGGTTTAGAGTTATATCAGACATGTTGCACATATTAGGATATTCGATTTACAGTGTTCCTAGTAATATTTCTTCTGGTATGATATAGTGCAATTTTTGCAGATAGGACAGGTGTCTGGCTTTGTTGTCGGGGTGGCCATTGGACTAGGAGTGCTAATTTCTGGGTAAAGCATAAATAATTACTTATTACAAACTAACTAGAACTCACCAGATTCACTTAAGTCGATTAAATTATCAAATGCAGGCCTGTTTCAGGTGGGTCGATGAATCCAGCGAGATCGTTAGGACCTGCACTTGTTTCATGGAAATTTGATGATCACTTATGGATATATTTAGTAGCACCAACTATAGGAGCCATTGCTGGTGTTTTTGTGTACCGGATTTTACGACTACAAGGTTGGTCTTGTGAGTCGAGTCAAGCCCGAAAAGGAAGTGATTCTTTACATTAGGTTGTAGCATAGGCCAGCACGGTCGTTTCGATTCTTTATCTTCCTTGTACGCTTGCATTTACGTCTATGAGTGTTCAAATTTCCAAATGTGTTTACGAATCAAATTTTGTCTAATCTTATGTGAAAACAAAGCCTTAATCGGACAGTCTCTATTTAAATTGCTTTATTTTAAACTTTTTTTTTTCTCTGTTTGGTTGTTTTCTCTTTTCCTATATGATATGAGATATTATTCTTCTACTTAACAAGGCCTATCAATGGGCCTAACGACAGTAGAGATAATGCTCCGTCAGCCCAAGAAAATCCATCAAATATGGGAGAATTTACACCAATAGCACTAGATAAGAGTGAATACGGTTTAGTTTGGCGGTTTAAGACAAAATTTCAAACCAAACCATTTAAAACAGTTTGAAATTTTTCCAAATCAAACCAAAACCACTTTGATTACTAAACTAAACAAATCCAAATCATTTATCATTTTTTTCTGTTTGGTTATGTTTAAAACTGCGGTTTAATAAAGAAAAAATTAATCTATATCAAATAAGTTAAATAATAAATATTATTCTAAAATTTCATGTTAAAACATAAATTGTATTATTAAAAAATTGCAAATCAAAGTTATATAACTATAATTATTATAATGCAACAACATGATATAAATATTTTAAACTCTTAATCGCTACTAATGGCGTCCATTTGCAAATGTAATACATGATTCATTTTCTTAATAAATATTAAATATAGTACATGAATTCATTGATTATAGTTAAATAATATAAAATGATTAATAAAAGAAAATGAACAAAAAAAAATCAAATACAAAACAACAACATAACTACCAATAAAAATATAAAAATCAAACCTTTTTTTTTTTTTTAGGTGAATCATTCAAAGCTTATACTTCATCTAAATATTGGCAATTTATTTTAAAGAAGCCCGAAAATCATTAGAACAACCAAGCTACTTCGTAAGCGGTTTGGTTCGGTTCAAAACCAAAATTTTGACGGAACCACGTGCAACCAAGCCAATGGTTTCTGGAAAACGATTTCGGTTCGATTTTACGGTTTAGCACCTTCGTTGTTCAGCTCTAACACTAGATGGGCAAAAAAATGGATTAGATACTCTCTTTTCTTTTCTTTTTTCTTTTTTTATTGGGTTAAGGTAACTATATTTTACTCTAGTGTCAATCTAGTAACGATACTTCAATTTTTTTTTACGGTTAACTATAATGTAATTTAATTTTAAATCAGATAACTCCGTTCAATTTCATCACCGATACACGAATTAGGGTGATGGAAATTTTTTATCTATGAAATAATGAAGCATTTCACGTATTTCACTGAAATTGTACATATTTCATATAAGTAGCTAATAATTAGGCAGATGGAAATTTTTTATCGATTGTCGCATTATCGATTTCTGTCAAGAGAATTGGACAAAGTATAGTTACTTGATTAAAATCATATTAAAGTATGGTTATTCGACTAAACAAAAATGAACTACAGTTATTTAAAATGAGGCGATACATAAAAGACTAGTAATATAATTAACAACTTAACTTTACTTCAATCCTGTAACGCAATATGCATCATGCTACTGAACCATGGCGAAACAACTAGGTATTGTGTTAACGTAGCAATATGAGCGATTGTGTCCTAGGGCATGTTAGGCGTGACTTTTGCTTTTACTTTTTGTAGAAGAGCTTTTGGAGAAAACTATATATATTTTGTTTGAAGACTAATTTTTCAAAAAGTTTCTTGTTTTGAAAGTGCTTTTTTAAAAAGTCGCATTGCACCAATTTCCTCTAAAAGCTCTTTTAATTAAAAGAAATACTTTTATAAAATTATTCAAACAAGTTCGAAAACAATTTTTGAATCTTAAAAACGCTCTTTAACTTTTCCAAAATCATGACTAATGAACCCTTAGTAGAAGCAAACTATTCATTGACAATTTTAAGGAGGACAGAATACTAGTTTATGGTTAAAGCGGCAAATTAGGGGACAAACGTGAGAGACAAATGTTTAGTCCAATTGCTTAAGACAATTAGTCATTCTTCATTCACCCTGAAGTGACAACCAAAAAACCTTAAAATTTCATATGCTGAAGAGAATACAGATTATGAACTGCTGGCCTTGATTCCGCAAACAAAACATGAAAACAAAAGTGATGAAAAAAATTCCCTCTTTTCTTGTTGCTTTGAAGTGATAAAATTGATTGTTAGAAAGAAAATAAAATTAGTAATACTCTCAAAGTACTCGTGAGGAGACGTCTTATTATTATTATTATTTTTTTTTATGACGGGGAACCTACAGTCGCTACTCTTCGGATGTACGCTGGGTAAACCCTCGGACTGACGCGATAGTCTGCAAATCACGCTAGCCAGGTAAACAGCATTAGGCAAACCCGATACGACAGACTCGACCAAGAAAGTGTTGGTAGAGGAAATCGAACTCGTGATCAAAGACTTCCGCGCTCACCCACTCCAACAACTCGGCCACCCCATGAGGGGCGGAGACGTCTTATTATCACTTCTACTTTGCCTGAATTCAATCATGTGGAGGTTCTTGAGTCTATAAGTATGAGTAAAAATTTTAAGGTACTTCGAATCGTCTAAAACTGAGCATTGTTATTACATAAGCAACAAAATTTGTGGCGGGTTTTTGTCATAAAATTTCTTGTAAATTTTTATATATTTACTTGAGCAACAATGAATAAAAAAAAATGATTTTCCATCACAAAAAAAAAAAAATTAAAGAAAGTCGGTCTAGAAGCTAGTGTTTTGACCTTTTAAGATTCTGTTACTTTTAACTTAACAACATATCAATTATTTTAAAGACTCGGGGTTAAAAGTGTTCCACTCAAATGAGTTGTGACTTGTAAGCTATGTCCTATAAATAAATATTGAAGTATTTTTCTAAAAACTTTAGGTAAAAAAAATTAAATGTAACTGTCACAAGCAATTGGACAAGATAAAAGTGACTCACCAACTAAAATTGCCCACTTATTATTTCTTAGTATGGATTGAGTCATATCTTACTAATTTTGCAAATTAGCAATGATAAAATAAATGAAAAGTAATTACAATTTGAAGTAATGGACATATGAATTAATTTTTTAGCCTTTATGGATGTGGATAGGTGAATATCCCAATGGTCCCCCTCCAACAAGCATGGGATAAGCACTAAAAATAATCCTATAGAGTTTCATCATACTTTTGTGGGTATTTTAAATTAAAAGCTTGAAAATTTTTCAGGTAAAATAAATAGTGTGGAAGCATGTGTTTTATTGATAGCTTGCTTTGTAAAGTGTAATATATATATAGATGTCAAGTTTCGAAACAAATCATGTTGTGAGTCAATCAAAGTAAAAATCGAGCTGTGAGAAACCTAACTATCTTGACTATGTTTTGTGCAAGTGAGCCCACAAGAACCTTTGAATTACTTTTCTTAACAATATTTTATTTACAAATCATTTTTATAGATAAATTACTTATTTGTTAATTTCATGATTCATTTATTACATTTGACAAGATTTTAATTTCATATTGGAGTTTCACTAAATTAAGGTATTATGAATGCTAAGAATCTTATCTTACATGTCAAGATTAAAGTTTCAAAATGATAAGATCGTCCTATTAAATAATATTTTTCTTTGTATCCCTAAGTCATTTTCAATCTTGGAAGGACCCCAAGGTCAATGGAAATGGGAAGAGAATGGGGCTCACATTTGCCTTAAAAGGGATTGCCATTGGAATTTGATAGATAGTGTCTTTATCATGGGTGCTATGGTGCTAGTGCTTTTATTTAAGCCCCTACAACTTTGGTGAAAATGATTTCATACCATAAAAATTAGAGAAATTTGCAAAAAAAGGCTTCTATTTAGAATGTATTTACATTTTGCATGACACCACTGTTATTTGTAAGAAAAATGTTACACCTCTGACCAAACCACTTCAGAACAACAGTCACACAATTCCTCAAAGTGACACGTGTCCATCCAATGTGGTTTTGAAGTGATGTCCACTCCTGACGACCTCAACATGATTAGTGGTGACAATGGGCCAAGCCGGCTTAACCTCACTAGCTTGGCTCGCGCTCGTGACAAGTCGAGCTCGTGGCTCGTTGTGCGAGCTTGGGCTCAGCTCGTTGATTTTGGGCGAGCTCGTCATCTTTTCCCTTTTTTTTTTAAATAGAGAAAAACACAAATAATGCAATGAAAACACTTTTTAAAAAATAAAATAAAAAGTGTTAAAAAAATACAAATAATTTAATGAAGACACTTTTTTCTTTTTTCTTTTTTATTTATATCATATTGTAATATTTTTTATAAAGTATAAAATATTTATATAATGAAGACGAATTATTTTTTGAAATACATTTACAAAATATATTTTTTTTATTTCCTTTTAAAGTAGATAGAATGTAAACCCTCATCTTTTATCCAGGCTTGGGACCGATTACATCAATTTTAAGTAGACAGAGTTAAAAATTGTATACGAACAACTTGTTGTAACGTGTACAATTTTTAAAAAAAATTAAATTTAACGATTAAAAAATAAGGAAATTTTAATTAATATAATTAAATCAAATATCACTTACCTAACGATATGCAATTTCAGCATATTTATCATGAAGTCGAAAATGAGCGTCCGGTCAATTCTTCACGCACATTAATGCTTTCAAAACATCTTCTTTCAATTGGCTCCTGACATCGGTTAAAACCCTTTTACCTGCACTAAAAGCAGACTTCGAATCAACAGTGCTAATCAAAGGTGTCAGCAGATCTTTCGCAATTGCAGAAACAATTGGCCAACATCTTTCATACTTTCGCTAGAATTTAATTACTTCTTCTGAATTTTTTTTAATTTTTATGTCTATTGGCATATTATGATTGAAGTAATCAATTAATTCGGCAGGCATCGTATTTTGAGTTGCAACCGATGTTTGATAAGATGCAAATGTAGACGACATGACACTAGATGAACACATTGCAGTTGCATCATATCTAAATGTTTTAATACCTTGAAATAAATTCATTATTTCGGCATCATCTTATTCAATTTCAGTCGAAAGAGTAGGTGCAGAGAATACCCGACTAACATTTGCACCCATTCTTTCCGTATATAAATCATACATTCCACATAATGTTTGCTCTAAATTCTTATAGATGATAGGTGTATCAAATATTAAAGTTTTATTGATTCGATCAATTACGTATTTAGTTCCTGAAATATTATATCGGGAGTCCATTGCGCATGTTAAAGGAAATAACATTGGCAGTTCTTCTCAATATTTTCTAAACTTTAATTTCATAGCAATTATAATTTCACTAAAAGTAGAATCATTTTTATATTTATGAAATGTTCTTGCAATTATATAAAGACGTTCAAGTACCATACAGTTTGTGGGATAATAAACGCCGGATAAAATCTTTGTGGTCTCATAAAAATATGTCAAAAAATCGTTTAACTTTCAAAACTAAAACCCAATCGAATTCATTCAACATACCATCGTCATCACTTCTAACGTGTCTATTGTTATAAAAGTCAGTTATTAAATGTTTGAAACCTTTACATGACTTTAATAGCAAGTAAGTAGAGTTCCATCTATGGCCTACGTCGTCAACAAATGTTTTAACAGTCGTCACCCCTAGTTTGGCACAAAATTTTTCAAATGCTTGTTTTCTACTATGAGATATCGTAATATATACTAATGCATTCCTAATCATTTGAAATTCATCATTTATATATTTTAAGCCATTTTGCACAATTAAATTCAAAATATAACATACACAACGAATATGAAATAAATACCCACCAAAATCATGTTGAAGTATCCTACACAATTTATCGACGACTACTTTATTAACACTAGCATTATCAAAAGTAAAAGACCGAATTTTAGTCTCGCGATTATATTCTCTAATAATACTGATAATAGCATTATATATATTATTAGCATTGTGAGAAAATTCAATAATTCTAAAAGCAATAATTTTTTTATGTATGCACCAAAATGGATCTATATAGTGTGCGGTTGCAGCTATATATACTCTTTTATTAACCTCTTCCCATATATTAAAAGTTAAAGATATAACATTCCCATATTGTTGCAAATCCACAATTATTTGTTGTTTTGAATCATTGAAATAATGTATTGTATCGGCACGAATAGTGTTTCGACTTACCTCAAAGTACCTTGGTTGCAGATATTCTTTCACGAACGAGACGAAGTGTTGGTTGTCGGCACTAGCCAGAGGCAAATCAATGACGACAACAAATTTCACCATTCCGGTTCGAGTATTGTCCTCCGAATACACCCACGTGGATAGGGATGAAATTGTTGAACCGGCGCCTGGACTGTCAAATTGCAGTTATGTTTGACCAGTTGAAAGAAGTCCATGTCTGGCCGCACATACTTTGTAGTGGCGATTGAGATGGGTGGTACCAATTCCTTTTTGTCATACCAATCTTTATTAGCAATATTTACATACTATTTTAGATTATGTAAGGCCATCGACGACTTTTTTCGTTGAAATCAACTTAAAGCGATTTCAACATTTTGCTTATTTTTTTACCTTTCACTTTCCCCTCGCATATGGGATGTTTAATTGGGCATCTTCGTCCCCATGTTCCGTTTCGAGAACGTTAATATCATCCAAATCAATTGGATTGTGGCTTCTCTGATCATGAATGTGAATATCTTCTGGTATGGGTACGGCATCCTAGGCGATACGGGATGTGGGCCACAGGAGCTTATTCGTCAATTTCCAAATGAGTTTATTCGATATGGGATGTGGACCACATGGCGAATCGTCTAGGATGCTGCAATGGTCAATTTCCCTGCCACAAAGTCGATGAGCGGGTCGGCCCTTTTGATATCCTTAAACATGACACGCTGCAAGGTAAAGAGTAGATCCACTGAAATAACCGAAGTGTCCCTCAACTCCGAAGCGTTGGGCATTCCGAGGTACCCCCTTAACAAAATCTCTCCATCGCCATTGTCAGAAAGATATCTGTCAGGATCCCCTCTGCCTCCAAGGATCAATTGATGTGACGTCTCCATAGATCTAGTTGATGTGACATATCGACTTTATGTCAACTCAACTCAGCAGAACTAATTGCCCGCCCCACTTTAGATGCGGCTGATTGATGCCTATGAGCGGATGCCTACACTGTTAGATGTATACACGTGTCCCACATCCAACGGTGCTCTACGTCTATAAATATCCAAGGCTTGGCAATAGACAAAGGTAATAAAACTCACACAACTTAGCTCTCCATACTAAGAAACATATATTCTCCTTCTCACTCTCTTACACAACTTGAGCACTGTTCCGATCACCCAACGCTGACTTGACCGTTGGAGTGTATGCGGCTGCCACCACCACCACTATCGCTGGTTCCGGCCGTGTGCTTCTGACCGTGCGTTGTTGTGCACAGAAAGGATTACGTGGAGAAGCTATCCATTGGCCATGTGGAGGATCCAATTCTCGATACCGATGCAAGTAGCTTAACAAACAAAATACCCTTAATTAGAAATAACAAATCACAACTACATTTTATATTCTTTAACACTTTACATGCCATGTGTTTAACTCCTATTATTATTATTATTTTTTAAATTAATTACTACAAGCTTCAGATAGTTTATTAATTTTTTTTCCTTAAAAGATGGTCTTCATTTGTTGTGAGGTTTACAAAATGTTTGCTCTCTTATTTTTTAAATTACAGAGCGAAAACGAAAATCTATGAAAAAGACAAACCTTGAAAAAATAATAAATTAAAAACGTGTTGGAAAATATAGCAAAAACTTAATTTGAATTTTTTCCAACATTATTAAGTGGACATATGTAAATTATTAATTTTTACCATTCTTATATAAGTTTATTCATGGTAATTTATATTTAATGAGTAAAAATAACAAAAAATTAAAATAAAATGCTTTAAATCAACCAAGATGATTCATAGCTACTTCCTTTCGCGGCACTAGGCTTTCAACTCGGTCAATACTCCCTTTTGTTCCACCTAGGATAGTCTAGAAGACTTGTAGAGAGATTGATATGAAACACATGCCCAATTAACAAATGTAAAGCCCCCTACAAATAAAGAGGCTGGTGGGGAGTGATTTTGAGAATTGATTTTTTAATCGTTAGAAGAAAAGTGAGATCCACCCGTGAGAGAAGAAGTCAAATATAACGGCTGAAATAGTGAAATAACGGTCAAAAAAATCAATTTTTTGGGTGAAAAAATCGGGCCCAAACAGGCCCAAAATAAAAAAGGGAAAGACATTAGACATCGATGCATGCCTCTAATAGTTTAAACATATTCCACCCAAGAAAATGCAATATGATATTCATGAAAGAAGAGTTTCGATTGAAAAAGGTTGAGCATATATATTTGATAAAATGATCAATGCTTTCATTTTTGCTATACGCTGCAGGCTAGATTTTTTACTTAAAAGTCTTTGCCTTAATCTATTCTCTTTCGCTAGCTAGATTTTTGCAGGAAGAATTGATCACTTTTTCTTGATATTCTCTTCCTAAAGTATGCAATAGCTAATTTGAAATGCGTCATTTTTTCGTGGAGCTACCATACCTAAAATAAGTCAAAAAAACCTATTTTGAGCACGTTCATGTTCCTCTCTTACATTTTTGTTCAAGCTAGCAACATGAACTGTGGATTAATCAGGGATAAAGAGAAAGGGTTCAACCAATAATTGGCCTCTGCAATCATCTCTCTCTTCATCTAATCGCTCATGAAGGTGGGGAAAAATCAATCTATGGAGTTTTGAAGCTTAAAATAATTTGTTTATTTATTTTAATTTGATGTTATATCATCGTACCATTTTGCAGTTTAACAATTTTTCAAGAATTCATACACGTTTCTTCACAAGAAAAATTTAAGAATAGAAGACAAGTATATACCGTTAATAAAAATATAAAGAAGACAAATATAATACCGTCAATAAAATATAGAAATTTTTGTAAAAATGAAAATTAAAAAATGGAAAATCAATAGTGTAATCGAGATACTTGAATTAAAAAAAAAATTAAATTAAGAAAAAGATAACTCTAAGCGATAGGAAAAGATAGTTCTGGATTATAAAGTAATATAAATTAAAATTATAAAAAATTTCTAAAATATGTATATATAATGGAAAATTTGTAAAATTTTATATTTTTTTCCTACAAAATGTGTTTGTTGTTACCAAAACGTATAGTAGACATGCAAAAGGTAAATTTACAAAATAGAGTATGTAAATTGTAAATATATTTATACCTTCAATGCAGGTTGTATTTTGTACCATAAAATTTAAGAGAACCTTTTTCTTTGGTGACCCCTTAAAAATGTATATTGACCTATTTGGTACAGAATAATTTGAAATGAACTTCTAAAATCAATATCTTAACAAGAATAATTCTACTTCATATCTCTCGAATTTATTTGTAAAATATATGTTAAAATGGTTTTTAGTTGAGTTAAAATTCATACAAAATTGGTATTGTTTTTACTAACAAAAAAGAAAATTGTGATATAAAGCAAAATAAAATTGTAAACCTTTCTTTAATTTATACCAAAGCTTCACGAAAGATGTCTATAAATTAATTATCGAAAATTTTAGGAATAAAGCTTCTCTATTGATATCGAGCAATTACTAAGCATATTGAATATTCCCGTACATAGCTAAATTGAATAACATAAAAAATTAAAATTCATATATACCAACTTGAAAAAGAGATGATGACAAAATATAAATAAATAACAGAGAAAGGCAAAATTTTGACTGGCACCAAAACCTGGGGCCATTGGCAAACTAATATATGGTGGGTGTTAACATCACCAACTTGAAAAGTATAAATATTTTTTTTTTTGTCCTTTTTCAATAATTTAATATAATATAATTCATTTCCTTATTAGCCACACTCATTATACTTTAGTAAGAATTGGATACCTATCACTTTGAAGAAAGCAACATTTTTTTTTTGGTAAATAAATATTTATTTATATTAGAAGTAAATGAACCTAATGAATAATGGGGAAAAAAAATGATGTAATCAATTTTTAATTTATCGGGAACAAAATTTAGTCATCGCTATATATCATGACAATTGAACCAGTATAAATAATATTGTCATTGATAATTTTATGTTTTGTTAAAAAGGATAAATGAATCATAGATGAAATTGAGAATTATCTATTGTCAACAATTATTTAATGATTTTATATGCGTAAGGGTCAACATGACCTATTTATTGATAATTGTATTGAATCGAAAATAGTAGATTTTTCTAGACACGCAAGCAAACAATTCCAATGATATAATAGAATCAAAAATATTAAATCTAAATAATACTAGTTAAGTTTTAACTGGAAATATATCGAACGATTGATATAGCCATAGTCCAATTTTTTAAGAAAATTTCGAGAAAAATATCCGTTGTTATTTATGTTGAAAAATAGTCGAACTTAGCCCCTGTTTGTCATTCATTATTTTGAAAATTAAAGAGTTTTGAATGGTAATTTTTGGAGAATTTATAGTTAAAAAGTAAAGAAACTTTATTGGTTTGTATGTAGAATATTTTATTGTGCAAACGTGTGGAGAAGAATAATATGAATCAAGCTACTTGTACATTGTGCTTTACATCATCTTTGATATTGTGTCACGTGTTGTCACATGATTGAATAGTTTTTGAATTCAACACACTTTCCCGATAATTTGAATTTGCATACAATGTCAATGTCAAACACTATGTACAAAATGTAATGTACAATGAGATTTATTCGAATAATATTGAAGTAAATAATTTAAAATTTTAAATATGGAATCATGTAACAGAGTCATATTCAAATTGTTTGAAATAAAATAATTTAAAAATATCAGAAGCATCGGATGAACGAGGTAGAGAATAAATTCATGTTGGACCAGATGGCACTAAATCACGTGAATTTATTCTTAATTATCCAAATTTATGGAGAATAAATCAAGTGTTAATTAATTGTAAATTTATAGTACACGAACTTGGATTTTAATAGTTGTTATTAGCACACAGAAATCTTGGGTTCGGTCCATCCATAGTTTTGTATGTTGGAAAGGCGGCTATGATTTTTCACGGACAAAACTTGTTCAATTTGTCGATTATTTGTTTGCAATAAAGCTATCGAATTTTAAAAAGTTAAAAATTACTATTGCGATTAAGAGCTTGTTTGGTGGAGATTTGGTTAACTGATTTTTTGACCGTTAAAATAAAATGGGTCCTACTTATGAGAGAAGAATTCAAAAATGAAGGTTGAAATAATAAAATAACGGTAAAAAAATTAATTTTAATTGATTTAAAATCTGTAACAAATAAGCATTGAGATATTGCTTTTGAGTGTTGATAATTTTTTTAAAAGTATTTTATCGAATCAGAAGAGTTTTTGAATGAACATCACCCAGAGTGACTAAGTGACTTCTTTAAAATGCTTTTTCTAATATATTTTCTAAAATGAAGACCCAAAATAAAAAATGGAATTATGTCTAGATTAGCCTCGAGTTGAGCGCATGGAGCCCTAATAGAAACAAAGGCGATGTACCAAAAGTTGTTGTGGTAGAATGTCGAAGCGATATGCTCTCGTCTTGGATAACATCTTCCATGACGTTGCTTTGTCCCAAAGATCTTTCGTACAAGATCGTTTATACATCTAATTGATTTGACAGTTCTACAGTAGACATTTTTGGATCAACTTTTCATGTGGTAGCCCTAAAAACGTAAGGTAGCCATGTTTCAGTTTATTTAAGGTTGCATCTAGTCGAGAATAGTTGGATTCGACGCCTATAAAGTTAACCTATGAGCCATTAAGATGAAGCCGTACATTGCACATCCAATAATGTCCACTTCTTCCCTTCCATCATAAAAACTCAACATTTGGTGCCATCAATTCTACACCACCTCGGAACCTTATATACTCCATGCTAATATCACCTTCTCCCGCACCCATCATTGATCTCTCTGTCATCTGACAAACATGAAACATCCACGCCAACAACTTGGCACAATCTTTTTCATCTTCATTTTAAAGACGCCACACTGGATAACTCCCTCATCCGTCCCAGCATTCGCCTAATTACCTCAAGTGCGTGACACGTCATCGACAGCCTCGGAAAATCCAAATATATCCTCCGAGTGGGACCCACCTATTCCACCCATAACGTTATCCTAACACGGGAATGATCGCCCATCTCTGGAGCCCAAGTCGACATGATTTGCCCACACTTTGAAAACGAAGGCCCGAACTTATTATTCAATTAGCAAGTTAGTCCTCAGTCTCCTTGCTCCTCAACTATAAATAAAGATAGTGTACTTTTTGGTTTGTACAACTCAAGTTGGACCTTATTATATGTATATCAAGTTTTACATAATGAATTATATAATGTCACATATCATTAAATCATTTATCAGTTTAAAATTTAATCCCTTGTATACCATTTTATATAAAAGCAGAACAATCCAATATGTTGTGCTCTACATAATCTCTCATGTTAAAATTTTTATTTAGTTCTCGTTTGGCCCCCATTCTCATTCTTATTCTTTTTTTTCTTTTATTTTCAATTGCACAATCTTTCATAAAATAATATTATACAGGAATAAAAAAATCAATTTTTTCAACCACACATTTTTCAAAAAAACACTATTCGAATTGGAAAGAATAGGGGTCAAACGAAGGCTTAATCTTTTCCCTTCACATTATTTTATTTAATCCCTTATATACTATTTTATATACAAGTAGCACAATTCAATATGTTTTATCCTACATTTCTCAATATCGTATCAAGTTGAGAAACAAAGAAAAATTTATAAAGTGTCTATATAAAGACCACATATTAATTTAATCGATTTTTAATAGTTTTACGGCCTATTTGGCATGATTAAGAAATCAAAAGTTACATCCGAAATAAAAAAAAAAAAAAGAAGAAGAAGAAGTTATTTTTGAATATATTTAGATAATTTTCTTGAAGTATTTTATTTGATTAGAATAATTTTTCGAAGAAATTAATTACCATAACATTTTTAGAAAGCTCTTTTACAGAAGGCAAAAGCTTGTCGAAAAGGACATAAGAATTATTGGTGCAACTATGACAAAAAATTGTTCTTTCTTATAAAGGTCAGTGCCGAGTTTGCTATTCGAGCAATAGTTTAGGATCAAATAGTAAACATTTTACCAAGACAATAGCTTAAATTTGATATTCAATGACCAATTTGCCCTCATGTTCTTTCTATAAATCCCAAACCCCCTTCTCCTCATTCCTTCCATTCCATTAGCCACTCTCTTCATTTCCAATAGTATATCCGCGTTTTGTGTGTGTGTTTTTTATATTTTGGAGAGAAGATGTTGGGAGTGTTTAGCAGCTCGATAGTTTCGCCGCCGGAAGAGCTGGTGGCGGCCGGAAGTAGGACGCCGTCGCCGAAGGTGACAGCGGCTAAGCTGATGTCCAGGTTCCTGGAGACGAACTCATCGGCGGTGTCCATGCAGATTGGCGATGATGTCCAGATGGCTTACACTCACTGCAACCAGTCGCCTTTACAGCCCAGGTATACTATACACGCTTTAAAAATTTGATTTTAAAATACTAAAAATAATTGGGGATGATACTGAACATTAAGTTTGGTGATACTGAACATTAAGTTTGGATTTATGGTGATCAAATATTGGGATGATCTGATGAGTTCATGCTTGCTGATGGTGCTTTATCTCAGTGAAGAAAGGAATTTTTAATTTTACGATCTTGAATTGTTTCATTTTTATTAGTAGTTTCAAATTTAAGATTAATTAAGGAATTTGAAAAGTATAAGGATGAAATTAACTTTTAGTACTAATTATAAACAGTCGAATCACGAAATTTATCCAAATTGTGAGTCGGTGAGACGAAAGAAAAGAAAAGAAAAGAAAAGGCATTTTCGTAATTTTCTCTGTTTTTGGATTTTATTCCATGATTCTGTAACTTTATATAGATATTGGTATCTGTATCAAATATGTATGTAATTTTCTCTGTTTTTGGATTTTATTCCATGATTCTGTCACTTTGTATAGATATTGGTATCTGTATCAAATATGTATGTATGTATGCGTGCATATATTTTATGTAATTTCTGGATTTTTACTTTACTCTGCATACTTCTCTATAGATCCACGTGTGACAGAGTCCATTTATAGCCCATTTGGCAAATTTATAAATGGTTTATAAGGTGGAATAGTGGCCCTAAAAGAGAGTGAGGATAACAATTAATAGTGATGAATAAATTAATGTTTGACTTTTGATTGAATTATAAACCATATATTTGTATCCAAACGATTAATTCATATGGGAAATATTTCTGTACTACACGAAGAGGCAAGAACCTATATATTTTTCCGAGCTTTAGATAATATGATTTTTCTTCGTTTCGGAGTTTAATCAAAGTTAATAATTGAAGAAGATCGAAACCTGGCAATTCTTGATCTTGCATTAGGAGCAAGGATTATTACTTGAAACCAAATTTTTTGTAAATTGCAAGTGAAGAGTCTGAAGACTGATATTGACCTGTATTGCCTAGCTTGATTAATTGATAAAAGTCATGAAATATATTATTAAAATTAATTGTTAATTTTGATGTAGATTTTTATCAACTTTTTAGTTAAATTAAATGGGTTAAATCCATCAATGATCACCCAACTTTGTACTTAATGTCACCATAGGCACCTAATTTTATTTTGTTTTATCATTGCTACCAAACTTTATACTTAACATCCATGGTCATCGAAGTTGATATTATTTCATCATAGCTGCCCAATTTCATACAACGTTACACTGTGGCCACCCAACTTTTGCATTATATATATAATACGAAGTTATCATTTTACCTCCTTTAAATTAGTGAAAAGGGTGAAAAGAAGTTGGGAGGTCATGGTAAAACGTTATATGGTGAAACATTATATGAAATTGTGTGGCAATGGTGAAACGTTATATGAAGTTGGGTAGCCATGAGGACACTAAGAGCCTGTTTGGAAGTGATTTTTTTCCCCCCAAAAAATTGATTTTTTTACCGTTATTTCATTATTCCAGCCGTCATATTTGACTTCTTCTCTCGTAGGTGGACCTCATTTTTTTCTAACGGTCAAAAAATCAATTCTCAAAATCACTCCCAAACAGATTCTTAAGTATAAAGTTGGGTGAAATTTGGTGGATTTAACCCTGAACTAGATAGGAGCTTAGCCTATGTTTGAAAGCTTCGTTCTTACCCTTCCAGGAATATTTAAATATACAATTGTCTTGTAAGGTGGGATGATTATTGACTTTCATCTCTAAATTTGATGGGCCAACATATGTTCTTGAACATATTTTAAATGGAGCTTCAGCTTTTAATTATTCGTGTGGTGAGAATTGACATTAATTTGAATGTAAATTGTATGACAAATGGCAGATCATTTGCAGTCAAGGACGACATGTTCTGCTTGTTTGAAGGAGCGCTCCACAACTTGGGGAGTCTGAAACAACAATACGGCCTTGCAAAGTCTGCCAACGAGGTACTTTTGGTGATTGAAGCCTACAAGGCACTTCGTGACAGGGCACCTTACCCTGCAAACCGAGTGGTTGGCCACCTCGAGGGGAGTTTCGCGTTCATGGTATTCGACAAGTCGACTTCCACTTTATTTGTGGCTACCGTGAGTATTCCCACCTACCGAAAGCCAAATTTTAATCTTTATTTAGTGGTCTTTACTGACAGTTAAGTTGGTGGTGGCGTGACAGGACCAATTCGGCAAAGTTCCTCTCTATTGGGGGATCACTGCTGATGGATATGTCGCATTTGCTGATGATGCTGATTTGCTAAAGGGTGCTTGTGGCAAGTCACTTGCTTCCTTCCCACAAGGTAATTTCCTAAAATAATAATTTTTCGATGAACAATATCAAAATAGAATAACGAGAATAGTTGATTGTGCCAACAATGATAAATTTGGGATTTTTCTCAATAACTAATTCTCTGTGTTAACATAATTGTGTTGGTTGATTTTTCAGGTTGCTTCTTTTCCACTTCAGACGGAGAACTTAGAAGCTATGAGAATCCCAAAAATAAGATCACCGCTGTTCCTGCTACCGAGGAAGAGATATGGGGAGCGAAGTTCATGGTAAGATGCTTTATTTTATTTTTTTTCTGTGGAATTATTGTTTCGAATCCTTCAAGGCTACTTATGGAATCTATGTGAACATAGACATTATTGAACATCATGAGGTGGATAAAACAACATTGTATTATTATGATCACGACGTTGGACGTAGACAAAACCACATAATTTTTTCCTTGTTTGGCCGATACTTTGTTGTCTGACAACTTGTGTGGATGATATTCAGGTGGAAGGGCAAGGCGTTTTGGCAGCCACAAAATAGAAGAAGGAATTATCTTTATTGAAAATGATAGAGCTCAAATTGGTGGGAAACGAAGGGAAAAATGAGTGGCATGTAAATGAATGGAGGAGATGTGCTTTGTGTCTTGTCAAGTATTAGAAATGAAAGAGGGAAGTTTGTATTGAGATATTCCTTATCTGCTTTCTTGTAACAGTGTTTAATCGTTGTATAGCCTCCTTTTAGTAGTGTAATAATGTTTGAATCGAAGTTTGAAACTGATCTTGTAACAGTGTTTAATCGTTGTATAACCTCTTCTTTTAGCAGTGTAATAATGTTTGAATCGAAGTTTGAAACTGATCTTGAACTGCGTTTTTATTCATATCGACTTATTGAGTGTGGCGAGAGAGGGAAATGGGTCGGAAAGAAAAAAAGTCTCGAGGTCAGGCATTGCGAGTCGCTCTCAATTGACGAGGAGTCACTTGTGGCTCACGTTCGAGTAGTGGTTTATTACCTTCTCAAACGGTAACACGTGTTGACACATAAAAATTCAGCCCAATTCGAACGGTCCAAGGAATGAAGCCCAATTGGAGGATCCCCAAATCAGATAGTCCAAAGAACGAAATCCAATCAAACAAATCAAGATGAAGGCCCAAATAGGGAGGTCCAACAATGCGGTAACGCCATCGCCCAAGTTTGCAAGTCGCCCAGAATCTGAGCGAATGGAGTGCCATACAGTCGCCCAGAGCTGTTACTCTATTCTCGCCCAAACCTTCAAGTCGCCCAAAGTCTTAACAAACATAAAGCGTTGTGGTTATCAAGACGTGCCGTTATCAAAGCAATTATTAAAGCAGCCCTATCACGTTCCACGATTCAAGGAATTCAATCGAAAGCGGTTGAACGACGAAGAGTAATGGCAGCAATTAAAAAAGGCAGTTTTCATGACAAGTTGGCCATTACGAGGAAAGTGGGCAGTTATAGGACGATCAAGCGGTTTTTAGGCGGTTGATCACAAAGAGATCGTCTATGAAGTATAAAAGGGAGAAAAAACATAGAGCAAAAGACCGAATCAAAAACTCTCGAACAGAGAACATGTAATTTTAATTTCTTTAACTTAGACTTAAACATTTTTCTTTCAATAACTCGTATGCTTGCCCCCCTTGGAGGCACGTTGTTTTTAATTTCCAATTGTAAAGTCATCGTCAATAAAAGAACACCTCTTTTTGGGACTTTGTCTCAAGAGGTTTGTCTCTTACACAATCGTTTGATCCCTTTTAATTGTTAGCGACTAACCCGCGCGAAACAACACGTTTACAAACATTACCCATAATGACCTAAAATTATACAAAAATGTTATTTATACATCACTTTTTTCTTTTTTACATCAATTTTCACACTTCCTCACAAAGATGGACTTCACGATTATTTTAATCGTTGACCCCACTCACTTGCATGTATGTGTGCTGTGAAAAAAGGTGTACTAGTAGAATGGTTGTAAATTATATAGTTCAATATTGCGTAGTAAAATTGTTCTCGTGTCATTTTCTTAATGGTTTATGAAATTAGTTTAGAGGATTATACCGTCTACCATCATAATTTTGTGTCTGAAAACTTGAATTACCATTTAAGGATGACTTGCATATCGATTAAAAGTATCTGTATACAAGGTAGAACTTTTAAAATACAACATAGTTTTGATATTTGAGTAATGCTTGGGGTACATAATGACGTCCATAATGCCCAAATGACACCCCCCCTATTGGAGGAAGCGCCACTTGGACATTATGGATATCATTATGGTGCCCATTATGTTCAAGTAGAATAATGCTTGATAGTTTCGTGGTGTTAAAAAAACAAATGTTTGTAATCTTATTAGTGGAACCATACGTATATTGACTCTTAGCATTGCACAAAAAGGAGACATGAAGTCATTCACATCCACAATCAAGGACGGACCCAAACTTTTTGTACTGTGGGGTCAGAAATTAAAATGTAATTTTTTAAAACAATATAATATTAATAAAAATAAGAAAATACACTATTATAATTGTAATCTACACATCTTGGTACTTTAAAAACTTTGTATAATTATATCATTATCTGTCAAATAGATTTTGATAATTGTATATTATTGTTTATCACCTCGTTGATAAATGCTGAGCCGATAATGAGTAAATCAAGCTGAATGTAGAAATTAAATAAATTGAAATAAAATTCAAATTCAATCTAAGAAGTAAATGAAATTCAAATTTAATTCCAAAGTAATTTAAATTACATTCAATCTTTAGCGATCCTAAATTTTTTTATGCCATACTCTATTTAAAATTTGCTAATAAAATGATGGAAATTATATTGAGAAATTTGTTGTGCAAAAATAATAAACGTTAATGAAATAATTAAAAAAATTTAAAAGAAAGACAAGTTAGACTTTTTTTTAGAGACGTACATTTGATGCATGTTTAACTAATTACGATATTCGTTTGGACCATTCGATATAACTACAATGTAGTTCTTGAAAAGAACTTCTAAGTGATATAGGTGATTTGTAGATTTGGCTAGAGTACGATTGTCGGCGAAATTTTAAAGTTAGCATATTATCGAAATTTTCGAAATATTAGTTTGGAATGGTCAATTTTGACACGTTGTAACTTTTCTTATAGTTGGCCGTTTCGTGCGCTATTAATAAGTGAAAAACTAAGCCATGAGCATTTCGAAATGGTATTAAAAATGTAATATTTCGACTTCGTTTGACATTCTGTAATGTATGTGTCAAAGTAAGTCGTGAAGTAAACGATTACAAGTTTTGGAAAAAAAAAATGTGACCCATGTAAGTCCATCCATGTCCAGAGTTTTGAGGGAGTACGGTGTCAAAATTAGTGAAACGGTGACATGGAGAATTAGCAAATATTGTAGGGAGTTATTACGAGCTTGTGTTTAAGAGGATATTTTTTTGCTTCGAAGCTTGAAAAAAAGGGTTCTTTGTTGGATGTTGACCCATGTCTAGACGGGCGATCCTTGAAAGAGGAATTTGGGGTATGGCAGAGAATGATTGTATATTCCCATTGTTGGAGTATAAAATAATGCTAGTTGGTCATGGCCTCCAAAACTCTAAGGGGTAGATTTTAACATTGGAAATGCATATTGTTTACATCTTTGTTCGATGGACAATGTTTCCACCAGCCAAACATCGATTTTGTGTTAAACATAAACAGTTAGGTCAACTTGACTAATCGAATTTATACCTGCAGAAGTCATCGTTGATATGAATTATAGTAACTAGATCTTTCCCTCCTCGTTCCTCATAAAATATTAGCCGTCAATAGGGCAAGTTAATAAAATAATATGGAGAGGGGAGGGGGACTTAGCCTTTATATAGGAAATTAGCAAGCCGTCCATTACGATTCAAACTCTAATTAGAGTTTACATATATTTCTGACCTATATACTTAAAATTACCACATCATATTAAATACAACTCGTAAGGTGTAAAATGTCTAATTGATCATTTAATAAATTTGGCCCAATTACAAATATCATAATGAGCCATACATCTAATTCGTAAAATAAATAATCAAATGTGAAGCCCATATTAGAAATATTCCAACAATTCACATCCACAATTTTGAAGGAGCAGAATGTCAAAATTAGTGAAACGGTGACGTGGAGGGCTAGGAAATATTGTAGGGAGTATTACGAGCTTGTGTTTGAGAGGATATTGTGTGCTTCGAAGCTTGAAAAAAAAAAAGGTTCTTTATTGGATGTTGACCTGTGTCTAGACGGGTGCTTCTTGAAAGGGAAATTTGAGGTTTGGTAGAGAATGATTATATATTCCCATTGCACATGCCATTGTTGAAGTAGAAAATAATGCTAGTTGGTCATGGCTTCTAAAACTCTTAGTAGTAGTTTTTAACATTAGAAATGCATATGTTTTTTTTTTATCGGTAAATGTAAATTTCATTGATCAAAATTTTATGTACAAGTAAATCAGGGCATACCTGGGCAAAACAAAGCCAATGTTACGTACAATTACTCTGGGCATACCTGGGTAAAACAAAAATAATGAAGTACAATAAAATCAATGACCCAGCACTAAGGACTCGAAATGAATCAAGACATCCGGATACAAGGAGAACATAACTTTATATACGTGTGTCTTGATTTGTCTCACAATACAATCCAAGTGAGGTGTAAAGTCTTCAAAAGTCTTCTTGTTCCGAGTTAACCAAATGTAGTAGACGGTACTAGCAAGTGCAATCCTTTTAGTCATGCTGTCCCACGTGTCTCTTTCTTTATCCACTTCAATAAACTAGCAAGTGTAGACATGGATCTTCTGATGCCGAGCCACTGTTTGATCCTCCCCCATAATGATGATGTGAAAGAACATTCAAAGAATAAGTGTCGGCTTGTTTATGCCATATGTCCACAAAGAACACAATTACGGTCAATCTCCAAATATTGAAATTTGTCTTTAGTTAGGAGTTTAGACTGAACCCCTAACCAAAGCAAAAATGAGTGCTTCGGTTTTATGCAAGATCTCCAAACATAGGCAGCCTAGATCTTCTTAGTACCTCTCGACTGGAAGTATTCATAAACATTTTTTGTGCAGAATTTTTCACCAGTTGACCAGGCCTTTAATCTATCCAATACTGCTTGAAATAACTCACTGTTCCATGTAGCCACAACATGCTAATTTGAGGTTGTTTCAACTGATCGAATCAGGTTGCTGCCTCCAACTGAACGGATAGCCGGGGCTGTCCTTGTATTCAAACTAGAGGGCTGTAGTAGTTTACAGCAATGTATCCCTAATTTTCAGCAGTTTTTTGAAGAGAGGAGAGTGATCTTTCCTTTGTAAAACATCGCAAATGCAAGTCCCTTTAAGGTAAAATTGGTTAACCCAACATATCCAAAGAATATCTTCTTCTTTTTTAATGAATATTCCAAAGAGATTTAACAAGTAAAGCTGAGTTCGAACTCTTCAAGTCCTTCAACTCAAGATCTCCTTCATCTTTTGAAAGGCAAACATCCCTCCAAGCCACCAAAGACTTCTTGGAACCCCAAAGAAATTTCCGCAAAGGCTAATAATTCTTAAAATAATTGTAGCCAAGATAGGGAAGATAGAAAGCTAAAAACATTCAACAACTTGAAGGACCACCCTATTAAGTTCCACATTGCCCACATAAGATAGAGAGGAGCAATTTCAAGCACCAATATAAGCTGTAATTTTTTCAAGGAATGGAGTATAACAGCTAACTTTGAATTTCTCCAAAGCAAGAGGGATATCCAAATAACGAAATGGCATAGTACCCTTTGGGAAATTAGTGAGTTCAAGGCTATCATCAAGCTCTTGCCCATGAATACCAACTGTATACAAGCTGGATGTTAAGATGTTCATCCTTAAACCCGATACAAGACTAAAGTTGGAAAGGCAATCCATTAAAATTTGCACCCACATAACATCTCCTCTTGCAAAGAGCATCAAGTCATCCGCAAAAGCTGAATGAGTGATCCTTAAGGGACCACATTTAGGGTCGTAATTGAAATCACTATCATTTGTGGCGGCCTTAACCATTCTTGAAAAATATTCAAGACAAAGCACAAACAAAAAGAGGGATAGAAGGTCATCTTGTCAGAGGCCTTTCCCACCTTTTGAAGAAGCCATGTAAACTCCCATTCGAAGCTATGGAATATGTTGGAGAAGTAACACACTCCATAACCCATTGTATAAATCTCAAGGGAAAATGAAACCCTTCAAGAACTCCTTTAAGGAAATCCCAACTCACTGAATCATAAGCCTTCTTTAGATCAATCTTAAGGAGGCGTCTAGGAGCAACCCTCTTCCTATTATATTGTCTCATGAGTTTTTGGACAAGATGGATACTTTCCGTCATACTTCTACCCTTGAGTAAAGTTGCTTGTGCATGATCCATGATGCTAACCAAAATAGGCCTCAATCTAAAAGTAAGGATTTTAGTAATCACTTTGTAGATAACATTACAATATAAGCCTATAATCCCCAACATTTAGAGTGTGACTAGACTTTGGCACCAAAGCAATGATTGTGCGATTGATTTCTTTGAGAATAGATCTTGATTAGAAGAATTCCTTGATGACCCCCGCAAAATCATCCTCAATAATTCCCCATGCTTTTTTAAAGAATCATGCCGTGTAACCATCCGGCCCGAGGGATTTATCATCTCCAATACTAAAGAGGGCTTTCTTGATCTCTTCACTAGAAACGTCCCGAATAAGTGAGTTGCCTTGTTCCAAAGATACCAAAGGCTGGTAACCAAAAACATCCTGCTCAATAAGCCGAACGGGGTAGCTTGTGCCAATCAATTTGGTGTAAAATTGGACAAATTCCCAAGCAACTTGATCTTGTGAAGTAGCATACATCCCATCCTCTTTGAGCATAGTAGCAATAAAGTTTCTTCTAGTGTTCCTTTTCACCACGGAATGAAAGAATTTAGTACACTTGTCACTTTGCTTAAGGAAAATACACTTTGCTTGTTGATAATAAAAGATCCGTTCCGTTTCACATAATCTCATAGCTTTTTTCCTCAAATTTGCCACCATAAATTGGTGGTGCACGTTTGTGGCCCAATCATGAAGCTTTAGCCTCCAATTCTCTTTTTGCTTCATTTGTTCTAGTAGAAATGTGCCCAAAGTATAAGCATTGAGCTCATTCAATGCTTCTTTTAATTTATGCAACCTCTTGGAAAACACAAATTGCTTTGTCCCCTTCACTTCAAAATTCTAGCTTCCTAGAACAAGTCCATGGAAGTCCTCATGATTTATTTACATGTTGAAAATTTTGAATGGTTTCCTCAAGATCATAAATGGACACAATGCAAGGAGAATGGTTGAAAAGGCATCCGAAAGGTAAAAAATCCGCAATTCCATGTGCACCATTTTGTATCCAAATGTCATTTACCATAGCCCTACCAATTTTGCTCCAAACTGAATTGTTAGTCCATGTATAGAAACAACCAATGGAGCGCACATCTGTAAGACCGACATAAAGGCAATAATTAGCAAAATCTTTAATTTCATAAGGTGTTAACTCTGCGCCATTGCTTTTCTCATCAAATTGAAGTATATTGTTGAAATCACCAAGAATCATCTAAGTCAAAGAAACATTTGCACTAAAATCCATAATGTTGCTCCAAAGCGACCTTCGGCTAACAATAGTATGAAAAATATAAACAAAGCTAACAATAAAGGTGTAAGATGTTACCTTGCAAGTATCAATACAATGGATGACTTGTGGTGTAGTCTCCAAAACTTCTAATTTGAGTTTGTAAGCATTCCACAAGATCAAAATTCGCCCGGCTCTATGAGTGCAAAAATTGTTGACTTGCATAAATCCATTAAATTTGTTTCGCATAACTCGGCTCAACTTAATTTCTCCAAGCTTCGTCTCCAAAATATCCATAACATCAATGCAATATTGCTTGATGAAATCTCGAATCACATTTTATTTGAGGAGGGATTCAAACCCCTAATATTCCAAGATGCGATCTTCATGATGTTGAAGCTCTCCTTTGCTCATCATCCTTACTTTTGAGCTTATCATTGCTAGTTGATTTGGAGGCCACCCTTTCAAGTCGGACATAGAAACTACCCTAGAATTTTCTAGTAGAACGCTATCATCTGCCTGTACCTTAGAGGAGAAATATGCGCTGAATAGCTCCCACAATCAGCCCCTTTTTCCTGTTAACGACCTCAATGAATGGAGCCTCAACTTAGTCCAGAATCTACCCCTGCTGGCATTCTCAATTTTCAGTTGCAACTGACCAATGTTTCGATTAAGAGATTGCCTTTGTTGGCTGTACAAATCCATAGGCTGCTGGTCCTCATTCCCGATGGTGATTTCTTAAGCTCAGTGTTCGTAAAAATCCTGCAAGCGTACGAGGTCGTTGTACAAATAATAGTCATGATGAAAGTGTTATTGTCCCACAGGGAATAATGATCAATTTTAGTATATTTGATATGTTTAAATTCGTGATCGTAACAAAAAGTGATTTGTGAATAGCTAACTAATTTTTGTAACTAAAATTTGAAATATAAATGAAAGTTGGTTTAAAAATCAAAGAAGTGAACGTATTGGATTTCAGATGCCACTGATCAATTATTAGTTCCATCTCAGCCAATTATAATTATCTCAACTTAAGCAATTGTGACGATTGATAATTCTACCACTATTTATTATTCTTTCCCAAGATATAATAAACATATGATTAGTACGAGACGATCATATTCCTAATCCGAATTCATATGGTAAACACGCATTGACATTTATGATTATTACACATGGCTACACACGTAACAAATATTATTCCTAACATTCATTGTTCATGTGTTCCAATAACAATGTTCTATCTACTGTGAGTTTTTCAACATTAAGAATAAGCAACTTATTGTCCTAATGGTGCGCAAACATCAAAACAATATAAGTATGCATATTAATGGAATCACAATGTAAGAATTAAGTTAAAAACACAAGTTCTTGAATTAAAAACTAAAAGTCAAACAGTTTTGCCATCCATCCAATACACAAGATAGTTGGCCCAGCATCTTAACGCATGAAAGCCATGAAAAATAAAAGAAAGTCATCACTCGAATCATTAAAATATGAAGATAATCTGGAATCCTTCAATTTATGCCTTCAAATCCGGATCCAAGCGATGAAATCTTCGTTCTTCAATATATTTCTCTCTATTTCTCTTCAAAGTTGGCTTGCAATCTAATGGATTCTAGGTTTGGATGAATTCTCCTATTTATATGGTCCCCAAAAGACTCCTTCCCAAAATAAAATAAGGAAACCCGAATTTGTCTGCGTTTAGCCTTGGGGCATGCTCCTTATTGATTTGGGGTGTCTCAGACACTTCGTTTTGGCCTTGAGACGCGCACCTTGACTAAGTTGCAGCAACAGAACAGCTTTCAATATTTTTGTCATAACTTTCTCTTCCGATATTTGATTTAGGTGATTCAAAGTATGTTAGAAAGCTTACTTAGAGGACTATAATTTTTGCAAAAATAAAAATTTTCCAATTCGAATGTTTGCTATTCAAAATCTGGGTCTCAAATTGAAGCTAAAAATTCGGAGCATAACTTTTTCGGCTAGAAATTGATTTGTGAAAATGCTTCAACTCTATTTCATTCTTTGACCTTCAATTGCATCCAATTGATGTCATATGATCTTCAATCATCATTTTGCGGTCCAAATCAACTATTGAATATTTACACTGGTCCCCAAACTTTGAAATTCCTTCATTTTCACACTTTTTTTTTTGTTATTTTCTCCCAAATTTACAAATTTGTATTGATTTCAACCTAGCAAACATAATTAAAACAAAATAAGGCTATAACTCATTCAAATTACTAACAAATACTCTAATTTAATGGCCTAGATAAGTGTATTTTATACACTTATCACTTGGCTAGCTAGCTTAGTTGAAACATGATGCAAATTATGCTATTTTCCATCAGCTGCAACATCTCCTTTTTTTTTTTTTTTTTTTTTTTTTTTTGAGATTTCAAAGTTTGGCCTCCATCAAAGCCTAGTTTCTTCATATTACATGCTGAAGATGTGCACCCAAACATCATACATCTCGCACAAATTTTTGGAACATGTTCATATTCAACTTGTTGAATTCTCATTTTTCATTTAGGTAAATTCATAGCTACAGAATGAAAAAGATCCTTCGATGCATCCACTTCCACAGGGACTCTAGCATATGAAAGTCTCCCTTTAGTAGTTATAAGTTTATCCGTGGAGATAGGATTACCAATCTTAGAAGCAATTTTAGCCAAAGCTCGAGTATTCCAACAATCAAATGGGAGACCTAGAAGCTTGACCCAAACCGGCAATTGGCTTACCTCCTTATCATCAAAATCAAAATAGCACAGCGGGGCATAACTTTGAGCATAAGAGGCCTCTCGAACACAAAGTATGGACCCCCATGTAACACACTAGCTCTAGTAGCCTCGTCCTTGAACTTGAAGATCAACCACCCACTTTTACGCACAAAATATTGGTATTCAATTTTCCACAAATTGCATTACCCAGAAAACGGCCAGCAAAAACCCCAAGATTTGTCCACATCATCCACATGTTGGAAAAAATTCCAACTTTGGGGGCCACACATGTACATTTATTAGAATGTGTGGTGCTATTTTAAAGTAAATTTAGTCGATAAAGTGATCCATTGGATTTAATTCTGGATTAATGGGTACTAAATTTTATGGGATTAAAGTGTAGAGACCAGAAGGTGTTATTTTGAATTGATGAGCGGCTGATTTTAAATAACTTAAAGTTAAAAACTGCCAATTACAGTTATTTTAATAAATGGTTATGGTCCCCAATTTGAACGTGATTTTTTTTTTTTGGTATCTCTACATCCTCATCAACAGAGACTTTTCAAGAAAACAAAGGAAAGAAAATCACATATCAATTGGAAGATCAAAACCCAATTAAAGCAGTCAGATTCTTTGATCAAGGTATGTTTCCGCACTTTTCATTGTCTCTTTGATTTTAACATGGAATTTATGATTTTATGAAAGGATTTTATGAATATGGTTCCTTTCAATTTGTGCAACAAATGGTATCAAAGCCATCCATTGTTGAAATCTTTGAAAAATTGCAATAATTTGGTATTTTTTGGGTTATTGTTATGGATCTTCCATGATATTTATATGAAATTTATATTACTGCAATTTTTGTTTTGCCTTTTGAGATTTTCATATTTAACTATTTGGATTAATTATTGTTGAATTTGAGAATTGTTTGGCATATTATTTATGGTTATAGATCTAGATCCAGTAAAAGGGTTTTGGAATCTAAAGTTTTGAAATTTTATTTTTCGATTTTGGTTTAAAAAAAAATAAAAAATAAATTTGCAACTGGATCTGGCCGGCTGGCTGCTGTAAAATGCAGTAGCGTGCAGGCAGCAGCCCGGGCGCTGCTGCCAACGACGCCGTGAATAGTGAGAGAGAGAGATGCCTACAGCCGGGTGGATTTTTGGGGATGGGGGCTTGAGGTGCAATTTTTGTAATCTCAGGTCCTTGCTTGCAATTTCTAATTAGGGTTTTAAAATTTAAATTTCAGTCCCTAAACTTTGTTATCCATCCAAGTTGGACCTTAAGGTTATGGATTTAATAATTCAGGCCCTAGATTTTGGAAAATTATTTAATCTGGGCCATTAAACTTTTGAATTTTGCAATTAAAGCCGCCAAAGTTCATAATTAATTAAAATTGGCCCTTAAAGTTTTAAAATTTTTCAAATTTTGATCCCTAAAGTTTTGAATTTTTAACTCTTAGGTCCCTAAACTTTCTAAAGGCATCTAATAATGCAAAATTAGTGATTCTCTCTCTCAAATCTTGGTACTAAAGACTCCCTTAAGAGGAATAATTAAGATTTAATTATGTGGAACAATAAAATTCAAATATTTTGGTAATTTATTCATAATAAATTAAGGTTATCTAGCATTTTGAATAAACTAATTGAAACAATATGTCTCCAAAGTGACCTCTTTTGTGTAGATTGGTTTATTTGGATGTTTAGATGTTGTGTATGTATTTCTTCATGCGGGTATTAGCCGGCCCAAAGGAAGCTTAATACTTGACCGAATTACATACATACTTGTGGTGGTGAATGTGTGACAATTATAAGGTTTCCATGTAAATAATAAATCAATCCAAAGATAAGTTTATTATTTGACAGGAGTTACTGTCAATATTCGATCACTACACCCAGAGTACCACTTGCAATTAGTATTACTGTCCAAAGACTTTATATTAATGTTGCACTAGGTATCTTGAGATGGGGCTTACCATTATTTGAATTTATTGTTCATTAAATATGGATATGAGCATAATTAATTGTTTCTTTCTGTTCTCTCTACAGTTAGTTCATCTGCTACTACAATATCTACTAATGTCAATTCAATTCCCATACTTAATGGAACAAACTTCAACGATTGGAAAGAGAACATATTGATTGTTCTTAGCTGCATCGATCTTGACCTTGCACTTTGGGTTGAGGAACCCACTCCTCTTGCGGAAGAACTCCTGATGAAAGGAGGAACTCTGAGAGGTGGGATTGCTCAAATCGCATGAGTCTAATGATCATTAAGCGCGGCATTATGGAAGCCTTTAGAGGTGCAGTATCCGAAGGGATAACTAATGTCAAGGAGTTCCCTGCCGAAATTGAGAAGCGTTTTGTGAAAAACGATAAGGCTGAAACAAGCACGCTTTTGCAAAGCTTGATTTCAATGAAGTATAAGGGTAAGGGAAATATAAGGGAGTACATCATGGAGATGTCTCATATTGCTTCAAAACTTAAAGGTCTAATGCTCGAGCTATCTGATGACTTGCTCGTTCATTTGGTATTGATTTTGCTTCTTGCACAGTTCAGTCAATTTAAGGTCAGTTATAACTGCCAGAAGGAGAAATTGTCTCTAAATGAGCTCATTTCATATTGTGTGCAAGAGGAAGAAAGGTTGAAGCAAGAAAGAACTGAAAATGCTCACTTGGCAAGCACTTCTAAGGATAAGGGCAAGAAAAAGAAGAAGGAATATGAAGCTGCTCCTAAGGGTCCAGCACAAAAGAAATGAAATGAAGACAAAGATACTTGTTTCTTTTCCAATCAGTCTGGACATATGAGGAAAGACTGTGCCAAATATCACGCATGGCGTGCAAAGAAATGTACAATTCTTACTTTGATCTATTCTGAGAATAATTTAGCTTTAGTACCTAGAAACACTTGGTGGATAGATTCTGGTGCTACTACTCACATTAGTGTTTCTATGCAGGGCTGCCTGAGCTACCGAAAGCCAAGTGATGGTGAAAGATACATCTATGTTGGTGATGGCAATTCGGTGGAAGTTGATGTAATAGGCACTTTTAGGTTATTATTAGGAACTGGTAATTATTTGGATTTGGAAGACACTTTCGTTGTACCGTCTTTTAGATGGAATTTAATTTCTGTTTCTTCTTTGGACAAATCTGGATATTGTTGTTTATTTAGAAACAATCAGTTTAGTCTTTCTTTAAATTCTAATATTATTGGTACTGGTTCATTATCTGCATATGATAACCTGTATTTGCTTGATATTATTGCATCATATAATGAGACCTTGTATGTGGATTCACGTGGTACTAAACGAAAATTAAATAAAGAAAATTCTGCAACATTATGGCACAAGCACTTAGGTCACATCTCAAAAACTAGAGTTGAACGACTTGTATCAGATGGTATTTTGGATTCCCTTGACTTCATAGATTTTGATGTCTGTATCGAGTGTATCAAGGGAAAAAAGATCAAAATAAGGAGATTAGGTGCTAAAAGAACTTCAGACGTCTTAGAATTGATACACACAGATATTTGTGGACCATTCCGTACAGCTTCTTGGAATGACCAACAATATTTTATATCATTCATAGACGATTACTCATGTTATGAGTACCTATATCTCATAGATGAAAAGTCTGAGTTACTGGACGTGTTCAAAGCTCTTAAAGCTGAGGTTGAGAATCAACTCAACAAAATGATAAAAAACGTTAGGTCTGACCGTGGTGGTGAGTACTACGGCAGATGTCACGGTTTAGGTGAACAATGTCCTGGACCATTTGTTAAATACCTAGAGGAATGTGGAATTGTCCCACAATACACCATGCCAGGATCGCCTAGCATGAATGGTGTAGCTGAAAGACGAAACAGAACTCTTAAGGACATGGTAAGGAGTATGATTAATCATTCTACCTTACCAAAATCACTCTGGGGAGAAGCATTAAAAACTGCAGCTTATATTTTGAACAGAGTACCAACTAAGGCTACTGCTAAAACACTTTATGAACTTTGGATAGGCAGAAAGCCTAGTCTAAAGCATTTTTACATTTGGGGATGTCTAGTTGAGGCTAGGCCTTATAGGCCACATGAAAGAAATTGGACTCCAAAACAGTTAGCAGCTATGTTATTGGTTATTCTGAGCGATCCATGGGCTATAAATTTTATGATCCCATACTTAAGTCAATTTTTGAAACAAGAACCGCAACATTTTTTGAGGATGTTGAGTTTGGGGGGAGAAATAAGGTTAGAGACATTGTCTTTGAGGAAGAAGTTGAGGAAGGATCGATTTCGATTCCTACTATTGCTTTTGACAATGTACAGGTTTCTATACCTGTTGTTGATCAAGAAGAATATCCAGAACCTCAACAAGACAATGTTGAAGTACCTGCCATCCACAATGAGGTAATTATTCCAGAAATACAAACTCAACAACTTCAAAAGGCAATACCATTAAGGAGATCCACGAGAGAGAGGAAAAGTACTAGTTCGGATGATTTCATAGTATTTATCCAAGAACATGAGGAAAATAATGGAATGGTGGGAGATGATCCAATCAATTTCCATCAGGCCATGCAGGGTTCTAACTCTCAAAAGTGGATTGATGCCATAAATGAGGAGTATAAGTCTATGCAAGACAATAAAGTTTGGGATCTTGTCCCGTTACCTGAAGGTGTGAAACCCATTGGTTGTAAATGGATTTTTTAAAACCAAGAGGAATTCAAATGGTAATGTGGAAAGATATAAGGCTCGTCTTGTGGGTAAAGGCTTTACCTAAAAGGAAGGTATTGACTTCAAAGAGACTTTCTCTCCAATTTCAACGAAAGACTCTTTCAGGACAATTATGGCACTTGTTGCGCACTTTGACCTTGATTTACATCAGATGGATGTCAAGACGGAGTTTATCAATGGCGACATTGATGAGACAATCTATATGATGCAACCAGAAAACTTTGTGTCAGGAGACTCGAAGAACATGGTTTGCAAATTAAAGAAATCCATCTATGGGCTCAAGCAAGCTTCCCGTCAATGGTATCACAAATTTCATCGGGTCATTATCTCATTTGGTTTTGAGGTAAATGTCGTTGATGATTGTGTGTATCACAAGTTTAGTGGGAGTAAACATATTTTCCTGATTTTGTATGTTGATGACATACTGCTTGCCACTAACGATATAGGCATGTTGCACGAAATCAAGAGATTTTTATCAAAGAATTTTGAGATGAAAGATCTTGGTGACGCCTCTTTTGTATTAGGGATTCAGATACATAGGGATCGTTCTCGAGGTATTCTTGGATTTTCACAAAAGAGCTATATCGATAAAGTACTTAAGAGGTTTGGCATGCAAGACTGTAAACCAGGTGACACCCCTGTCGCTAAGGGAGACAAATTTAGTCTCAAACAATGCTCGCAAAATGACCTTGAAGCAAAGTAAATGCAGAAGATTCCCTATGCATCAGCTATTGGGAGTCTAATGTATCCTCAAATATGTACACGCCCAGACATAGCATTCATTGTTGGAATGCTAGGCAAATATTTAAGCAACCCTGGGATGGATCATTGGAAGGCAGCCAAAAGGGTTATGAGGTATCTAAAGAGAACAAAGAATTATATGCTCACATATAGCAGATCGGATCAGTTAGAGATCATAGGGTACTCCGATTCTGATTTTGCTGGATGCCAAGATAGTAGAAGATCCACATCATGTTATATTTATCTGCTAGCTGGAGGAGCTATTTCCTGGAAGAGTGCCAAGCAGACACTCATAGCTTCTTCTACCATGGCAGCAGAGTTTGTAGCATGCTTTGAGGCATCTAATCATGGAATATGGCTGTGAAATTTTGCCACTGGGCTGCGCGTTCTGAATGGCATAGAAAGACCACTAAAGTTGTATTGTGACAACAACTCAGCAATTCTATATTCTAACAACAACAGGAGCTTATCTAAGTCAAAACATATTGACATTAAATTCCTGGTTGTGAAGGAAAGCGTACAGAGTGGACAGAT
This sequence comes from Olea europaea var. sylvestris, assembly GCF_002742605.1. Lineage (NCBI taxonomy): Eukaryota > Viridiplantae > Streptophyta > Magnoliopsida > Lamiales > Oleaceae > Olea > Olea europaea. Next base: position 6,879,051 of record NC_036240.1, read on the forward strand.
TTCTATAGAGCACATTGGAACAAACTCCAAGATTGCGGATCCGCTTACTAAGGAATTACCACCCAAGGTCTTTCATGAGCACACTGCTAATATGGGTGTTGTACTTCTTGAGGATATCATGTTTTAGTGGGAATTTGTATTCTTATTGCTTTATATATGTTTAGTTCTTTGGACACATTTGTGTATTTGGATATTTTCTGTACAGAAATAAAGTATTCAGTTCATTCCACTCTGTTATTATGTTCAGTATTGATCTCACTTAAGAAATAAGGTTGGACCAGTTGGAAATAGACATGTTTCGGATCACATAATATGTAATTTCCATGCTACACTCCCATAATCGATTTTTGTCATTTGGTTGTATGGGTGTACATGACCATTGATGGATTTAGTCACGCTAAATTTGACGAAAATCGCTTTGATCCTACATCGATGTAACTAATGGACGAGATTGTTTGGAAATACCCTTAATAACAATAGCACAATTTTGAGCTCATAAGTTTGTGCACATTTATAATGTAACATGTTTGGCCCAGTGAGAGATTGTTGGAAAAAATTTCAACTTTGGGGGCCACACATGTACATTTATTAGAATGTGTGGTGCTATTTTAAAGTAAATTTAGTCGATAAAGTGATCCATTAAATTTAATTTTGGACTAATGGATAATATATTTTATGGGATTAAAGTGTAGAGACCAAAATGTGTTGTTTTGAATTGATGAGGGGCTGATTTGAAATAACTTAAAGTTAATAACTGCCAATTACAGTTATTTTAATAAATGGTTATGGTCCCCAATTTGAACGTGATTTTTTTTTGTATCTCTGCATCCCCATCAACAGAGACTTTTTAAAAAAACAAAGAAAAGAAAATCACGTATCAATTGGAAGATCAAAACCCAATTAAAGCAGTCAGATTCATGGATCAAGGTATGTTTCCTCACTTTTCATTGTCTCTTTGATTTCAACATGAAATTTATGATTTTATGAAAGGATTTTATGAATATGGTTCCTTTCAATTTGTGCAACACCACATCTTTGGCATTCAAGGTAACGACCTCAGCTTGGTCATTTACCCTATGGAGTTTGAAGTAATTGTCGGTATTCATGTTCTCTTTAAACAAATTCACCCAAGGAGCATTTAATTTATTCTCCACATGCTTACTTGTAATTTTATCTTTTCGAACTAGTATCTTTATTACCAAGTGTTTAGGAGACATTTGGTGACTCGTAAATTGCCTCAAGAAGAACCTTTGAAGGCTGGCGCACCTCCTTGGACGTGGAGGTAAAAAGAGGGGCCAGGTTACAATTACTAGCTGGGCCGGCAGAAGTTTTAAGACTGAGCTAGGAATTCTTTGTCCAATCTGGAATCGGGTAACAGAGACCTGAAGCCCATCCTTATGGGCTTGTTTCTTACCCATCAACGAATGGAGAGACCAGGCCCATAAAGAGGGGATTTGGGTCGGGCCAGCAAAGAATCCAGAAAAAGAAATTGCAAAAGTCTACAAGGCAGCGAATTCAGTACACCAAACACTGACCCAAGGCAGAAATCTGAAAAGTAGGCTGCGTAGACAAAATTCAAAATTCAAACTTGAGTCAACCAACACCAATACATATACAATCTGCAATCTGGAAAACAACAAGAATACACAAGAGGGAAAAACACCAAGAACAAGAACTGGAGAATCCGGCAGTCAAGAATGAAACCCAAAACTAGACAGAATCAACCAAACAAGATGACGAACTGCTGGCTGCCCAAAAATACACCGAAAAATTGAAGTACCCAACACGAACTGCAAGATGAGCTCGAACCTGGTCAAACGAGCAAAGGACAAAGACAACAAAAAACACAAGCTGAAACCAAGCAGAAAGACCAGCCGAATCCACAGCTGCCTGAACCGAACAGCAAGAACCCAGCAAAACACATTCTCACCAATGTTAGCTGCAAACTGAAACTGATTAAATCACCCAAAATCTGGAGAATTTTGGACGACTAACCAGCAAAACCAAGCTATCTGAATGCAAATTCCAAGCAGGATTAACCTCCCAAATATGCAACCAATTTGACCAGCAACAACCAGAAACAAAGGTGAAGTAGAACTCCAACCTAAAACTTGAGAAAAAAATCGAATTGGAACAAGAAAGTGAAATTCCTAACTGCTGATTCGATTTTAACTAAGAGAATCCAAGTAAAATCAAATACAACAAGAAGAAATCCCACAAAATCAAGAGAGCTCGAAAATGCAAGAGGTACTAAAGGGAGATTTTCTCTCTCTAATCACTTGACTGACTGAGAACTCAACAAATGCATATGGGTTTACATCTATGTTCGATGGACAATGTTTCCACCAGCCAAACATCGATTTTGTGTTAGACATAAGCAGTTAGGTTGACTTATATGATCGAATTCAAATGTTGGATGGACCAATTGGAGGAGGAGGACGAGAAGCAGTAGAAGCTGATCAATATCAGGTTTGGTCTTTATTTTGATGTGCAATTTGTGTTCGATCGACAAAGAAGGAAGTTTGCATGTAGAAAGTGGGATCTCACTGGTCCGTAGCCAAGGAGTACTTTTAAGGTATATTTGATATGTTTTTGCTATTTCAACATTTCTCTTGGCATGATTTTAACATTATATTGTAATAATCGAAGATTAGTCATTTTTGTTTTTGAATAATTCTTGATCATTAAGTAGCAAATGAGCTAGCTTGAGCTGGTTTTTAGGCCTTTTAAGATTTCATTATATTGGAAATAATTATTTACTCTCTTGTTGATATGGTTTTTAATGTCGTTATCAAGTCTTTAATTTTTTTCTCCGTTATTAGACTGAAGAAGTATTTTTTTTTCAATATAATTTCTTGCATACTATTGATATAAATTACTTACTTATTAAAATTAATTATCTATTGTAAAACTTACTTTTTTTACTTAATAAAAATGAATTAACTTGCAGAAGTAAAATTATAAAGCTTTGTTAAACATGCTCTAAATCTTAACATGCACGTCACTAAACTTTTAAATGAACAAGAAACTAGGTTATTCATCTTTAATTATGAATACTCAAATCACTCAATTTTGTTTTATTTGCACCGCGATCAATTCGTTCACCATCGTGAGTCTAACAAAGTCTAATATTGACATGGTGTTAAAAATAATGGATGGTTGATGTGTACGAAGAATGAAAAAAATGAACGGCAATATTTTTCTTCCTTTGGTCAGTTGTTTAATGAGCAAAGAAAATGTATATTTTGTTTGAGCATTTTGTAAAAGTGTGTTTTAAGTTGGGTAAAGTGGAATATTGTGTATGCGGACGTGCACGTCGTCTCTCCGAGTCTCCGTGAATTTTAACATGGATGTTAACATATAAAGTTAGTTAGACCGATGACAAGATAAGAGTGATCATGGTTGGACACAAATTAAACATAAGAGACCCAAGTGCTCGAAATTAAAAATTAGTAACCTAGTTGCAAGTTTGAGGAAAATTCAATGATCTCCTATGTTAACGTCCCACTAAAAGACCACCATTCTTCCACTAATTGCAACTAAACGTGGGGGTACTCTTCTAACCGTTACCACTAATTTCTAGCTGTATGCCCATGGAAAAAACACATAGTTTCTTGTATTAATTGCGTGTAACATCTTGTCTCAAGATTAATCAAGATTTTATTTTCAGTCTACTTATTTTTATTTTAAATTTATCGAACTTTTTCAAATATTTAAACTAATAATTTTAGTTCAAGTCTCATAAAAAGGGATGAAAGCTGAAAAAAAAAATTATTATTATTAAATTGAACAAATATACTTTATATATTTCTTATACAAATTTTATAGAAATCAAGACTACTGCCCATTTTATCATGTACAAATTTTGTAATATACACTTTTTATTATCACTTAAACCTTAATAAAATGCTCTTAATGTAATAGAAAGTTTGCAGAAAAAGAAAATTAAAACATTGAAAGGAGAGCAAAAGGTGAGATTAACAACTGTACATAAAATGTGAGTGATTCTTTCTAGATTTGAAAAATTAATCCTCCATACCTGTAATCCCACCACTCCCACAATCAATCATCTCTCTACAATTCTCATCTCTCTCTCTCTCTACAATTTCTTCAATAGCTGGTACCTTGCTTTATAGACACCCTTTTCACTTTTCTAACTAATCACACTGATATTACTTCAACAAGTAAAGAAGCCATTGCAAAAAATTGGAAAAGAAAAAGCTTCGTT
>NC_036240.1:6883378-6890670 GCF_002742605.1 Olea europaea var. sylvestris
TTGTTTTCTGCTAGCTTGATTGAGCTTTTTGCCAGAATTAAAGGCCAACTTGAACAGCATTATTGATTTCTGCTGTTTTGATATTTGTTAACCTACCAAATTGAGTTTGAGGCAGGTAGAAAAAATCCTAAGTGTAACAATGTTCTCATGTAACTGTGAATCTCTCAAGTTGGTCCGAACCAGAGTTTGACAACCCAAGCCTTAGCAGATTTGGCATCCGAAGTCTTATTACAACCCTGGTTATGAGGCCCTAATCCATGCTTCCAATTGCAAAGAAATTTAATTTGGAGTTTAAAACTAATGAATATGAAACTTCCAGTTCACCTTTTTTTTTTCTCTTCTTTTTTTTTTTTTACTGAAGTTGTTGGATTTTAGAGGAAAGTTTAATTTATGCTAAAAAGTCTTATTGTTGATAATTTTCTGTAGGCTTGAAGATGTAGGAAAGCCAAAGGCTGAAGTTGCTGCAAAAAGAGTGATGGAAAGAGTTAGTGGAGTGAATATCACGTCGCATTTCTGTCGCATTGAGGACAAACCATTGGATTTCTATAGTGATTTCAGCATAATTGTCCTCGGTCTTGATTCCATCGAGGCTCGAAGCTACATAAATGCCGTTGCTTGTGGCTTTCTAGGTTTGCCTTCCCCTTTTAGATTATAATCTGTCTATAAAATTTTGGTCCTGTTAACATCTGAAACGAACAAATATTTGCCTAATGATGCTTATTTAGTAAAATAAATGGGTATTTGGGATTGTGATTTTTTGTTCCTTATAATGACTAATCTATTTATAAATTTTAGGTTTTGTAATAATTGTGATATAGCAAAATTAATGGGTATTGGGGATTATGATTTTTTGTTCCTTTTATGAAGTTCGGCCAATAATATTATGCTTGAATCATCATCTTTTATTAATCTGGTGAAACTTTTGACTTTATATGTTCATTTTGTTGAAGATATGAATATAAATAAATAAAATCATCCTTCTTTCTAATAACTTAAGCTTTTAAACGTGGTGCTTCGACATAGCATTTGAGCAGGCAAAGTTCCTGAGTTTGAGTTTAACCATGGCCCAATTATGGAAAATTTGTGTACCAAGAGAGTATGATGGAGATATAAATAAGTAAAATCCCCTTCTCTAATAGCTTATGCTTATAAATGAGTTCGATGCATTGCAATATTAATTTTTTGGATTTGGATGGGAAGGGTTGTCCCATTTGTTGAATTCAATTCTTGGTCCTTTTGCCATAGATCATATGTGAACCTTTTTGATATACCTCATGCTAAACATATTTTAGTAAATAATCACCTTCTAGATTCCATGAAAAAACTGAACCTAGTTCCAAAGAGTTAAAAGCATACTGAAAATACAATTATGTCCGGAGTTTCATGTGGAGCATTCTGAGCTTTAAACATAGCTTTATTCCTGTAACTACTTAACTTTGGACACATTGGCATGTGTTTGACTAGGCACGTGCTTGAGAAATACGGTAAATTACAAGCTCAAGGGTGTGTATTGCGTTACTGGATGCTTATATTCTTTGTAACTATTTGTATTGTTATTAAAGCAATTGGCAAACTGGATATATACTTATTACTTTTGAATTCAGAATAACTTATTTATTTTTGTTGGTAAATAGCTTATTGACACAATAAAAGAAAGACAATGCAATGTATTTCCTAGTGATGCTGGATGCTGTGCTCTGTTACATCTGCCTCCTAATAAAGCAGCTGTAAAGCCCTTATGTGAACCTTGGACATGAATTTTGATAAACTGGAGGTTTCACTAAGTTCCAGACAAAAAATTAATCCTCACACTCTGGATAAAACGCAAAAAAGAACCAAATACCATTCAGAAGCACATGCACACTTCTTTCACCTTGGAATTCCAATAGGTTTGGATAATATACACAATTCATTTTATGTTTCATATTTATGCTGTCAATTAGAAAATAAATATTGAACACGAATTGAACAAAGCTTTCTTAATACTCTGGTGACTTATTTGTTCTATCTATTTGTTATGTTTAAACAGAGTATGACTCTGATGATAATCCGCGGGAAGAAACCGTCAAGCCTATGGTGGATGGTGGAACTGAAGGATTCAAGGGCCATGCCAGGATTATAGTGCCAGGAACGACACCATGTTTTGAGTGTACCATTTGGCTCTTTCCACCACAAGTAAAATTTCCTTTATGTACTCTTGCAGAAACTCCTAGAACTGCTGCTCATTGTATCGAATATGCCCATTTGATTAAATGGGATGAGGTAAGAATGTCCCCTAAATCTATCACACTATGGTGATTCTTAGGATGCCTTTGTATTTTTTTGCTTTATCATATTATATGTTCCACTCACAGGTCCACAGTGGCAAAACTTTTGATCCAGATAACCCCGAACATATGCAGTGGGTTTATTCAGAGGTGAACTAGTGTTTTTTATTTTTGTACTAATAATCCAAGGAGATGATGAGACTTATACTTCTCTCTCGTCTCTTTGTGTGTTACTTTTAACTCATCTGATCTAATCCCACAGGCTCTTAAGAGGGCAGAACTTTTTGGAATTCAAGGAGTTACATATTCTTTGACTCAGGTGAGCAAATATGTTACAACTTGCTATCATCATCTATATTAAATTGTCTGACACATGGAATGATAATGTCTGTCAATTTTTCTACCTTTTCACTGCTGGCAAGTGACTTTTTACTGCACTTAGAGTGTGTTTGATTGCATATATTTTCAATGGAAAGTATCATTTTTCCACCCAAATTCGTACTTTGGATGTTTGATTGCTATTTTTTCTCATTGAAATTATTTTTCAACTTTGAAAATATGGCTAATTTTCCTTGTTTTTAATGAAAATATTTTCTTTGGAGAGGGTAGGTTTTTGTTTTCCTCAAGACAAGGAGAACATGTTCTTTTCTAGCTGATATTTTTTATGCCAATCAAACACATTCTTAGTGTCTTAAGGTTTGCCAATATAACTCAGGTCATTGGATTGTATTACATGCTGTATCTTTATGTGCTTATTTTGTTCATAAAATATATATGTAATAACACAACATTATTGTTTTTGCTGTTTACAGGGAGTTGTGAAAAATATCATTCCAGCTATAGCATCCACCAATGCGATTATCTCAGCTGCCTGTGCTTTGGAAACCTTGAAGATGGTTTCTGGGTGCAGCAGGACATTATCGAATTACTTAACGTAAGCCTACATCAGTTTTTCAATTTTATTAATAAATGAAGTGAGTATTCTTCATGAAAACCCCAGCTGTTTTCACGCGTTAACAGTTTCAGCATTGATCTTTTCATTGTGAAATTTATGGCACCAATTCTTGACACTGATTACACTGAGATAGTGATTATAACAAGTCTGCTGCCTTCTGTTTGTCCTGCCAAATATGGAATTAGCCAAGTTTGAGTGGAGAGTGCATTGTTGTTGTTTTGTGCTTATCTGCTATATTTTTGCCTTCCACATCTCATTTTGATTTGATTTGATTTGATTTTTATTTTTTTTTGGTTAGTCTTAACTTTCTTTCTATCATTTGAAGTTGAACCTATTTGTTTATAATTGTAATATTTTGTTACAGATACAATGGAGTTGAAGGTCTCCATACCAAAGTTACGGAGTTCGTCAGAGACAAAGACTGTCTAGTTTGCGGTCCTGGTGTTCTTATTGAGCTCGATACTTCCATTACCTTGAGAAAGGTTAATCTCTTTTCTTTCTTCTCTATTTCCTTCGTGGCAGTATTTATATTGGTATCAACAGTATTTGACTCTTAAACAGTCGTTTTTTATTCATCATGACTGGGGCTACCCACATGACCAGATGCTTTTTTCATAAGATTCTGGGCGTTCTCACGCGAATAATTTATCTATTCATTAAACATGGTTTGTTTAATACGTTAGTTACCTCAGTATTTATTAAGATTCCACTTTACATTTTTTTTGGTCTTGAATTTGCATTTTCTACTTAAACTATTGCATTTACGCATTCCATTATGTGGTCTTGCAACAGTTCATTGATCTGCTCGAAGGTCATCCCGGGCTGCTCCTCAGTAGAGTGAGTGTTACTCACCGAGGGAAGAATTTGTACATGCAGGCGCCTCCTGTACTAGAAGAGATGACTCGATCAAATCTCGATTTACCATTGTTTGATCTAATGGATAAAGTTCCCAAAGACATTGTCCATGTTAATGGCATGGCCGGAAAAGGTGACAAGAAACAGTCGTGTTTGAGGAAACTGCGCGTTGTTTTCAAGGGGATCGATGTAGTTGCAGTTGAGGATATGGTGCTTGGTGCGTCATTCTGATAACGTACGTGTTGCATAGGTTCTTGGTGTTTCAGTATTACACAGTTTTATTGTAGAAGGCAGGAACTTCTATTTTTCTGTAACATTTTTATAATATATGTCATCAGGTTAACCATCGAGACGTTGAATATATTTTAAAATTTGAGTGGTCCTACAAAAATAATCACTTTTCATAAATAAATGGGAATTTTCAGGTTAGCTCTAACTTAGCTGTCAGACACTCGTCAACGCCCCTCTTCGGCATCGTCAATGGTTTGGTCCTGTTTGGCGATGCTTAAACAACTTAGATTTGAAAAGTAAATTACTTACTTTGAAATAATTTTATCGTAAAGTCTGTTTGATATAAGATTTTGGAAATAATTTTTATGAAAAAGTGTTATTATTAGAGATTGTCTGATAAAAAGTCACATGATGAAAATGACCAAGAAAAAATGTGTTTTAAAATATCTGTTATATGTCGTGGTTCTTACCGTATGACATGAAATTTGAATTTCACGTTGAAATTATGGACTTGAGCTATCTAATCTTAATAGCCAGCTTTTGATGTATGATTTTCTCAATATCTATATCAAAGATATCACAGCAGGCATCAAGTCTATTGATGGCATCGCATACTTGCAAAAGAGAGAGAAACTGATACAAATTTGTAAAATAAGTGAATTGGACTTGCTTTTAAGTAGGCCAAACATGTCCTCGGATACTCCACCTCCGCCTACCCCCTGATTTCAGCAGTTGATACACTACCAATCCACGCACAGTCCTCCAAAAAGAAGTTTTCAATGGCGGATGCCTATTTCTCTCTCTTCTCTCTAATCCTCCTCATCCCCCTCTCTATCCTCATCTTCCTGTACTTCATCGTCCGACCCAGGCCCGTCCGCGTCCCAATCAAGAATCGCCACGTCTTCATCACAGGCGGATCCAGCGGAATCGGCCTCGCCCTTGCTCACCAATTCGCTCAGCTAGGCTCTGATGTCACCCTCCTCGCCCGCAATGTCAGCAAGCTCGAAGAGGCCAAGGAGTCCATTAAGCTGGCAACGGGGCGTGACGTCAGGATCTTCAGCGCTGACGTCAGGGATTATGAGAGTGTAAAGAAAGTCGTGGAGGAGGTGGGGGTAATTGATGTTTTGATTTGTAATCACGGAGTGTATGTGCCGCAGGAGCTCGAGACGCAGGAACTAGAGGAGATCAAATTTATGATTGATGTGAATTTGATGGGTACTTTTCATTTGATTAAGGCGGCCTTGCCTGGAATGAAGAAGAATAGGGTGGAGAGGGGGCCAGGTTCCATTGCGATCATGTCATCGCAGGCGGGTCAGGTATATATTCAAGAAATTGAATAGTATGATTCTGGTTTGAATTAGAATCCATAAACTTGCATTCCCTGTGCATTTCTTGTTTAGTATCTTCTATCTGTTTTCTGCAATTCTCTTCACACATTGCAGTGTGTTCCTGTTTCAAATCTTCCAGTGCCACTCCATCTCCCACCTGTCGCGCATGTTTGGCTAAGGTTAAAAAGAAGTAAAATTTAGTCGAACATAATTTTGGAGGTCTGTGTTAAGTTGCTTTAGTGTTGTTACTTGGAGTCTTTATTTGGATTGTTGAATAATGTCCTAGAACGAATGCTGAAATTATTCAATAGAAGAGACTTTCCTGTTGTATTCTCAGGTGGTTTTTTGATTATTACATAAGAGTTCAAATTCTACTTCCTTGCTGCTGCTATTTTCTAAGCTGAAAATATTAAGTTGGACAATTTTTTCTTAGTTATTTCTCCCTTGTCTTTTCTTAGATGTGTTGATTCTCTTATGTTGGCGTGAGATTTGTTGAGTACTGGATGAATATGAAATCCTAAGGACTTTATTGCTGAGAAACTGGCCAACCATAAATTAGAGAGGAGCAGGAATATTGGAAATTGGCAAGTAAATACTAATCAACCGATTGACTAAGCGGAAATAAAAGCACCTGACATTATGATTTGGTAACATTGCATTATTTAGATTATGCCAATAAAACTCAATACTCCTGCATATCATCACAGAGAATTATAAGTTATATGCATATCTATGGATGTGAAAAAAATAAAGAGAAATAAGAATACAACTAACACTCTATAATAGGCGTTAGTTTAGCTGGTGAGTGTAATTGAGTTTGCCTAAGCTGTGGTTAGCACTAGTTACTAGTTTGTGCGTGAAAACTACTAACGCACTAAGTGTTCATTACTTAATTGAGCTGGTGAGTGAAATTGAGTTTATTACTTCTTAGTTTAATCAGTATTTATCAAGCTAACAGCAAACTGTGTTTGATTAGTTTATCCCTGTACATGCATTGGATTGAGAGAGTGAAGATACTTGATAGGTAGGATACTGATATTGCAACTTGGTTTGCTGACACTAATATGAGCATTTTGGCACTTGCAATGTTTTATGATAACTATTGGTAATACATGGGTCAAATGATAAGTGAATTGGAGACTGAAGAGAATCTCAAAATCTAGTCTGTAATATATGATTGAACTCGATGTTTTAAGAAGTCTAATTTCAATTTGATTTCGTATTCACTCTGAACAATCTTCCTCCTCCTGCCGTATTTAGATAATTTATGTTTAATTTGGCATTATATTTTCTCCAGGTTGGTATTTATGGTTATACAGCTTATTCAGCTAGCAAATTTGCCCTTAGGGGTATGGCAGAAGCTTTGCAACAGGAGATAATAGCAGACAACATTCATATCTCCCTCATCTTCCCTCCAGATACCGAAACTCCTGGATTTGCTGAAGGTCTAAACTCCGACTTATTATCCTACCTTACACTTTTGAATTGCACAAATTGTCCCCAGTATCATGCTTGTATCTTTTCTTTTATCTGATTATTGAAATTTAGTTGCATGATTTCATGATGTACTTTAACTAAAAGTACGTTATGCGAAAACATCATTTAATGACTCGTGTAATAGGCGACATACTTCTAATTTCTAAATAGGATTTGGCT
>NC_036240.1:6906200-6909359 GCF_002742605.1 Olea europaea var. sylvestris
CTCTTTTCAAAAAGTATTTTATATCAATTTGACGGATGAATCTATAAAAAATAATTTATTTTCATGGTTATTAACCGAACCGAACCGAGTCGAACCGAACCAATTTACGTGATTATGGTGCGGTTATGGTATGACAAAAAATTTGACGGTTCGGTGATGATTTTGGCTGAACCGAATCGAAACCGAACCTTTGCCATCTCTAAATCCCCATAACCATTGAATAAATATCTCGGTTGCATATCGTACTGAGAAGAATAGACATTCTGCTTATTTTGCAAATCTTGGTACACTTCCGCATATGATGTACTCTCTGTTACGGGAATTGCAATACAATCACATACATCACTCGTCAATCTCCATTCCCATATATTATTTTCATTCACTTCGAAATCACCAAAATAACAGACCAGGATTATCATATCTGTATGATGATATAGAATTTTTAAATTAATTACAACAACAAAAATTCAGATATTTAATCAACTTGTAATTAAATTATAAGACAATTGTTAAAATATAAATTAATAATAAAAAAAATTTGTAAAACAGTCGGGAAAAACAGCTGACTGTGGATTGTTTTACAGCCGACAGTCGGCTATTAATCAGAAACGATCGACTAACAATCAGCTGTTCGACAGCCGACTATCTAACTGCCGTCGGTCGGCTGTTAGACAATCCTTTGACAGTTGGCTGTCTGGTGCCTAACAGTTTTCGTTAACATCCCACAGTTAATTGTCGAACTGTTTATTTTATGTATGACTTTTTATTTTTCTATGGTTCTAAAGAAAAAAATTATAGATCTGTTAAAAAAAAAAATTCTACTTACTACTGTGTTATTTAACTACTCAAACGTACACTAATTTACTGAAATCGAAATTAAGTATGTGTAAAAATATACTTACCGATTTGAAGTAATTGATCTGAAAAATTTTTGGTTTCGGCGTTTGAAGTTTTTTGATATTTTGAGGTTCAAGCAGATGAAAAATGAGAGTTTTTATGTATTTGAAGCTCGTTTTGCAATTTTATAAGTGGGGAAGTGTTTGGTTTTCAATTATTAACTTAAAGGGTAATAATATCTTTTAAACTATCCAATATTTTGTAATTATATAATATATTTAAGGACATCTCTATCTTTTACCATTTAAGAGGTTAATGTGATAATTTTCAAGTTTTTAAAAGTCAAAATGAAAATAAGGAACTTTGACTAGGTCAATTTTAAAAGTACCCCAAAAAAATGTCTATTTCCATTGTGGTTTTGTTGATCATATGATAAATTCAGTACTGTTATTAATTTCATGGCTAACTTAGCCCATGTTTGGCGCTTTATAGTTTAAACCATATTTTATTCACATATTTTTTGGGATCTACAAATATTCATTTCTATCTACTTATGATTCAAATTGATTATAAATAAAATAACTTCGATAGCATGCACTTACTAATGTTTCAACATCAAGTTCGTGTGCCAACAGTTAGCTATAATTACGTCTCTTTTCTTCAATATTGTCCAATTTAGCAAATGTGACATACATGTTAGGTACATTGAAATATTTAAATTTTCAGCATTATATGCCAGAATTATAGGCATGTTTGTTACACTCAAAAAAATTAAAATGTCAATTTAGTTTTTCTTCAATATTATCGTCCAAAAATTTAATTAATAAAATTTCATAAATGACACAAGGCAAACCTTTCTCCCTAAAAAAAAAAAAGAAAAAAAAAAGAAAAGAAATTTCCCCCAAAAAAAAAAAAAAAAAAAAAAAAAAAAAAAAGAAAAAAAAAACCTATGAATTTGTAGTTTGTCAGTACATTTTTGCTTACAAGTTTTCTCTATTGCAAAACTCAAGTTAATCAACATCATCTTTCGATCTCATCGTGAAGCGCACTCCTTGTGTACATGAGACAAATATTTTTCATATTAAGATTGTCTGATTCAAAACAAGTATGCCACGTAATAAAACCCAAGTTACACGTGGCAATATGCCATGCAGGTGTCTCTTCTTCTTCCTTTATATCTTCAAAGCTGCAGAAGAAATTTCATAGAATCCTAGTATATTTTGTTCTTAAGAAACCAGCCTTGTGAAAAACGGAGGTGATCATGGCGGCAAAGGAGGAGGAGCAAAAGTTTCCACCGCAAAAGCAGGAGGAACAGCCGGGGAAACAGCATATTATGGACCCAATTCCAAAAGCTCTAAATCCTGACTACAGACCAGCCAATAAGCTCCATGTATATTCATTCAAACTTTGGATCCTTTGTCCTCAACTTGTTCTTTCGTTGACAGTATTTGAATAATGCAGGGAAAGGTGGCTCTGGTGACTGGAGGTGATTCTGGGATTGGAAGGGCTATTTGCTATTGCTTTGCCCTAGAGGGTGCAACTGTAGCCTTCACATATGTAAAAGGTGAAGAAGAAAAGGATGCACACGACACTTTAAAGAAGATTCAAGAACTGAAAGGACCTGATGCAAAAGACCCTATTGCTTTGCCTGCTGATATAGGGTTTGATGAAAACTGCAAAATGGTAGTGGATGAAGTTGTGAACAACTATGGAGGTCTTGATATTCTGGTTAACAATGCAGCTGAACAACATTTGAGCAACAATATTGAAGAGATCACTGAGGACCGGCTCTCGAGTATTTTCAGAACGAATATATTCTCACACTTTTTCATGGTTAGGTAAGAACAAGGTAGTTTTCCCAAATTTATGTTCATTTTTAGGTATGCATATATCCATTTGATGGAATAGATTTGTTTGGACTGGTAATTTATGTGTGTATCTTTGTGTAGGCATGCTCTTAAGCATATGAAAGAAGGAAGCAGCATAATCAACTCTACATCAGTGGAAGCTTATTGTGGATCTCCAATGGTGCTCGACTACGGTTCAACTAACGGAGCAATTTTGGCCTTTACCAGAGCTCTAGCCCTCCATTTGGCGAACAAGGGAATTCGGGTAAATGCCGTGGCCGCAGGTCCGGTATGGACCCCGTTGCAGGTTGCGTCTCTGCCCGAAGAATTGATCGCAAAACTCGGTTCTGAGACACCGATGGGCAGGGCAGCACAACCTTATGAGATCGCGTCATCATATGTTTTCCTAGCGTCGCCCGAATCTTCCTACTACACTGGCCAAGTTCTCCACCCTAATGGTATGTATTGTTGAACC
>NC_036240.1:6925251-6930677 GCF_002742605.1 Olea europaea var. sylvestris
GTCTCTGTCTCTTCTATCTTTGTTCTTAGCATTGGTGGCGATTGTGAAAATTAATTTTTTGACCGTTAAAGAGAAAAGTGAATTCCACTTCTGAGTGAAGAAGTCAAAAATAACGGCTGATTTAGAAAAGTAACGGTCAAGAAATTGATTTTTTGAGGTGGAAAATCATAATGAAACGGGGCCCTAGTCTATGTGAGGAGCTAATATAACTGAATTGTTTGAAGTATTCTGATGAAAAGCATCACTTAATGATGCTAAAATCTCTATTCATAAATAACCCAAATATTATTTCAAACTTTTGCACCCTTGATCTTATTATACAAAATTTATGATCCACAAATTTTTGATGCTCAACTGAAGAGGAAAAAAATTATAATATTATATAACGGTGCCATCTTTAATAGTTGAGTTTTTCAATATTACTGTAACGCCTGATCTGATGGAAAACCCCTCCGAAGATCTGTCGGCCTCTTGTATGCCCTGTAAATCATTACATAATCATGAACTCATAGCTTTTTCCTTTGAACACGAA
The DNA here is from genome assembly GCF_002742605.1 of Olea europaea var. sylvestris. Lineage (NCBI taxonomy): Eukaryota > Viridiplantae > Streptophyta > Magnoliopsida > Lamiales > Oleaceae > Olea > Olea europaea. Next base: position 6,925,784 of record NC_036240.1, read on the forward strand.
TACATATAAAAGGCTTAATCAATAACACCAGTAACTACGTCTCAAACATTTCCGTAAGTAAGATGATAAGAACTAGTGATCGTAATAGTTTTAGCAACAAAACTAACGTACCTCTGCATTTGCGATGACAACATTTTTACCAATTCTGGCATTCTTGTCGACAATACATTCTCTGCATAATGTAGATGGATTCATGTGAAAAGACGAGGAAAAAATATTAGAAAAGATTTTATTTGTAAGCGAGAGGCTGGAATTTACTTGATTCTTGTATTTTCTCCAATCCCTAAGGGAACTTTCCCCTCTGCCAAGAGTGATGCTATTTCAGCATCAGTTTCATAGTAGTCAGCTCCAAGCATTACTGTGTCCTGCTTTTAAATCAGTGTGTAGTGCAATAAGTATATATTAAAAAGACTCAATGGAGGCCAACTGCACTACATTCTGTTTAAGTGACCATTCAAGAATTCCAGAACAAGCAGGTTTTTTCTTGAACCAAAATCTTAGCTTACAGGTGCCTGTAACTATAGCAAGAGCTGAAAAATGTGGCTAAATCCAAGAAAAAAACAAACCTTTAGGTGAGCATTGGAGTTTATACGAGACCGGATACCAACAACACTGTGCTCGATGAAGCAGTTGGTCAAGAAACTACCATGTGATACAATTGAATCGACGATCTGCAAAAGTCATTACAATGTACACGAGAAAAGTACGTAATGTATATATAATTTCATATGAACTGAGTACAGTGCAGAATGCAAAATTAAACTTTCTTTTCTTGTCTTGAAGAAACTGAAAGTGAATTGAGATTAATAACCTTGCTGTTATCAATCTTTGATGGTGGTAAGTTTCTTCTTGATGTGTAGATCGGCTTTGTTGCGTCATAGAAGCTGAATCTTGGTGGCTAATATAACAAAAACAAATAAATAAAAGACAGTTGAACAAAATCAAATCTGTCTGTAAAGAATAATGAGCTATTAGCCACTTGTATTTGTGAGATGACTGAAATCTTATTAGAGGTATAAGTTTATAATCTTGATGCTTACATGCTCAGTAAGGGCAAGGTTTGCTTCAAAAAATGATCGGATTGTACCGATGTCTTCCCAGTAATCATTGAATAGATAAGCCTGCAGATTCATGCAAGTTTGAGCATAAATTTGCAATGGATTCCATAAGGGTGTAAGAGTTGAACAATATTAAAACAACCAACCTACATCTATGGAAACTCCAAAAATTGTCAAATAAGTTGATATAAAATTTATAAGTTGTGCAGTTTTCCACATAAAGAAGATATAGATTCAATCATGCCTTATCGGGAATTAAAAAATATTAAATAAACAGCCTATTATCTTGTATAAATGCTTGCTAAGGTAATCCGTGCTTTAAGGGTTGGAACACTCTTAGTCCAACATACAGAAGATGGCATCTTTGAATTGTGAAATATATATGTAAATGCCCTATAGAAGAATTGTTAAAGAGACCTTCATGTAGAATTCTTTAACTGAGGCAGGGATAATTTCTGATCCAAAATCATTCGCAGTTGGAAAACGCCATCTGAATCAACAGAAAACAAAATGTACTTCATTTCTTCATGTTTGACAAAGCATAAATTCTGTTGGCTGTCATGGAACCCCTTCTTTTGCAAATTTTCCGATTTAGAGGAGTTTTCTGAAACTTCATGCTGCACTGTGATTCTAAATGCTAAAAATCAAGGAGAAGAGATTGGAAGGGACAACTAGTCTTGCCTTTCCACGTGCAAGGACTTTTTTGTTACCTTAGTAGATTCAGAAGTATTTCCTTCTTGAAGACATAAACCCCCATTGAAGCAATATAAGGTTTCTTTTCTGCTTCATCTCTTGACAGTCCCAAAACAGCTGTATCTACTGCCTGAAATGTATTTAGTTAATGGCAGCCTTTGGGAATTTCAATTGCATTGTCCAAGAGATTATCAGAATTCTGAACTTTGACAATTACCATTGCCTTCAAATCATCTCCTCTAGGCTTTTCACTGAATGAAAGGACTCTTCCTTTATTATCAATCTTCATCAAACCAAAATCTGAGGCACGGCTATCATGAAAGCAGATAAATCACCCAAAAATGTTAATTTGTATCATTGTATGCCTACAGAGAAACTCAAAAACTTTGAAAGGTGATAATATTATATCACAGTTTTGGAAAAGTTATACACAAGGATCTCCAAATACTATGCAAAAAACTGTCATCAAAAGAAATGATCCCCTTTTAATATTTGGTTATTTCTTATGGTCCTCATTTTTAACGTCACCGTGCGACATTTTGATGACAGTTTGCTTCTTACGATAACCTTCTGCAGTGGAATTGTTACTTTCTTGTATTATCTGTCCTAGTTTTGCATGATGAGATGAAAACTCATTTTGGCCACGTGGAAATATCTTGTAACTTCAAGCAACTTAAAATTGTCATTTCCTTTTTATTTTTTCTGATGACATGAGTTTGCTTAACATCGTGATTATTGGTAATGCTACTTATACTATGAAGTTGGAAAATTGAACAAATTATCTACCTGTCATCTATTGGTAAAGATGATAGAGTAATATCTGCACCACTTTGCCGATGATTCTGCAGAAAGGAGAACATTAATCATATGTAATGCCACGAAAAATTAAGCTTCATCTAATAGTGCAAAATACATTTAAAATTTTTTATACCTGAATAAAGTCCATATAGTCCATCCTATACAAGTGATCTCCAGATAGAATGAGCACATCTTCAATATCCTTACTTCTTGCATCCTACAAGGCAGGAAATGACGTCACATATAAGACCACATAAGTCACCATATTACTGTTATAAGGAGTTGAACAAGGTGAGTTTTGGTTCTCAAGAATTGGTAATAGATTACATTATTAAATCATCAAGAGCTTAGTCAATCCTCTTCTAGATATTGATGGGAACTTGTTCTTGGATGCTGGTGAAATACTTCACTTTTTATTGGTATTTTTAACTTAAGCCTGGCCTTTTTAGTTGCTCTTTGTTATGGAACTGATATCGTTGACTGATTGAATTGTTTGATGTGTAAAATTCTAAGTATATCATCTATACAAGCCATATTTGTAGTGAAAAGAATTAGGCATTCGATTTTAGTTCCGCTGAAGTAGCTACAGTGTTTTTAAAAATGATCTGTCTCTTGTGTACTTTAATGATGGATATATTGTCTTAAAACTTTGCTAATTTTTCTCTTGACCATTTAAGATTTTCATCATTAATGGATCCTCCCATGCATGTTTTTTGCTTGAAAGTAGAATGTATTAGAAAGACTAGGATAGAGAAACTAAGATGTCAAAGAATACCACTGAATGCAAATTGAAGTTCAAGTACAAACTAATGCTCTTCTCCTCAAATTGGGATCAAATCTGCATTGCATTTCATTAAATAGAACTAGAACTCAGTACCTCGAAAAGCCAGTGGAACTGCCGCACAGCATCTGCAGTACCCTGAAACCATCTTTTACCTGACTCGCCTGGAGTTTGAGTGGCAGCTAAGACCTGTCATTGGAAGCAATCAATTTGCAGGTGAACACAGGTTAACTAACAAAATTTATGTACATTTTCCCTTTGTATCAGTTTCCAATTACTACTTAATATTAACCTGGACAGAAGTATAAACTTGATGGTTACCTCAACATAGCCATCTCCAAATGTGACTCCACTTCCAAAGTTGTAAGCGCGAGCAAGATGCCTGTTGAGTGATGCTGAATTGTACTGAGTGAGTATATAAACTTTGTTGATCCCACTGTTGATACAGTTGCTCATAGGCACATCAATCAGCCTGTATGCTCCTCCAATGGGAACCTGAAATATTAAGAATAGTGTGAATCTTTGAGTAATTTTTCGATGAATTGTCCAAATGGAACACTTGTTATGTCTGTTCACTGCAGGTATGAAGACTTACAGCAGGCTTGGCACGGTGCTTGGTCAGGGGAAACAGACGAGTGCCGGCTCCACCTCCTAGTATAATCGCCACAACACTTCTCGCGTCCCTTTTCTCCATCTCCAGGTCCCTCAACTGTACAGAATAAAAGAGTTTTTGAGGTAACATTAAATCTTCTATGAAAACGTCCTGGATAGGATTGCTTGAACTAATTAGAACTCACCTTGGCTTCACCTGCAACATCCACAGTAAGCGACATGCAGATTGGATTCTTATTACCACTGTACTTAGTCCTCTGCTGAAATTGTGTTAACTTGAGCTTCTCTCCCGTGAACTCTCCATTGCTAAACTTCACGAGCCTCCCGTTTCTTCTCGACAATCCAGCAATGCTATGCAATTGGCCGGCAGCCGGCAGCGCTATTCGTCCATCTGCGGTAGCAGTCATCTCATTGCAGAGAACAATATATGATGAAGTTCTTAGCTTTTTAAACTTGTAAGTTTTAAGACAGAAACTGGTGAACAGAGGAACCTGTTGTGCCTACATGGGATGCATGCCATAGGACATGTTATCCAAATTGAATAGCATCCACCAATTTTTATTTTTTGAAAAAGAAAATTAGTTTTGTATTTTTACAGAAAAGTCCTCACACATAATTGGCAATCTTGGGGTTGGGAATATTCTAATGGTTTCTGCCATGGGAACTGGGAATTAAGATTTTTTAAGCTTATGAGAGCACAGGCCACGAAAGTCGAACCGTTAATTCGCGATAGCGTGTTTGAGCCCCATTATTTCTCATTACATTAAATTAAAATTTTTTCTCTTTTACTTTTAACCACACAATCTTTAATAAAATAATATTACACGTAAATCAAAAACTTTTCAGCCACTCATTTTTTTAAAAAATATTATTCATCTCATTATAATTTACAAATAATGGTGCTCAAATGGCCCCATATTGAAGCTAAGTGATCTAATTGAGATAAATTAAA
>NC_036240.1:6930777-6932418 GCF_002742605.1 Olea europaea var. sylvestris
TCTCCTTATCAACTGGTGTTTGAAAAAGCATGTCACTTTCCAGTTGAATTGAAGCACAAGGCATATTGGGCAACTTCCATGTTAAATTTGATACGAAGGCAACAGGGAAAAATAAGACCCTTCAATTAAACAAGCTTAATGAGTTTAGATTAGGGGTATATAATCATGTAAAGTTGTACAAAGAAAAAACTAAAAGATGGCAAGATAGACACATTACAGAGAAAGAGTTTAAGGTTGGGCAACAAGTTCTCATATTTAATTCCTTACTTCATGCTTTTTTCAGGCAAGTTAAGATCGAGGTGGTTTGGTCTATTCACGGTGGTAGCTGTATACCCATATGACACAGTTGAGATTGTGACCTAAGATCAACAATGAAGGTTCAAGGTTAATGGACTGAGGTTGAAAGCTTATTGGGGTGGTGATTACTCCCATGAGAAGACAATTTTGCCACTTCAAGATCCAAACTAGCCTAAATAACAAAGTCAAGCTCATGACTATAATAAGCGCTTATTGGGAGATAACTCAATCTTCTTTCCTTTTATTTATTTTTGCTTTGTAGAATATAGGATTAGTAAATTTCATTGCTTTTAATAGTTTAGTAAATTTTATTGCTTTTAGTAGTATAGGATATCTTCATCCCCTTATTTTCCTTTAAGTTGAGTTTGAACTTGTTATGAAGTGTTCATGTTATAATTGATTTTCTAATTATTTTGAAGAAACATGATACATGAACACATTGGATAAGGGAAAAGACATAGCAAGTGAGACAGAACTTTCATGTCATTCCATCCACCACCCACGAATTGATACCAGAGATGTACCCTGATTCCTTTGTCCTTACCTTTTGTTTATTACTTGCGCTATTTCTAGACATTGAGGACAACGTCTATATCAAGTTTGGTGGAGGGTGTTTTATCAAGTCTTTTGTTTTAAATTGTTTCATGCTAGAATGAAAAAAAAAAAAAAGAGAGAGAAAAAAATGAAGCTAGAAAAATAGTCTACTTTTCAATTTTATTACTTCTTTTATGTATTGTATGCTTGTGTGTGTTGGATACTCTACTAACAATGATGAATATATTGGAGCATAGAGTTTGTCTATAAATTATGGATAAATTATGTGTTAAGTTAATTTATGCTTGGTCATGTGAAATCAGGTATTTATGAGGACTATATTTATGTTCTATATTAAGAAGAAAAATTTGATTCATATTGATAAGAATGTGGAAATTAATGGACTTTAGATGTTTAACATGAACATCCACTATGTTATACATCTTTAAACCAATTTTAGGATAGGTTGGAGATAATTGAGCTATTGTTGGGAGACATAAAGACAAATGTGAATTCCATGTGTGCTAAGTTTTGTATGGATTATCTAACATCAATAAGATGAAATTAGGTGAAATCTTAAATTGGGAGTCAATTTTTAAAAATAAGTGTTTGATTAGGAGTATTGCACTAATCATTGCAAAAAAAGTGTTTTCATCTTATGAAGCTTCTCTTCGTAGCGTTTATGACTCGAATGATTAAGTTTACAAGGGTATCTAAAAATTTGGTGCCTATGGTCATCTGACTTGCGAGTTATCGGCCAAAAGCTTCCTACAGTGGTCATTTAGAAAGTTTAATGGGGAGGAGTTGTAC
>NC_036240.1:6940880-6990233 GCF_002742605.1 Olea europaea var. sylvestris
CCAATGATAAAGTGTGACTGAATTGGAGAAAAAAGGTCACACAATGTCACTTTTTTTTTTAAAGAAAAGTGACAGAATGTCACACTCTCCATGTGCATCCATGCAATTGATTCAAAATTTTCATTTTCATATGTATTCTCAGATAAGAGGGCATGAATTGGTATGTTTAAACTTTCAAAAAAGCACACATATGCATCCAGTTAATTGTTCGAATGATAAAGGGTGACTGTTCTTGTATAAATGTAACAAATGTCAATTTTTTTAGAAAGGTGACAGAATGTCACTCTTCATGATCAAACATCTTGCAAGCAAATGTATGTAGTCGATTCAAAGTTTTCTTTTTCATATGTATTACCAAAAAACAAGGTATGAATTGGAATATTCAAACTTTCAAAAAAACAAATGTATGCATCCGATTAATTGCTCCAATGATAAATGGTGACTGTTTTGGAGAAAAGTCACAAAATGTCACTTTTTCTAAGAAAAGTGACAAAATGCCACTTTCTCACCTTCTTCTTTGAGCAAACACATTGCAAGCATCAATGCAATTGGTTTAAAGTTTTCTTTCTCATGTGTTAATTACCAGAAAATAGGGCTTGAATATGTACGTTCAAATTTCCAAAAACTCACACGTGCATACCTAGCTAATTGCTTAAAAGAAATGCTGTGACTTTTTTTTTAAAAAAGTGATAGAATGCCACTTTTTCATATTATCCTTTTGTCAAACACCTTGCAAGCAACAATGTAATTAATTCAAAACTAATTTTTCATACACAATCCACTCAACTTCAACAATCCACTCAACTTCAACAATCCACTCAACTTCAACAATTTTATTTTCATAAATGTTAATTCAAACTAAAACGAGATGGATAGTGAGTTATAATCATGGAATCCAAAACATAGAAATACCTGTAATTTTTTTTGTGTTTTCGTTGCTGATCTGCTCGACTTTTTTTCCAAATTTTTCAATGTTTTTGTGGATGGTTTCCTCGATTTGAAGAATGAACAAACTTTGTTTATGTATTTGTGGAAGATTTCCTCTTTTTCCTTTCAATTTTCCTTCGATTTTTGCACACTGGAGGCTGATTTATGAGGATTGACGTGAGTTTAGGTTTTGAACGTATATTTTACGTTCAATTTAAGGTAATTGCCATTTAATCCAAGTTTATAATGTTTTTTCAAAACAACCCAAAAATATAGGGTACTTTTGTAAGTACCCCAATAAATAATTTAAGGACACTTCCCTTGCGGATTCCATCTCATTATCTGCTGATCCCAACTATTTTCATTGTCATCACCAAATGTGGTCCATCTTTCCAAGTTGTCCTTCTCCTTGTCTACCGCTTGGGAATTTCCCATCTCTCCAACATACTTCTTGAATTCTTTTTCAACCACGTCTAACATGATATCACCATAACGATCACACCATGATATGAAATAACCAAGAAAGATTTTAATATAGGTGCATAGCATTTCTGCAGCAGCTTAAAACAAAACGATTATTTCATTCCAAATCGCTAAGTTCAATTGATCAACACAAGTATTTGAATAAAAAAATAATAATAATAAAGTGCCAATGAGCATTAATTAGGGGAAAAAATTCAGGTCAGCCTTATCAACTGAAAGCCTATTGAGATTACTTCAAGTTGATCATCTCTGGTGAGTCATTGCAAGTAAATAGTTAGTCTATGTAATAATAGGGCCACTACACAAATGCAAATTAATTAGCAGTGGAACATATCAATCAAAATTCAAAAAGAGAGCTGAAAATAAAAGAAATACATATGACAAATGAAAATCTAGATTTTTGGCACCAAAATGTTTGGATACGAGACAACTCCTTCTTTATGTTCTCTCATAAAACCAACAATTTCATGAACATTATACAGAAAAGAGCCCTAAACAGATTAGTTTCAAGCCCCACTAGAATCTAATGAAGAAAACAGTTGTAACAAAACTCAACAACCCATAATCAAGTTACAGCACCTTTGGAGAGTGTGATGCTAGACCTTATCGACAAAGATATCTGCAGGTACACCATCAGTATGGAATTTCCTCTTATTTGCTCGGTGTCTGATCCCCTGCACTGGGTTTGTAATGAGCCTCCCAGTGTAACTTTCACCATCCGATTTTTCACTGAGGGACAATGTAATTGTTTCATCCTCAGAATCATTTTTCTTCCATTTCTTGAATCCATCAAATTCCTATTGCTTCTTTCTCGATTTCATCTTTTCTTCTTTTTTCTTTTTTCCGTGTTGTGGATTATAATCAACACTACCATTTCCCCGTTTCTCTCTCTAAAACAGGGTTCTAAGAGGTTTTTTTATTTTTTTTATTTTTGCACCAATACTTGTCAATCTTCACAGAATCTGCTGGAAGCTCTCTACCATGAGAATGGACATTGTTTCACTCCATTTTTCTTTCAAATTAATATTCCAGAAAGGATTTTTAGTAGAAAACTCAATTTCATTCTTTATAAAAGCTTAAGGCACTTACATTTTGATCAAATCGTATTTACCTCAAATTGTTCTCATCCTTTTCTTCTTTCGACTTGAAATTTTAATGGGTGATACAAAGCCAAATGTAGATGTAGCTCCTTTAATTTGCTTTACTGTTGGATTTATTCTGACAATAAGTTTTCTTGACTAACCAAGCATTTCTCATCCTTCAAATCGATAACTGACCACTCCATTTGAAACCTTTTTATGTGTCCCTACTATGACATCTTTTGCATTAATTTCGGCTCCTTGAATTGCTAATCTCTGTACTAATGATCTTTTTGATGCATGATACTCATCCTCTGAAATGCATTTGGCATAGAACGGCTACTACAAGAAAGCCACATAATTTCCTTTAATTTTGATATTTGCACAAACATAAATGAATTAAATTTGTGAGCTTCAACCCCAAAAGGAACTTAATATATAAATTAAATCCTGTTCATGTCATACACTCAGACACAGTTAATTTACATACATAATACCAATGAATATTTTATAGCTTAATTGAAAACGACGCTAAATTAATTTGAGAAGTTACTTTATGAGGCCACACGAAAAATAAAAAACGAAAAGAAAAATCAGATGCCCTGTGAAAAAGTACCAATACTCATTTGCAAAATGATCAGCTTGCCCTTAAAATGACGGTTGGCTCATGATCTATAGGCTCCAGAAGATGTGTGCTGAAAGCAGAAACCTCAATGGACCAGAACTTTGGAACATTCAATAACAAACAATGTTCACAGAAGATCTAACTGAAAATTATCAGAAGTTAGATTTCTATGATTTGTATTCTAAAAGACAAAAAAAAGTCTTACGTTTTCACAGTACCGACAGACTTCACAACACGAAATTGGCAAAAAGTCAACAAGAACCAATAAGAGGCATATTAGAGAACAAGTAACACGAGTTGCAGAGAACGGATAACATGAACCGCTAAAATCAAACCAATAAAATGAAATAGAGAAATCAAATGAAATATAGATGCATATGTAACTGTAAAATTTAACATCACCACATTAATCTGCAGAAATTTCTATCGAAGAACTACAAGAACAGACGTAAAAAAGTTAGAGTTGCTTGAGGTACTCATTTGCTTAATCGAGCATTGAAGCCTTGTCCATCTACCATAATTGCAAGAGGTGATCATTTATAAATAACAAAGTAAACCTCATTAGATTTAACTGAATCAACATTAAAACTAAACACTAAAAAGGAAAATATAACAATTTGTGGTTTGTACCTTGTTGGAATTTGGAATTAAATTTTGCAATGCCTTCATTTTTTCATTAATCGTGTTCCTTCTCCCCTGCCAAATGTTTCCATAATATCAGAACCCAGAATTCATTACAGTAACATAAACATACAAACTCCAAAATGAAAACTCTGAAAATGTATAACTACAAAATTTTGTCCATTAAAAAGAAATCTTTTCAGAAAAATTATATACTTTTATTGCTCGAGTTCTCTTCGACAAATTCCAGTGTGGTGTGGAGTTTGGTAGTGCCTCTTCTACCAAGGCTTCAATATTCTAAATATAATAACTATGAAATTAAACTCCACAAAGAAAAATAAAGTGTTCAATAACATGAATGGATGCAGAAATTTATATTAACTAATGTAATAGTAACATTGTACTTACTACCACACCTCATAAGATCTTAGCAAGTCATTATACAACACATTCATCAGAAAAATAAGCTTTAACATAATTTTTTTTAACTTATTAACTCATTTTCACAATCATACTCACATCCACCAAGGTCCTATAACCTGGTCGACCTATGGGGTTCGGCAGGGGCGGAGCCAGAGGATTTGTCCAGTGCGGGCACAATTTTAGGCATCGGCTATAGCGATTTTTTTGGGGCAAAATTAGTTTATGATAAAAAAACATTGATATGAGATTATTAATATAACTAATAATTGATTAATCTAATTGTTTTTTTTTTCTACTCTATATTCCATTGATAACTCAAAACTTAAGATCTTCAGTTTAGTTCAACCAAAACTTAGTAGATACGAGTTCAATCACTACAACATCTCCTCAGCCTCGTAACAGATCAAGAATTTAATTTTTCATCATAATCAATTATATTAAACTAAATTACAAGAAAAATTACTTGGAATTTCCAATTTGCTTCAACATACTCCTTCTGTTCACTCACAGCAGAATCATCCTACATAAAAACAAATGAAGTAATTAAATCAAAACAAACAACTCAATCAAAAACTCAGTCTATTGAAAAAAAAAATCCCAGAAAACAAAATACAATTATCAAGTCGTGAGAAGTACGAGTAAAGCCAAGGGATCTGAGATGTCACGAATGGAATGGGAGGTGGAATTGTCTGTAAATTTCACAACCCATTTGCAGCTTGGTCTTGAGAAATACCAGTGAAGTTAGATAGGGTTTGACATTGCTTGGACGTGTTTTGCAAATTGCAATTGATTTGTGAAATATTACAATTGAACAATACAAACCCAAGTAGTGGATTGGGCCTAATTTTAAAAAAGTGGCCCAAAAGAAAAGCCCACAATTTTAAAAAGAAAAAAAAATACCCGTTTCATCTTCCTTCCACCTCCATTCTATGGCGCCTATGTTTCCTTCCGGCGACTGTAAATTTCGACTATGCTTCAAGCTTCTTCATATGTCAGTTCATGCTCTCTACTTTCCTTCTTCCCTTTTCTGCTTCCTTTCCTGGTCGGCTGGTTCAGTGTAGCAGTGCAGCCACAGGCATACTAGAGTTTCTTCTGTCAAACTCAAAATCCAGTGTGGGCATCTGCCTGCACTGGACTCCATGTAGCTCCGCCCCTGGGGCTCGGTGAGAATCATCGCAAAGTTACAGCAGGGCACACCAATTCCCATACCTGTCCGGGTCGAATCTCGATATTATGGATATGGGTACTATTTCACATCATACCCATTGGCATGCAACTCCCAATTTGCGAGATGGGAGTCAATCGCGGACATCTGGTTCATCGTTAATGATAACTACCCTACTCCACTGTTTTGGACCCTGCCAATACAATTGCACCTACAAGAGAGTCCACCGAGCATTATATTAGCCCAACATGGCCTTCGCCATTCCACGTGCTTTATATCATTTTGCCGAGTCAGGGCTGTCTGAAATGAAATTGATCCATCATCATATCAATTTGAAAGAGATTAATTACTCAAACAAGAAACTTTAGTCAAGCTAATATGTAGGATGTGATTTGCCAACTTTTAAAAATTTTGTATTTTTTTTTTGATAGGTAATCAAATAAAAGAGAATACACGGGGGGTGTACAATCACTTTAAGCCATTAAGGAAAAATATGAAATTAGGCAACCCATCTACAGGATTTCTAGTCACAACATTAAACCAAGAATACAAGGTAAAGTAAAATGTTTCTCTTATCTGCTCTCTTGTTTTGTTTGGTCTTCGAAGTAACGGTTGTTCCTTTCTCTCCACACGCACCATACAATGCAGCTCGGGATAAGGTTCCATGCTAATTTGCTATCTTTATCCCGAAATTTTATACGCCATGCCCGTATCACATCCTCTATATGACAAGGCATCACCCAATCCATAGATTTTGAACTGAGTATACTGTTCCAAATCCAACGTACACCATTACAATGAATGAACAAATGATTGATCGTCTCCCCATCCTTCTTGCACATATAAAACCACTCGGTTGCGTATAAGCCTTTACGACGAAGATTATCCACCGTTGAGACCTGTCTCCTCATAATTGTCCACAATAGGAATGCCACCCGAGGAGGCAATTTACACTGCCACACCAACTTCCAGGGGAATGAATCATTCACACATCCCATGAGGGAACCAAAGTACAAGCGAACTGAAAAAATGACATCCTGTGCTGTCCTCCACCTGATGCAATCCCTCTCTCCAACCCGAATTCGGGCCTCATGTAAAATGGTCATAAACAGCGAATAATCTTCCAATTCCCAATCCTGAAGATCCCTCCCAAAAGTAATATTCCAGCTATAGCTCCCATTATGAATGTCTAAGAAATCACTCACCATAGCAGTGGACACTGAGGCAATGCGATGCAAGGAAGGGAATCTCTCCTTCAGCGGTTGATCTCCACACCAACAATCATCCCAAAATTTAATCTCATTACCATTTCCAACCACAAACTTCAGTTTGTCCAAAAAAGCACTCCATCCCCGTTGAATATACCTCCACAAGCTCACCCCATAAGAACCACGATCCTCAAATGTACACCATCCCCCCTCCGTCACACCATACTTCGCCCCAATTATTTCTCTCCAGAAGCTTTCCCTCTCCACTTCAAATCGCCACAACCACTTGCCTAATAAGGCTTTATTGAACAACACAAGGCTCCTCACCCCAAGACCCCCCATCCTCATCGACAAACAAACAACTCCCCAATTGACCAAATGGAGTCTCCTCTCCTCTCCCAACCCTGCCCACAGAAATTCTCTTTGAAGCCTCTCTAATCTCTTTGCCACTGCAATCGGAATGGGGAACAATGACAAAAAGTAAGTAGGGAGATTGGAGAGAGTCAATTTAATGAGAGTAAGTCTACCTCCCTTAGAAAGGTACATACGCTTCCACCCTGCTAACCTTCTCTCCATCCTTTTCACAATACCATTCTAGATATGGGTACTTTTAAATCGTGCCCCTAACGGGAGTCCTAGATATGATATCGGCAACTGCGCAACCTTACAACCTAATATATCAGCCAACTCCTCGACATTATTGACCTCCCCAACTGGAATAGCCTCAGACTTCCCCAAATTGATTTTCAAACTAGACACCGCTTCAAAACATAAGAGCAGACGGCGCAAGTTCCTGAATTGTTCAACATCTGCATCGCATAAGATCAACGTGTCATCTGCAAATAATAGATGAGACACCTGCAATTGGTCAACCATAAAACTCCTTATCAAACCCGCTCTCACGACTCTTTCAATCATCCTACTGAGAGCTTCCATCACAATGACAAATAATAATGGGGACAATGGATCCCCTTGTCTCAAGCCTCTACTGCTCGGAAATAACCCTCAGGTGTTCTGTTAACCAAAACTGAGAATGAAACAATAGAAATACAGAATTGAATCTATTTACATCATTTATCCCCAAAGCCACAGTGCCTGAGCATATACAACAAGAAACCCCAATTCACATGATCGTAAGCCTTCTGAATATCTAGCTTACAAAGCATCCCTGGGGCCCTTAGGCGCATTCTTGAATCTATGCATTTATTCGCTATAAGCACACAGTCCAAAATCTGACCCCCTTTTACAAATGCATTCTGAAACTTGGACACTACTTTTCCCAGCACCTCCTTTAATTTATTTGCCAGGACTTTCGAAATAATCTTATACACCCCGCTGACAAGGCTAATGGGGCGAAAGTCCTTAATATCAGTCGCTCTCGATTTCTTAGGTATGAGCACAATAAATGTGGCGTTAGAACTTCTCTGGAATCTGCTACGTTCAAAAAAATAAGATAAAGTATTCACAATGTCCGGTCGAACCACATCCCAACACGCTTTGTAGAATGAGAACGAGAAACCGTCCGGTCCCGGAGCCTTATCATCGTTCATGCTAAAAACAACCTCCTTAATTTCATCCTCCCCAAATGGTCTCTCCATCCATCGGGCATCAGCCTCAGTGATTGTAGAAAAGTGCAATCCCTCCAACTCTGGCCTCCATTCAAATTGCTCCCGATAGAGGTTCTAATAAAAATTCACCAGTTGGCTTCCAATTTCTTGTAGTTCCTCATAAGTAACCCCGTCCACCTCCAAAACTGTGATGGAGTTGTTCTTCCTATTAGAATTGGCGACCCTGTGGAAGAATTTAGTGCATTTATCCCTCTCTTTCAACCAAGTAACTCTAAATTTCTGTCGCCAATTAATCTCCTCCATCTCCACCAACCTCTCCATATCTTCCTTTGATACTCTATGTCTCTCCTTCTCCTCCCCAGTCAACCCCTGACTCTCTTTCCGCCTATCCAATTCCTCTATCTCTGACAGACACTGATTTTTACTGCAGTTAACATTGCCCACAACTTCCTCATTCCATTTCTTTAAGTCCCCTTTCAACGCCTTTAGCTTCTGATTCAATACAAAATAGGGAGACCCACTGACTTCATAGGAAGTCCACGACGTCTGTACTCGCTCCCTAAAACCTTCTACTTTCAACACATCTTCTCAAACCTGAAAGTTCTTCTTCCACCCCCCCTTCTATTCCCCGATAACATAATAGGAAAATGATCCGAGTATACCCTCCCCAATCTTCGCTGAGTGACATCTGAATATTTAGACTCCACTCCCCACAAATCAAGAACCTATCAATACGAGGCAAAACGGGTCGATCCCGATTGGATGACCAAGTAAAATCTCCCCCAATCATGGGTAAATCCATCAACAAATTCTCCCTAATAAAATCTGAGAACTCCTCCATTGCCCTAGTTAGTCTCCCACCACTCGACCTCTTCGAAGGAAATCGAATCACATTGAAATCATCCCCAATACATGTAGGGGGAGATTCCACCAAGCCCTCATTCCAGCTAGTTCATCCCACAAACCCACTCTACTGTCATCAGAATTAGGCCCATAAACTCCTGTGAACATCCACCGAAATCCATCCTCATAATTTTTGAAAGAAATCGATATAGAGAACACCCCTATACTCACCTTCTTCATCTCAAGCACTCTAGTGTCCCACATCACCAACATGCCTCCTGAAACCCCTGATGACCCCAAAAACTGATATCCTACATGATCTCCCCCCCCATAAACTACAAATCACCGCCCTCGAGATAAACTCCATCTTAGTTTCTTGTAGGCAAACAAGATTTGCCCCCCATCCCCTTAGCAAATGACGAACACCAAGCCTTTTACTAACCTCATTGAGACCCCTTACGTTCCAACTAATGAGTTTTGGCATCATTGTAACACACCATAACCCCTCTCCATTGTTCCTTTCTTGGACTCGCCACCCTTACCAGCATAGTTTACTGACCATTCGAGCCTCTTAAGTTCACGATCACTCTTTCTTCTTAATTTACTTCCATGTGTACTGATGTCTTGTCCCCTATTAGCCTACAGCTCCTCGAATAATTGTAACAATCTACTTTCATACCCATCACATGACACGCCAACCAACTTACTGAATTCCTGAATTTTTTGTAGAACTCAGTTTGAAGGTGGGTGACCAACTTCTAACACAATAGCTCCTGAAGTATCCTCACCCTGATAGCCCTCGAGATGATCAAAGGACCGTTCTTTCTCTTCCACCACTGGTATAATGTCACTGTCACTTTCTCCTTTCTTGGCACCACCTACCCATAACACCAAAGCTTTTTCGGTCCCCATATCATTATCTTTTGTCCTCCTATTATAAGTGTTCGTAATCCTTGATATCGTCTGTGTAGAGTTGTTTTCTTTCACAGTGTCCATTGACAATTTCTCCAAGTTCACCCTACTAAACTCCCCTTCCTTAGACAACGGTTCCTCTTCTCGTTCAACTACAATCCCCGTGTCTACTTCAATTCGGTTGACCCCCACAAAGTCAACCCCGTCATCGTTTTCATGGTATCCCACTTCCATCCTCACCTGAGAATCACAATGTTCATCTCCTCCCTGCTTTGCATGTTCTGTAATTGATGGTAGTTCCTCATGAGTCAATCCCGGTACGTGTATTTCATCGATTTGATCCTCATCCAACTTAACCCCACACTTGTGACAGCGTACCAATTTCATGGGCTCCATTTCAGGTCCACTTCCAACCAATCTAAGTAATTCATCTAATGCTCCTTTCAACTCCTGCGCACGAGTTATTATTTCAGCCCTACTCAAACAAATGTCTTGACCTTCATTATCACCAACTTTATTTGTCCTTTCCTTTTGCTGTAGCATCCGTTGGTTGGCATTCTCCGAGGTCTGTGAGTTTGCTGTAATTTCTACATAAGTCATCCTTTGTCTGTTTCGTTCATTCACCGTTTGTCGTTTGGCATTATCCCTAGCAACAAATGAGTCAACAACTGCTTGAAACACCTGCAATACCGACGCCCATCCCTCTCCATTTGCACCTTCGGTATCATGACAACTCCTTTCTGATGCCTCTCCCCATATTGTGCTATCATCAAATATCTGCCTCGACGGTTCATACACCATTGTGCCAAGAAAGCTCTTGAAGACTCGTTGAACTTAAAAACACATTCCTCAAATTCACTTCTCATCCTCAATCTGTCTACCATATTCACCATCCAAATAGCACCATACCTTCCCATAAAGATTGAATCCGATAACTTCGAACCCCATTCTGTCAACTTAACAGTGCCAGAATCATTAATAGATACTGCGAAGTCCTTCGCCTCCACTCTGAAACGATGATTGAATACCATACTACGCACATCCGCCAATTTTTTCTTTTGATTGTGTACTAGCAATTCATCAAATGGAGGAACAGACAAGCCGGCGCGTCTGCCGTCGTGCCTTCATAAATTGCAAGAATGGTTTTTGATTTTTCTACGTGCGTCGCATCTTGGTTTCCTTCCATTACTTCAATCGAAGGATTTCCCATCTGAATTTACAAAGTAATATAATTTTATAATTCATTTACCAAGAAACATACGTTTTCTATTTATTGTTTCAATCACCCACCTTCTATGGAGAATCATTGTCAGGCTCCATAACATTAGTTTTATCCAACTCAACATTGAACTCAACAACGCACCCATATGCTTCATTATAAAGTTTTTTGGGCAAGAGGTACATTTGATACTATAAGCAATAAGTTTACACAGCTTCTTATGATGAAACTGCTAGTGCTAGAGTCTTCTATGGAGGATCATCGTCAGGCTCCATAACATTAGTTTCATCCAACTCAACATTGAACTCAACAATGTCCACATCCATTTTATCATCACAGGGTTTAGAATCAACATAGTCGTCATCTCTCTCCTGCATAAAAATCGAAAATGTAATATATTCATGTACCCATGTGGTTCATTATAAATTTTTTTGGGTAATAGATACATTCGATATAGTAAGCAATAGGTTTACAGATATATACGCTTCTTACAATGAAACTGCTAGTGCTCGAGTCTTGGATTCAGCTTGTTCTAACACCATATAGAAATAAGCATCTTTTCCGGGAAATGACAAATAAAGAAATTGCGAGAAACAAAGCGAATGTAGAATAAAAAAGGAGTTCCTTTTCTTTAGTTTTTGATTTGATGAATTTTCTGCACCTTAGGACATAAACATACAATTCTTACAAGGTTTGTACCATAAGAGAATAAGGAAATCCCTATAAACTAACATAGTAATCACTAAAAGGGTGTATTAATTTATCGATTTTGATTAGATCAAAATAATATTTCACGATGTTAGGCATCGTGGTCGGGAACCCAATGGGTCGCACACAAAAGAGAATTTGAAGACTGCAAATTGTTAATTGATTAATTTAACAATCGTTGGATAAATTAATTAATTGTTGATTTGATGAATTTTCTGCACCTTAGGACATAAACATACAATTCTTACAAGGTTTGTACCATAAGAGAATAAGGAAATCCCTATAAACTAACATAGTAATCAAAATTTATTTACTTTTAAAGCTCAAAAACAATGTATTCTTGCTCCTTAAATATATCATAAAAACTAACACCCACAATCGATTACAATTTTCTATTCTTTTTAAGTTAATTATAATTTATAAAAAAAATCTAAAACCCAAAGAATTAACAATTTCACATTATCAAATTTTTATTTGCAAATTTAAACAATCAATCGCGCAAAAACTTCAATTAGTTTAGAAAACAAAAGGGCTGGTTTTGACAGACTTATGAATTTTACAGGAATTCGAGGACCCACACAGAAAACAAAATTAAATAAATCAAAAGTGAATTTCGTAGAACAAAAAAAAAAAGTTTAAATTAAATACTATCAGAGTCAATGGAATCATTTTGGCGCCAAGTTTAGTTAGTTTAGTTGGACAGCTGTTCTTGTAACTAATTTTCCTGCCTTTTTATTTTCCTATTTAATATGGATGTACAATTCATTTTCTGGTATGTTGAATGAGAAATTAGATTTTTCTAGATTTCTCTTTTACCTCTAATATGGTATCAGAGCAACTTCATCTTCTCATTTCCATTCCTTGATTGCTCGAAGTTTTGGTTTTCATTCTAAACGGAGTTCATTCCATGATTGTTCGAAGTTCTGGTTTTCGTTTCGAACAAAATTCATTCACCATGGCTACTGGTGTTGTGATTCAAAATCAATCAAGCAATTTCTCATCAATTAGTAGTTCCGCAATTGCTGATTACAACAAATATCAGAGGAAGGAGAGATCTGTATGTAAGTGTTATGCCCTAGATCCAATCGATTTAGGTTGTAAATGCTTTTAATATATTTAATGCATTTGATTTTGGCGAGATCTATTATTTATTTAAATTAATTTTGTAATAAATGATATTAAATAATAGAATCCGAAGACCCAATTTTTAGGTAATCTGTTAATCACAAGGAGTTGTGATTGTGAGATACAAATTACATATAATTGGATCTTGAATAAACCATGGTCGTAAGTAATAACGAGATACGGATATCTTTAATACAGTTAGACCATCACGTGTGGCATTTCTTACTTATGAAGTAAGTAGCTGATCTCACGAGCTAAAGTGTGGTGACACTTAAATGAACATGTGGATGTTTTGTTGTAGAACAAAACATTGGAGACCCGCTAAGAGATTCCACATGGATAACTATCTGAGTGTCAGTGGCTAATCTCTAACGTTCGGTAGTGGGATTGATCCTTTGACTTGAGGTCGTCATAGTACCCTATATGAGGACAGTCATACTTTGGCGGTGTTGGATGTTGCTCTGAAAGGGGCCGCTAATACGACATCGTTCGAGTACGTCAAGAATCGTATGAAGGTGTGATTGATCAATAAAGGATTCGTCACTCTTAGATAGTAGGAGATGATCTGCGTTTCATTCAATTAAGTCGATGATGAAATCCTTGGCCAAGGTGTACTCATAAGTCGAAAAGGAGTTTTCGATTTATATTGACTTAGTAGTGGAATGAAAGATATGATCGATGATCGAGATTGACACAATTCCATATCTCGTAATTGATCGGATCGTATTGACGAAGGGATAATAGTTCCATGATAAACGAACGATTTTGGTTTTGTCATACCACGTGACATTTCCCGTCACATGTATTGCCCTGACACATTGCTAGATGTCAATCAGGGACGGCGAATGTGAATTGACGATAAACTAAAAGGGTGTATTAATTTATCGATTTTGATTAGATCAAAATAATATTTCACGATGTTAGGCATCGTGGTCGGGAACCCAATGGGTCGCACACAAAAGAGAATTTGAAGACTGCAAATTGTTAATTGATTAATTTAACAATCGTTGGATAAATTAATTAATTGAATTTCTTATTTATAATCTCGAATTAATTAATTGGATTAATTAATTCACGGACCGGGTTTGATTAATTGGATTAATTAAATATTGGACCGGACCGGTCCGGGTCCGTTTGGGTTTATATATATATGCAGCTAGGGTTTGAGATCCATTAAGTTATTCATTGTTCTTGCTAGCACAAGAAAGAAACCCTAGCAGTTGCTGTTTTCTCTCTGTGTGGATTTCATTGGAGGCTGCACAATTGGACAGCTGTGGGAGGCAGATTCAAGCTGCTGGAAAGGAATAACGCGAAAGAGTTTGCAAATCACACAAAAGGTATATTTCTCATCACAGTTTTTATCTAAATACAAAGCTGAATCCTGAATGGGAATTGAAATTTGTTAATCCGCTGTGCATGTTTAAATCAATTCCCAACACTGTATGCACTTATTGTGGTTACAATGGTCATACAGTTGAAAATTGTTATAAAGCTAAACGGAAAATTGCTTCTAATAAGTCAATTTCTAACAACCATCATGCTCCTGCAAATCAAAAATCTATGCGAACTTTAAATCCTGCACAATATCAACTTCTGATGAAGATGCTGAGTATTCATTTCTCTAATGCAAAGGTTGATGATAAAAAAAGATGCTAATAGCGATCATATATCAGGTACTTGTCTATCCATCTCCCTTAATCCAATGCTTAATTCCCATAGATATTGGGTTATGGATTCTGGAGCAACAGCTCATATTTGTTTCACAAAATCAGCATTCCAGTCAATGAATGCAATTCAGAATGCTTATGTCACTTTGCCCAATCATGAACGAATTCCTGTTCATTTCAATGGAACTGTGAAAATCAGCCCTAATTTGGTCCTTGAAGAAGTGCTGTACGTTCCCTAGTTTAAGTTCAATTTGTTATCCATCAGTTCACTAACCAGAAATTCCTCTATAAATATCAGTTTTTTTTATCGATTATTGCACTATTCAAGATCTGCAAAGTCAGAGGACTATTGGTAAGGGAAAAAGGGTGGCTGATCTATACATATTGGATGATCTGAGTTCTTGTAATACAGTTAATTCTGTGTGTTCTGATGCAAATAATGTGACCACTCATACTTGGCATTGTAGACTTGGTAACTTGTCTTCTCAAAAATTAGAGATGTTGAAAGAACAGATTCCTATGTGTAGTACGCAAAAGAACCTTAATTCAGATCCATGCCACATATGTCCTTTAGCTAAGCAAAGGAGACTATCTTTTGTATCAAACAATCAACTATCTCAAAATGCCTTTGACTTGATACATTGTGACACGGGGTCCCTACCATGTCCCAACATATTCTTGCCATAGATTCTTTTTGACATTGGTTGACGATTGTACACGTTTTACATGGGTCTATATAATGAAGCATAAATTAGACGCAAAATTCATTATTCCTACGTTCTTTGCACTGATTGAAACTCAGTTCCATACAACCATTAAGAAGTTTAGATCTGATCATGCTCCAGAGCTTCAGTTTGCTGAATTTTTTGCCTCAAAAGGTGTTATACATCAATATTCTTGTGTTGAAAAGCCTGAGCAAAACTCAGTTGTTGAGAGAAAACACCAACACCTTCTCAATGTAGCAAGGGCATTATTTTTCCAATCCCGATTTCCTATTCAATTCTGGGGTGACTGTATACTTACAGCCACCTTCTTAATCAATAGGACATCCTCTCCAATCCTGCAAAATAAAACTCCTTTTTGTCTTCTCCATAAATCCCCCATCCAATACCAGTCTCTTAGAGTGTTTGGCAGCCTGTGCTTTGCTTCTACCTTATCATCTCATCGCCCAAAATTTTATCCAAGGGCCAGGGCATGTGTTTTTATTGGATACCCACCTGGCATCAAAGGATATAAGCTATATGACGTTGTTTCAAAATCCTTCTTTATCTCAAGGGATATCAAATTCCATGAAAATCTTTTCCCTTTTCACTCTATCTCCCATGATGATGAACTCATTGATCCCTTTCTAGACTTAGTTTTGCCCAAATCAGTCAGTGATATTATCCATCACACTGAAACTATTCCACCATATAACAATACACTTATGCCTTCTTCTATTAGCCATTATATTGTCCATGATACTACTGCCACTATATCCCCTAACTCCAACTCAAACCCAGAACCAAATGCTCCCATAATTCCAGCTCATAGGAGATCAAACAGAAAACGCAAAACCCCATCATACCTCCAAAACTATCACTGCAATCTGTTCACAAATACTCCTATTGACCATCATACTGAGTACCCTCTCAGCAAATATCTATCTCATAAAAAATTTTCACATTCCCATCGTACCTTTCTCTTCAATATTTCCTCCAGTTATGAACCACAGTTTGATCACCAGGCAGTTGAATTCGATCATTGGAGAAAGGCTATGGAAACTGAGTTGGAGGCAATGGAGCTCAATAAAACTTGGTCAGTTGTTCGTTTACCTAAAGATAAACACTCTATAGGTTGCAAATGGGTGTTTAAAATCAAGCATAAATCTGATAGCAGTGTTGATAGATATAAGGCACGTTTAGTGGCAAAAGGTTATACCCAACAAGAGGGTCTGGACTTTATTGAAACCTTCTCTCCTGTAGCTAAGTTGGTCACAGTCAAACTCTTTCTTGCCATTGCAGCAATCAATAAATGGCAGATTGTTCAAATGGATGTAAACAATGCTTTTCTAAACGGTGATCTTTTTGAAGGAATCTATATGGATTTACCATTGGGTTATACTAAGCATAGCAAAACTGATACACAAGGGAAGAGGTTGGTTTGTAAATTACACAAATCAATATATGGCTTAAAGCAAGCCTCAAGGCAGTGGTTTTCCAAATTCTCTACTGCTCTCACTACACATGGTTTCAATCAGTCAAAATCTGACCATTCTCTGTTTACCAAAGGTTCTAAAGATACATTTGTTGCTTTATTAGTCTATGTTGATGATATTATCATCACTGGTTCAGATTTGAAGATCATCAATTCAGTAAAACTTTTACTGCACAGCTTATTCAAATTGAAGGACCTTGGCTGTTTGAAATATTTATTGGTTTGGAGATTGCATCCTCACAAAAGGGTATTTTCCTCTCTCAACGACAATACACACTGCAATTACTGGAAGACACTGGATTTTTTAGGCTGTAAACCAGCACTTATACCCATGGATCCCAAGGCTAAACTTTGTGCATTTGAGGGGGAGCTCCTTGCAGATGCTTCACTATATAGAAGACTAATCGGTCGTCTTCTGTACTTGACTATTTCCATACCAGACATTACTTTTGCCGTCCATAAGTTGAGTCAGTTTGTTGCTCAGCCTAGAAAACCACATTTAAATGCCGTTCACCAGCTCCTGCAATATCTCAAAGCTAGTCCAGGACAGGGAATTTTGTTTTCAGCATCCTCTTTATTTCAACTTCGTGCATTTGTTGATGCTGATTGGGGTGCTTGCTTGGATACAAGAAAATCTATGACAGGATTTTGTGTCTTCCTTGGTGATTCCATGGTCTCTTGGAAAGCTAAGAAACAAAGCACAATTTTGAGATCATCTGCAGAAGCTGAATAACGTGCCTTAGCCTCTACAACCAGTGAGCTCATGTGGATTCATCAATTGTTGAAAGATTTTCAGGATGCTGACAACTCTCCAGCGCTCATTTTTTGCGACAATCAAGCCGCTATCCACATCGCAAGTAATCCAATTTTCCATGAGCAAACCACACACATTGAGATAGATTGCCACTTTGTAAGTGATAAGATCAATGAAGGGAGCTTCAAGTTGCTACCAGTTCGAACTCCTCATCAACGTGCTGACATTTTCACAAAACCGTTACCAGCTACTATGTTCTAACAATATATAAATATTAAAATCAAAAAGGAGAGATTCTGGACAAATATTTAAGAAGATATCAGAAAGTCTGCATTACATAAATTATTTCTGGACAGATTCTTACTTACCCAACCAAATAAAATCAAAATGAGAGAAAAAATGTAGATATAATCATCAAGAATATAATAGTGAAAGTGACCAGAAACGCAGGATGTCCCAAAAACTGTAAACTTCCATTCATCTAATGAAAGCAATGTTTGATCCTAATTTGACTTGCTTTCACCTTAATCCTTTTTTCGTTAACTAGCAAGACATGTTCATTGTTAATTTAGTTGATTTTAGCCAATTACAAAAATGATCTGTGTAATCTAACCACTAAAACCTTAAAACGTAGTCACTCAATAATCTTCCAAAATCGCTATGTTTTAGAGAGAGAAGCCGCATTGTTTTAGAGAGAGAAAAGAGAGAACCTGGTCTGAAGTCATCATCATCGCAACACAAGATCCAACAACAATCCATTCCCTCTCTTTTACTCCTTACTTAAATATTCTCTATCAGCACACTTTACGTCGCATAAGAGCAAAAATTTGACCCGGAATTGTAAAACCTTGACCTTGTTGAAGGGATGAACACCAGATCATTAGCTTGATATAAATATATAAATTTTAGCTCATGATATTGAGTTTATATGGTGAAAAGAGTTAAGAGGGCCAACAGCTGTAGACCCATGTCAAGAATTGTGTTGTCTTCAGGTAAGCTTATCTGACTTTATGTAGACTTCATAGATATTTCGGTTTTTATTTTGTTTAAATGTGTTCTTGCTTTGATTTGTGATAATAATTTTATTGTGTGTACTATATTTCAAATGGCTTCATAGATTTTTTTTTAAAAAAAAAAAATTGTGTGTACTATATTTCAAATGGCTTCATAGATTTTTTTTTAAAAAAAAATTCTTTTTTTTTTTTTAAAGAGATGAGGCCCCACAATATGAGACCCAAGGCAGTGGCCTCACTTGCCTTGGGCTAGGGTCAGCACTGGGGCCAAGTAAGCTAGTGGGTAATAGTTGATGCTTAGTCGGCCAATATGATATTCCCTCAGTCACGAGCATGCCACATAATTTATAGATATAATAGCATCTACATTATAGCTCTCTTGAATGTTGACACCTTTGATTGGAGTCTGTCAAACGGATCTCAATATCTTTCTCATGAGCTTGAATTATGAAATTTTTTTCGCCCAAATCAAATGATAGTACAACAATATCACACAACTTGGAATGAAAATTAGCAAATGCACTCATTAACCTTCATAAACAAACTTTCAAGTCTAGTTATAAGCATTTAGAAAACTTCATTGCATTAGTTCCCTGTAAGCTACTTCAAGAATGTCACACTTATTTTGCAATTTCGCATGTGGAAATTAGTTTGATATGATGTTCACCCACTGGCATTTAGAGCTTTTGAGTTATACTTATGCTAATTCTTTCTTCATTAGGGGTCCATTTATCTTCGTCTTTGGGAACAACCTCATTTTCAGTATTTCTTGTGGTAGAGTGGCTCCATCCAAAAACGGCAAATCAACATGCTATCACATCAAGTGAAGCAATGAAACCTTTGTTCTAGCGTTCTAGTAGTAAGTGTAATTCTACCTGTTGGTGCACATTCGACTAGTGCTCCTTCTCATTGAAGATCCATGCTTGGTAAAACAGGTCAACTAAATCTCAAAATCTTACAAATAGATGTTATTTATCAGCTCGGCTGACAACTGTTAGACTTTTTTTATCAATTTAGTGAAAAAGGATTAACGTCCAATTAATTGATTTAGTGAATAAGTAAAAAAGCATAAATAATAACACAAGCAATTTGACATGGTTCGGCAACTATCTACATTCACAGGCCACGCCCAATTATTGAACAGTTCACTATGTTATAACATATTACAAACACCATTGGACTTGAACAAATAAAGACTCCTTATGTAGAATCACATCTTGGGCTTGTTTAGTGAGCATCGCTCGTCTAATTAATTTGAAACGCTCAACTCAAAGATGCAAATCTTCTTGAGAAAAATACATAACTATAATACTTTTAAATATACAAATTCACATTTAACAAATTTAAAAAAATATTTCAAAAATCAAGTGATAAATAACAATAATATATTACATAATGTAAAAACGTGCTTGCATGCTTGCTTATAATCGAGTTCTAAGTAGTAATACTTACTTGAAATCATAAAATCGAGGTTGAATTACTTGCCTTTGATTTGCTTGCTTTTCACACTATCTTGTGCTAGCTTCTTGGTCAGAAATTCGATCACAAAGGAAGGAATTTGATAACCACAATTCAAGAACCAAATTTGAGATGTTATTATTCCAAAATCAAGCCACAATACTCATGTTGTATTCTCTCATTTTTGTAAATCTGAATTTCACCAGGTATATTTTCAGTTTTTGATGGAAATGAAGTTATATGGAAGAAGTTGATTGTGGGAGGTAAAGTTTCAAATCTAATTTCCAACTCCTCCCCCCAAAATTCATTTCCATGCAAATCGGGTTGAGTCAACTCACACGACGACCCATTTTCTTTCAACACATAAGATATTATAATCTATGAATTTTAGGAAACCCCATTCCACTATAACTCTACACAGATTCTCACAAATAACTCGGTCCACCATACACGCCCCCAATCCCACGGACCTCTCTGTATACAGCTTCTTCAGTTCTCTCTCTAGCAGGTCCATCAAAATGAACAATGAGGGAATCAGGTTCAATTGGGTTGTTATTTTTGTCAATATTGACAATGTCCCACCGTACGGAGTCGAATGAAGGAGCTCTTACCTAGAGTTCAGATTCCACCGTCGTCACTGAAGTGGAGCGTACGTTAGCACCGATTTTTCTCTTCATTTATTATTTATTTAAGTGGCGGTTGGGGGTGCTTTTCTGGTAGCCGACGATGATGAGTCAGGAGTTGTGTATAATTGTAATTATAGATTATCCCCTACAAAATTTGAATATTTTCTGCACGCTTCTAGGAGAAGTCGGATTCAGCTAGGGATGTAAGCGAGTCGAGTCGAGTCGAATCGGTTCGCGAGTCGAAATTTTGGGTTCAGGCTCGTCTCGAGTAAATCATAACGGGCTTATTTTGGGCCCGAGTCGAGCCAAAGTTCCGTCAAAAAAATATTGGCTCGGTTTTTTAATTTTTTTTTTTTTGCAATTTTTAATGACATTTTTTTCACATGCTAATTGTTGTGGTGCAATTTGTTTAGTGTAGAAAGCAAAGAAATTGTTTAATGACATTTTTTTGAAAGAATTTAAAAATTGCATCATTTATTATATATACAAATTACAAATTAAATAAAAGTACAACTTTCAAAATTATGTAATTTATACGAATAACAAAATAAATAAAAGTTACAAATTACAACCCTTCTCCTTTTTTCAGGTTTGGGACCGGCTACAATCAACGTAGGCTGAGTTAAAATTGTACACGAATAAAATATTTCGTGTACAATTTTCTTGAATCAAATAAATTTAAAAAATGCATTTCTTAAAGAAAAATAATTAATTTAAAAATTTACAACATCCTATGTTTGGATATGCTGCAACTCTTCGGCCATTATACTATCAACGTTTATCATCATAAGCGGCATCTCTGCTGCAACCACGTATGCAGCCATTCCTTCACGAAATCTTTCCCGTAAATATACAAAGGTGGAAAGAGTAGAATTAGAACCGCCAAACACTAGTTCTGTCTATTTCGAGTCGAGATCGGCTGATTTCGCTTTGCAACTCCTTAATACGTGTCTATTCAAATGCGTTGTGCTCGAGCCAAGCTTCCAACTAAGTTTTTTGCCACAGTAATTGCAACATGCTTTCCAAATATCTACTCCATTTTGAACACCAATTTTTTTCGTGTCATATGTTGCCAACAGTCCGATGATTCTTTTCTTGACCTTTTTGTTTCGAGTACTTGAACTTCTTCCTCTTCAATATCCTCCAAATTAATTGGAACATTTTCACATGCATTGTAGTTAGATGGAGTACTCGAGCTATCGCCAAACTGATTAATTTCATCACTTGTAAAATCCATAATAATTAGTATAATAAAAAATATTAAATATTAGACTGTAGAGTGAAAGAAATTGAATATATTAATTGTTATTTTAGAAGTGAGAAAGAAGAAATTGAAACTTGAATGATTAAATCTGAATCTATAATATAGAAATAATGCGAATTAAAATCAATAGCAAAGTGATTTAAAACTTTAAAAATCATCCCGTATTTATAGATAAAAAAAACCCGCGTTATTTTTCAAATTTGAATTTCAAAATCTATACGATTAAAGGTAATTGTGTAACACTACGTAAAAAATGCCTGCCCTAGCTGGCAGCTATAAAGCTATCTAAAAAGACAGCTTTATAGTTGCCTAGTGACCTGTTGCCTTAGGCAACAGGTCAAATTTTTTTTAAATATATATATATATTTAGTCCTTTAATTTGCTCGGACCGAGCGCCCGTGACACGAGCCAGCCGCTCTAGCTCGGGCCGACCTCTTATTTTGAGGCTCGGTCACCCCGAGCCACGAGCCGGGCGGGCTCGGGCTTTTCCCGAGCTGAGCCACAAGCCGCCTGAGTCACCGAGCCTTTTTGACACCCCCAGATTCAGCCATTTCCAACTTCTAATAAAAAGGAGAAGAGGTTTTATTTTTCATTTGGTTTATGTCAAACAAATATTTTTCCACACATCATCTCATTAGCATTAAAAAATAATTATGTCAAATAAATATTCTTTCACACGTCATGTCACTAGCATTAAAAAAATAATAATAATAATTTTAGTAAATATGAACTACCATGAGCAAAAAAAAAAAAAAAAACTCTTCACATATGAGTTTTAAAAAAATAAAAAATAAACTCTCCGCACAGTGGGAAGAGATGGCAAACCATATGCGAAGTAAAAAAGGAAGAAAAAACTCTCTGCATAGTACGGAGAGATGGCAAACCATGTGCCCAGAGTTCCAACTCTCCGTACAGTGCGAAGTAAAAAAAAATCTCTTCGCACAGTGCGAAGAGATGGCATTCTGTGCGGACAGTCTGCACAATCTGTACAGATACTGTTCTCACAAAGTGCGGAGTAAAAAAAGCAAAAAAAAAAAAAAACTTCGCACAGTGTGGAGAGTTGGCAACCTTTCCGTACAGTGTGAAGTTATAAAAAAAAAAAAAAAACTTCGCACAGTGTGGAGAGTTGGCAACCTTTCCGTACAGTGTGAAGTTATAAAAAAAAAAAAAAAACTCTCCGCACTGTGACTGTCACGTGCGTTGCACGAATTTTGCATTTATCGTATTTTTATTAGTGTATGAATTTTAGTTTTTTGGAAAGTTTTTAAAGCAATATTTAGAAATATTTCCATGATATAAAAAAATATTTGTAATTTATTTTTACAATTGCATAACAGTATTGTGTCATCTAAAAAAAATATACTTGTATATTTCATACTTGAATAAGAAATATACGAGATTATACAAATTATTTTGCTTATATTCTTTGATAGTGTTGATATGATTGAGTTGAATGTGAAGATTATATTTTTAAATTTTGTGTAATTCAATATTGAAAAATTGAAGATTGAGCACCATATTCATATATATTTATATTTTGTGCTTCATATATATTTAATATTTATTTTATGCTTATGTTGAAAAAATAAAAATCTAAATTTTTTTTTGAAATTCGATTTGGTAAATGAATGTACAGTGTTCTACATTCTTAATATTTGTAAATGCAAAAATCGGTATATAAAAATACAGTAAGCTGCAAATACGGTAGGCAGCGTATACGGTAAGTTGCAAATAGACAGTATATACGGTAAGGTGAAAATATGGTAAGTTGTTTGCAAATACGGATAGGCTACAAATACGGTAAGTTACAAATACGATATGCAGCATATACGGTAGGCTGCAAATATGGTACGCTACAAATACGGTAGGCAGTATATACGGTAAGTTGCATGCAAATACAGTAAGCTGCATTTATGGATTTATAATTTGTTATAAATGTATAAAATTTATTTAAAATTGAATTTCTTAAATATTAAATGTTGTAATTAAATATTATTTTCTTTTTTATAATTGTATTTCCGAGAATTTAAAAAAAAAAAAGTGGTTATGAAATTTCTAATTTTTAAATGTGTTTTTTTGTTGAAGATAAAAATGATTTTTTTTATGTTATTTGTAAAAAAAAAATTATTGTAATTTTATTAGCGTAATAAGAAGATTTATTATGCGTTTTGTGAAGAATTTTTTTTATGGTGATTGATAAATATTCTTTCACACAATTAGGTCCCTCTCTTGGCTCCAATAAAAGGTGTGTGACTTAATTGACCTACTACAATAAAGTGTAAGGAAATTTGTGCAATTTTCAAATCCTAATTGGTCATTATAAATATGCACATTATTGACATATTTTGGTATGATTTTAGGGTTAGCCACTTTTCACATTCCTCAAAAAGGAATAACACCAAGTGGAGAACAATGGAGAAGATCTAAGGGAGGAAGCAATTGGCTAGGCCATTAATAGCTCCTTCGAAAATGTTATCATCTCCTCTTTCTATATATGTGAGGATTTTATAATCCAATGATCTCAAGGTCAATCAAATCTTATTTACATGATTTTAATCTTCAAAGGAAAATTAATTTCCTATTATGATGATTAAAGTTCATTAACCAACATCAGCATCATTAAATGTCCCCTTCAGGCATCAGCATTGCATCACGTAGTACAAGGGTGCCATTGGAGCACCAAAGTTACATATGGGACCGAACACAGAGAGTATGAACTATCGGAAATACAAATTGAGTGAAAAATTCAACATGAAGGAAATATATCATGAACCCAAAATTTTAAGTCTTACCTCTCCAGTAATGAGGGTATACATATTTAGGCTTATACCTAAATTGCTACATGCAAAAAATAAACAAGCTAGCTATCAATTTAGTGAAAATCAGAATTTGATACGTGCATTTCAAGCAACAAAGTTGAATCATTTTAATCACTTCGAGAGAAGAACAATAAGTTCATTTACAGCAGGACAATTACAAAATAAAATTGACATGCAGATCACATATAGATATCCACAGCCTAAATTCAATTCATTTCCATTAAAAAAATAAGGGGCCCCAAAACAACAACATCTACTAAAAAAAATAAAAAAAAATAAAATAGAAAGAGGTAACCAATCTCGCATCGAGCAGCAACTCACACAGCTCTGTGAGCTACTGTTCCATGCAGAGTTGCTGCTCCGTGCATGGAGCTAACGAAGGGCAGCACGGAGCTAATGCTCTGTGGGAGCTGGAGAGAAAAACCAAAAATAAAAAAAATAAAAATAAAAAAAAATAAAAAAAAATAAAAATATATATATTAATTTATTTTATAAGAATATTGGTAATTTCTTACCAATAAAAAATGAAATCAAGTCGAAGCACACATACTGTCAATCAAGATGAAAGTTTATATTCTAGACATACAATAAGTTTCTGTAGAACTTTTTGGAAGAAAGAGAGAAAGAAAATGGAGAAATCAATGTATAGTAAGAAAGAGAGAGGAAGCGAAGTTATGACAGTGGGGATGGTGAAGTTGCATGCAAAAATGGAGAAATACAGGGATGGTTGCGTGAAGTGGGGAAAAAATAAAAAGAAAGGAAAAAATAAAAAACAATTCCGTACAGGACGATGTATATGTAGGGGCGAATCCAGGATACTAAGCCAACACGGGCGGTCGTCAATCGTCGACCGCAACAAAATATTAAGAGCCTGTTTGACGTTAATTTTTTGCAAAAAAAATGCATTTTGAAATAGTGATTTGATGGAGAATGTATTGTTAAAAATAAGAAAAAGTTTTAAATTTTTGTGTAATATTATTTTATTGAAGAATTTGTGGATGAAAAGAAAAGAAAAAATATATTCTGAAAAGAATGGAAATGAAATAAGGCCTAAAATTTAAATATAAGAATTATTTTGTTCAAATTAAACATATATTATATTATTATAAAGTTTAGTTGTACTTACCAAATGACATTGTCGCCAAGTTTTGAATAATTTGAAGGAAGAGCACGGTTCAAATCTTTTACAATTACAATTACAATTGCAAATGCTAAAATTTAACATATATTATTTTGTTCAATTTAATGTCAAAATCCAATATTTGTCATAATGGTCAAGTTAACAATAGCTCTATCAATAGGTCACAAGTTTGAATTGGTTCCCTTCCTATTGAATTTTGGCAAAAAAAGTAGTATTAAAATATTACACAATAAATTTGTCAAAAAGGGAATTCGAACCCAATACTTGGGCTATATACCTTTTCAGCTATAACCTAGTGCACTGCAAGAGATATTTGGCAATAGGATGACTTACTAATAATATAATATAAAACTATAATCTATTGTCAAAAAATAAAAATAAAAAAGCTCTCGACGGATCCAGCACGGGCAACCGCGGGAGCTCGCCACTAACTGGATCCACCACTGTGTATATGCGCGACACGTGTCCAATCCTTTCCTTTGCTCTTTTATATAGGTAGGATATTTGTACTACATACTGAACAAGAGTTTTATAAAACCAACCCTCCAATTGTAACAACCAACACTATTTTATCAAAGATAGGGTTTTAAATTTTCATAGTGCTGAAACTATCCACTTATTAAATAACTTGTTTTTACCCTTTAAACTTATATATACTTATTTAGTAAAGCCAGGAAAAGTTACCATCATTGGTAGATTTTTAATCAAAGAGTTTCAACCACATCATTCTCGATGTTGATCTTACTAATTCACTTATAAGAGGTAAGTCAATGGACCGGCTAAGTTCTCATTAGATTTTACTTATGTGAGAGAGATTATTATATGTTTCATTAATTTTCTTACATATTTATGTCTTAGAGTCAAATGTCTAGACCTTTCTTTATACACTTTGTTGTATGCTCGTGCTAAGGTGGCTTGACTATTGTACAAGATAGGTATTGAAAAAGTATCTTTTACAACCAAAATAATTTTATAAAGATCTTTAAGCCATTCAACATCTTTCCTTATTTTGGTCAACGCCACAAACTCGGACTCCATTGTTGAGTACTTAATACATGTTTTTCCTTAGACCTCCTCGAAAACTGTACCTCCTCTAAAAGTAAACACCCAATCTGAAATATATTTATTTTCTTCCACACTAAATATGCAATTAGCATCAATTGTTCTTCTAGATTATCAGGAACTTTGAATATTGTAGTCCAAAATTTTTAATTTTCTTTAAGTAACAAAGAACCTTGCCAATGATCTTCCAATATTCTGAATATGGATTGCTAATAAACCTACTTAGTTTACTAACAACAAATGCAACTCTCAATCTTCTACATTGTACCACGTACATAAGACTTTCAATTGTAACTTGCATACTTGATTTGTGCTATCGCACTTCCACTGTTCTTATTAATTTAATACTTGGATCTAACAGGGTATTCTACCTCTTTAGTGTTCAAATATTTGTACTTATTTATCACATTATAAACACAATGTGATTGGCTGAATGAATAACCCTCACTATTCCTTTTAATTTTGATACCTAGGACAGTGTCCACTTATCCAATATTCTTCATTTTGAACATAGAAGATATTAACCTCTTTTTTCTTTAATTTCAACTATATTATTACTTATGATTAACATATCATGAGCATAGAGACACATAAATGTAAAAATATTATCGCATAGTTTAGTATACAAGTATCTATGAACCAAGTTACAAATAAAATCATATGAAATAGTAGTAGAATTAAATCTCTGATGCCGTTTTTTATGTGCTTGTTTCAATTCATATAAAGATTTAACTAATTTATATATTTTATATATATTTTTCAGTAAAACAAACCCTTGTGACTGTTGCATAGAAACCTCATCTTCGAAATTCCCAATTAGGAATGTCTTTTGACATTCATTTGATGAACATGCAAATCAAATATTGATGTTAATATAAATAATACCCTCATCAAGGTTATTCGACCTATATGCGCATATGTATCATAATAGTCAATTATTTCTTTTTGTCGATATCACTTAACTACTAATCTAGCTTTATAGGTATTGAAAATAACATCGGAATATGTTTTATTTTAAACACACATTTATAACCAATATGTTTTGACCTTTTTGGTAAATCAACAAGTTCTCAAGTGTTTTTAGATATAATAGAATCCATCTCATTGTTGATTATATTTTTTCAAAACATGCAATCCCTAGAAAACATTGCTTCTTTATATGTTTTAGGATCACTTTCAACTTGAAGAATAAATGGAATTATTCTAACAACATCCTTCCTATCTCCCTCAACCAAGTAAAGGAAAATAAGTTGCTTCTTCGAGATTCACTTAATTGTTTGACATCTTTTGAAGATGTTTTTGTAGTGATTCTCTAGAAATGAGTATATCTTCTTGAGTTCCATTACGATTTTGAAATTTTCTTGTTGTCGATAAATTCTCAAAGAACTTCATATCTCTTGATTCTATTATTACATCAGATTTTAAGTTTTATAATCGATAGGCCTTAGTATTTTAGATATATCCTAAAAATACACATTTTATACATTTAGGACCTAATTTGGTTATTTTAGGATCTGTATTTTTGCAATAAGCAAGGCACCACACACTTTGAAATATCCTATGTTTAGTTTTCTTCCTTTCCAGATTTCGTTTGGAGAAACATTGTGCTCTTTCAAAGAAATCTTATCGACTATATAACAAGCTATAAGTAAAGTTTCAATCCCATAAATTAAAGGGTAATTCATCATTTAATAACATAGAATTAATCATTTCTAAGAAAGTTCTATTCTCCCTTTTAACCAAACTATTTTGTTCAAGTGTACATGGTATAGAACATTGGTGTATAATGTTATTTTGTTAAAAAAAAAAAAAATTAAGTTGAATTCAATTGAAAAATATTATCCACCTCTATCACTTCCAAAAGTTTTTATTTTTCTTCCTAAACGATTTTCAACTTTGGCCTTATATACTTTAAATACTTCATCTTCATGTTTTAACAAATACACAAGAATATCTAGAACAAATGTCTATGAATGTAATAAAGTATCTATTATCTCCCCTAGTTAACATGTCATTCAATTCACAAATATCAAAATGCACAATTTCAAATAATTATGATAATATCTCTATACACTATGAAATAGCTTTTTAATCATCTTTGATTTAATTCAAATTTCACATTTATCTATCTTATCAAATTCACATGATATTAATTCACATTTGATCTTTTTTTTTTTTTTATAGAACTAATGCCTATATGTGTTAATCTATCATGTCATAAAGTAAAGTAAATGAGTCAACCATATAAGAAAAAGATTTATTATTATTATTATTATCAATATTCTCAACAATACAGAACTAGACCATTCCATCACTAGAATAGCATTTACAAACAAAATACTCATTTCAGGTTAAGACAAGTTTACTAAACTCTAAAACAAATTTAATTTCTTATTTTCCCAAAGGAACCCAATTGTTAAGTTTTTATTCATATTTGGTACATGAAGCACATTAGTCAAAGTTATCTTCCTTCTCGAAGTAAAGACGATATCATTGTTTCCTTTGCCAAACGTCCTTCACTCTCATTTGAATCTCTTTACCATCAATAGTGACATGATAAGTTTTAGAAAGGGACGTGTCATAACAAACATGGATAGGTGCACAAGTGTCATACCACCAATATGAAACTTCACTTTGAATTGTATAGGTTTAGCTCACTGTAGCTACAATGTCTTCAACAAAGTTAACATTTTTCTCCTTCTTAGGTTGCTTTTATGCCTACAATCTCTTGTATTGTGTCCCAATTCACAAGAGCGTAGCATGGTCCCTTGGACTCCTTTTTAAACTTTTTCTTTATCTTTTCTAAGACCAAGAGGCTTTTCCTTCTTTTGATATTTGTTGGAGTGATCAGTTTTTGTTAATGGCATTGGCTTTAAAAGTGCCATCATACGAACTGTCACTCTTATCTCGTACCCTTAATTATTCCTCGATGCGAAGTTATTTTTGTATATGTTCCAAAGACAAATCTTTGGAGTTATGAAAATTTTTCTTCCTATAACCTTGCTTCGACTTGAAGAAGTTCAATTTCACCGCCTTCAGCTTATTGACAATAGCTTGCAGTTCAAGTATTTGAGAAAACAAATGAATGTTATCTAACATTTTAAAGTCAAAACTTGGTGTTCAAGTACTTGATAGTTATCAAAATTATTTCCATCTCCATAGTAGTAGAATATCATTTTTAAATTTTTGGAAAATATGAAAAGGAGAAAATGGAGATGAAAAACACGAACCTAACATTAAAGAATACCAAAATGATGACCGAAACACGTATATAATAAGCTTTCCTAAAAACAATATTTGCCACCAATTCGATAGCTTTTGGAATTTCTGACAAATAATTTAGAGGGTATGACAAGCCTTTAATAGTTTTGCACAAAGCTATAGAGTGAAAAATTCTTTGAAGAACATGAATACTATCAAAATTTTTGGAAAATTTCTTTGAAAGAAGAAGAATGGAAATATAAATCTTTAGGCACTCAAGTGTGGTATGAGATTGATTTCATCGTGTTAGAAAGGAATAAACTATCATATATTTATAGATTTTCATTCATACCCCAACAAGTCAGTGTCGAACTTGCATGAAAGATAGGATTTTTAAAGAAAAGCCACCAAGAATTCAAATGAAAAAACCAGCCTAACGGCTATAAAGATATACCATGTGCACGATGATATAAGTCCATGCATGCGCATGGATTTATCCATGCCTCACGTCATTTTTTTCTCATTTTTGATCTTGGTATCCAGAAATATATTTTTCCAATTCTTCTCGCTAATAAAATTGTTTGACAGCGAATTTATAACACTCTATCATATATAAATACAAATGTAATTGTTTGAGCATATACAACTTCTATAAAGTTTGCAACTTTTAGAAGAATAAACTGTAAAAAAGCAGTTATGGAACTTGAAAACTGTTTTTTTTCCTTTTTGCCCTTTTTTTAAAATAAATTGAACTGCTAAAAATTATATCTTTCAAATAACATATATGCTCCTGTTTGTTTTAGATAAAAAATCTATTTTTTAGTAAATTTTAATGAAATTTGATGAAATGTGTGTTTGAAAATATGTTAATCCCATAAAATATGTAGTTAAAAATCTTTATTAACGTTGATTTACATTTTAATTATTTTTTTAGTTGAACTTGAAAGTCCAAGAATAGCTAACCAAGAGAGGGTGAATTTGTTTACAAAACTTTTTCAAGAATTAATTCAAGTCTTAAATCAATGTAATAGCAAATGAAACAATTAAACAAATACAAAACCAAATAGAACAAGTAATGAGCACAATATAAAAGGAGTAATGGGGAGAAATGATGCAAACGATATATTTGTGGTGGTTCAATCCAAAGCAATGATCTACTTCCTCCGTTACCAAGCTTTCCGGTACGAACAAGGCATTTTCACTATAGTGATTGACTTATGGTGCAATACAACTCTTTACAATGCTTTCGGTGACTTACAAATAAGGAGTCCCAATCCTTATAAAACATTGAGTTTTGTGGGACCTCAACACAACTCACAATTAAAAAGAGAGTAAATTTTACAAATGAAATCTTCTTTATTAATAAATTATATAATCAAAATTGAGTATCAAGAGAGAGGTAAACTAACACTCTAATAGATAGCAATAAATATAGTTCAAGTGTTAGAGTAGAAAAACTTTGTTGAGAAAAGTGATTTTCAATAATTTGATTCACTCAAAATGTTTTTCAAGAAATAAATGATTTGATCTTTTGAAAAATGAAAAATAAAGTAGTTTGGATCAATAATACCTCACTTCAAATGCTCTTAAAAAGTTGGTGAATGAAAAGTGAAGTAATATTTATAGTAGTGAAATCGCCAAAACTTCTGTTGATCCGGACTAGCCATCTTGACGTCCGGGTCTGAAGCGAACAGTGCAGAAGTAGCCGTTACGTGTCAAGTTAAGAATGGTCAAATTTTTTACCGTTGGGAATTCCAGTTGGTGATCCGAACTGGATGTCCGAATAGATAGAATGTCCGAGGACGTTTTCCTTCGTGATAATTTTGATCAATGTAGGCTTTTGAATGACTTTTTCATTTAATGTTTCAAGGTAAGTGATTTTGTAAAAATTTGATCTTCGAGTTGAAATACTTAACTTTTGAAAATAATTTTTATGCAATCATTTTGTAACATGAATTTTTTCTCGTGCACAAAAATCCTATTTGAGTTATTGTCGATTCAATCCTAAGAATTAGAATATTTTACCTTTACATACAAATTCTAAGCATCTACGTCTAATGTCTCAATATTTGACATTTGACTTTTTCTTAAAAACAATTTAACGTGAGTGCTCGATTTTTGTCTTTACGTCCATCAATTTCCAATTTTGTTTCCATTTTGATCATCAATTGCAATTGCAAGTCTCTTAATCTCGATCTTTGTGTCTTCAGTTTTATCAATTTTGCAATAATCACTATAAATACTCGAATTCAATTTGTAAGAAATAAATGCAATTTGTCTATAATAATCAAAAGGAGAAGTCAACCATAGGTCAACAGAACCTAACAGGAACATAATTTGATTCAATAATCCAGCAATATCCCACGTTTGAATCAAAATATACAATATAACATGTAACGAAATGCACTAGAGAGGAAACAAGTATGTTGTGCTTCAAGATTAAGCGCCTTAAATCAATATAATAGAAAATGAAAAATTTAAACAAATAAGCACAAATACAAAACCAAATAAGAATAAGTAATGAGCACAATATAAAGCGGTAAAAAGGGAGAAAAGATTCAAATGATATAATTTTGGAGGGTTCGATCCAAAGCAATGATCAATGTCCTGTGTTACTAAGCTCTCTGGCACGAGTAATGCCTTTTCACTATATTGATTGACTTATGGTACAATCCAACCCTTTAAAATGCTTTTGGTGACTTACAAACAAGAAGCACCAATCCTTATATAATGTTGAGTTTTACGGGACCTCAACACAACCCACAATTAAAAAGAGAGTAAATTCTACAAATGAAATATTCTTTCTTAATAAATATAGTCAAAATCAAGTACAAAGAGAGAAGTGGGCTAACACTTTAATAGATAACAATGAATATAGTTCAATTGTTATAGTAGAAAAACTTTTGTGAGAAAAGTGATTTTCAATAATTTGATTCATTCAAAAAGTTTTTTAAGAAATAAATGATTTAATCTTTTGAAGAATGAAAAATAAAGTTGTTGGGATCAATAATGCCTTACTTGAAATGCTTTTAAAAAGTTGTTGGTGAATGAAAAATTAAGTGGTATTTATAGTAGTGAAATCGCTAGAACTTCTGTTGATTCAGACAAGTCATTTGGATGTCTGAACCTGAACCGGACAGTGCAAAAGCAACCGTTATGCGTCAGATTAAGAATGGTCAAATTTTTTACCGTTGGGGCATCCGGATATCCAGATGGACAAAATGTCTGCGGACGCTT
The DNA here is from genome assembly GCF_002742605.1 of Olea europaea var. sylvestris. Lineage (NCBI taxonomy): Eukaryota > Viridiplantae > Streptophyta > Magnoliopsida > Lamiales > Oleaceae > Olea > Olea europaea. The sequence goes on from NC_036240.1 coordinate 6,974,225, forward strand.
TCCTTCGTGATAATTTTGATCAATGTAGGTTTTTAAAGGAATTTTTCATTTAATTTTTCAAGGTAAATGATTTTGTAAAATTTTGATTGTCAAGTTGAATGCTCATCTTTTGAAAATAATTTTTATACAATCGTTTTTGTAACATGAATTTTTCTCATACATAAAAATTCTTTTTGAGCTATTGTCGATTCAACGATAAGAATTAAAGTATTTTACCTTTACGTACAAATTCAAAGCATCTACGTCTAACATCTCGATATTTGGCGTTTGAATTTTTCTTCAAACCAATTTGACATGAGTGCTCAATTTTTATCTTTACGTCCATCAATTGCCAATTTTATTTCCATGTCGATCGTCAATTGTAGGTCTCTTAATCTCAATCTTTGTGTCTTCAAGTTTATCGATTTTGCAATATTCGTTATAAACACTCAAATTCAATTTATTAGAAATAAACATAGTTTGTTAGTGATAATCAAAACGAGAAGTCAACCATAGGTCAACAGATCCTGACAGGAGCATAATTTGATTCAACAATCCAGCCATATCCCACGTTTGAATCAAAATATACAATATAACATGTAACGAAATGCACTAGAAAGGAAACAAGTATGTTGTGCTTCAGGATTAAGTGTCTTTTATACTTAAATTTACCTTTGTGATAAATGTCAAATCTTCTTGGCGTTGCAGTAGGCATAAAAGATCGTGAACTGTTCACCTTTATAGTAGATCTTGAACTGTTCACCTTTATAGTAAACTAACACACAAATATCTGGAAATAGTTTAATTCATATGTTTGTATTCTTTTCCGTCTAAATATATTTCAAGATAGCTTTAGAGAATTTAGCCATTCATTCTCATAAATGCCACCCATATTTACTATAATATAGGTGACATTGATTAAAGTCCATTATCAAATAAACTTATCTCGATTATAAGATATCAAATGTCATGAAATGCAAAGCATAACCTATACATCAACAGAAAATACACTAAACAACTTAGGAATGAATCACTTTGTATTTTACATTAGTTGACTTAGTATCAATATATCAACTTATAGATATTATGTATAATGTAATCCATATTCTAAAGTATATTTAGAATACCTTAATCTCTTATCAATGCTTCCCAATGATCACGTCCAAGATTACTAATGTATCTATTAACCCTATCTCTGAATAAGCAATGTCTAGCCCAATAGCATTCACAAAATATATTAGCTAGGCTACCAATTATTCGAGAATATTCCAACTGAGATATTGTATCTCTTGAATTTTTTTTTTTTTTAAATTGCAATCAAAAGGGGTTACAACAAATTGAACATATTTATGTAATATTTTCCTACATAATGACTATTTTACCTTTGTTATTTCTTTTAATTTTAATTCCCAATATAATATGATCAAGACCTAAGACTTTCTTCGTAGACATAATTACATCCTTGCTAGTTCCCATTATAAGTATGGTGTTAATATTAAAAAAAAAAAAAAAAAAACCTTATAATTCTTCATGTTACATGCACATATGACATTCATTGATCTTAACACCTTGTGATAATATTGTTGGTTGGTCAAATTTCCATACCACTATTTCTTGTTTAAGTCTATATAAAAATTTAACAAGTTTATATACATTATTTTCTCAACCTTCGACTATGAAACATTTAGGGTTGGTTTGCTTTTCAATTTTTAGTTTTGACTTCATTTACAATTTACTATTTTAGGACTCTATTTTAAGACTGTTGAGAATGCGTTTGGTTTTTCATTTTGAAAACCTATCTTTCAAAACTGAAAATATAAAAAACATGTTTGATTTGAAATTTGTAAAAATTCTTTTATTTTATTTTATTCCATGAAATTGAGTATTCAGTAAAATGGAATAATTTATTATTAACATATTATCAAGTAGCATATACATTTTAAAATTTGTGAACGTATAATATTTTTCTCCGTACAAAAGTAGATTAAAATAAGTAATAAATTAAGTTGGCAAAGCACAGGAAATAAAAAATAAAAATTTACTGAGGTGGACTAAGAGTGTGTTCATTTAAATATAATTTTTAAAATGTTTATCTAAATAACCAATACGAGCTTGAACTATTTTTATTTTTCTAAATTTTTTTATAATTTTATTTTCTTAGAATTTTCTTATATTTTAGAATTTTGTTTGAATAAAATTTTATTTAAACCTTATTTTCCATATCTTAAGTATTTTCATTATTTTCGATAGAAACACTCAAAACGTCAAAAATATTTTTTGACTTTTATGTTATAAAGTTAACCTTGTTTTTGAAAATGCATTTTCAAAAGCACTAAATCAAACAAGCTTTTAGTAAGTCAACAAACTAAAAACTAAACACACCTTGAGAACAACAAACCAAACACGTCCTTAAGTTGGTTTATTTAAATGTTGTTTGTACACCCATTTGATGTATGGGTCCCATCTTATTTAGAGAAGCTATAGCAATAAGCATCCTAATGGATGTTATTCTTGACACAAGAGAGTAGAAGACGAAATAATCCAATCCCTCTCTTTGTGTATACTTTTTAACGACCAGTCATGCTTTATATTTGTTTATGGAATCATTGATTTTTAAGTTTCTAGGAAATTTGCAACTATTATAAGAAAAAATGGTTAAAAAGAAGCTATGGATCTTGAAAACTTTTTTTGTTTTTTGATCTTTTTCAAAATAAATTAAGGATAAAAAAAATTACTTTCAAATAATATATAGTTTGATTCAAGCATCCAGCTCAAACATTGATTTAAAACATTAACTAAAGGTTCGCTAGCATTTTCCTGCATTTCATTCTAAAGGTTGAAGGGAGATAGGTATTAGAGTGTTCGCCTTTTCTAAAGATCCTATATGAGGAATCACAGGGTGCGCAGTCGACTATGACTATTGTTCATAGATGATTCGTATTTTTTTTGACCAGTTATCCATGCTATCTTTATGAAGTTCTTAATAGCCCATAGTTATTTCGGTAGACTCTTTCTTTGTGGTTTAGCCTCTTCTCAATTACTTAAAAAAGAGCCAATCATTTAGGTGAAAGATACTATCACTCCATCTCGATAACAAATTAATTTTTCTTATAGAAGTGATGTTATATTAAGACGTGACTTGACGTTTCAAAATTCAACAGCGCTTATAGTTAACATGTAATCAACCATCCTTTTGACATAAACAAATAAATAAGGAAAAAATATAAACAACATTTTTTCAACCATGGTACTGATTAGTCAGTAATACTTAATTTAGTGGGCTAATTAATTAAGTTTAAGTTTAAGTGGACTAATTGATTAAGTTTATTGCTAGTCAACCAAGCTATAGTCAATATTCTGGTGAAACCTAACACATAACGTTGGCAAAAATTAACATATTTTTTGCACTCCACCAAGTGTCGAATAAACATTTGTGTACATTTTATATAATTCCATTCTAAGGTATAAAGAAACTTTATTCAAGGACATTGTGACTCTCATTATGAGAAACATTATAACGCATTAGTAGTAAACACATATGTTGCATATCTTATGTATTGGATGAATGCCATGCGAAATATTTTTGAAGTACTAATACTGCTTCTGAAAGTAGTTGAAGTAATTGATATTGGGATAATTCTATTCGTACACTCAAAGGCATACCAAATTGTTTATCCCCTCTCACATTCACACGGGACCCATGTGAATAAAAAATTCAAAAATGTGTTCCCCACCCCCTATTGTGAGTAGTCTATAAGGAATTAGGTAAAAAAAAATTACGGGGGTGTGTATATGACTGGGTATATCAGAAATCTACTATCTCTAATAAACTAAATATCACATTAAGTGAAAATCATTCTTCGGACGATATAATTCAATTATTTCAATACTACCTTACTTTTCATTTTTTAATATGTATTTGATTCATTTAATCATTTAAACAATATTATCATAAATCATTTGTCAATTATTTAGTTATGATGAATGTAAATTTGATAGATCCATTCCAGTTGATTGGATAGTAAATTAAATTCTTTTATTTTTATTTTTATTTTTATTTTTTGGAAGAAAAGATAAATATTTTTAGAGTTTTCTCCCAATTGATTGATTCAATGAATGTTAACATATAGAGAAAGTAAATGGGATGACATAATGAGTATCTATATGAAGAATTTCAATTGATATATCAATGCATATTAAGCGAATTATAAAGAAAATATGGTATTCATTAGATGTTCAATTCAAGTCAAAAGGGTAAATGAATGTAATTCAAATCTAGGTAATGTAAATGGACATTTCAACCTCTTCAATATCAGTAAAAACTGGTCGACAAGTGATATTGATATTGGTCATGAAATGATTAGTGTCACCACTAAGCTCTACCAATTTCTTAGTCAATTTTTAAATATCCTAGCAATTTGCTCATGAAGCTCGAAAACTCAAGCACACCCACTTGTCTCTTCCAAATGATTATTTTGGTAGTATCCAAAGCCTCACTTAGTGATTTTATAGAGTCAAGCTAATTCCATCTGGATATTAGGAATTTTATGTGTAAGAACTGTTGATCCCGAAAAATGTTATCAACAGATGCCGGACTCACCTGATCACATGTGAGCGAATGTTCTACACGCTAAGACACGTGGATTTAGAACATCCCGTCGGATTCCGAAAGTTCTCGTCCCGCGTCGTTGAGCTACTCCCACGCCCCTGATCCGTTCGTCCTGGACCGTCCACATGTCTTAGCGTGTAGAACCTTCACTCACGTGTGCGCGGATGGGTCCGACATCTGTTGGCAACATTTTTCGAGGTCAACAAGAACATTTTCAACAGACTTTCTATTTTTAAAAACTATAATCTATTATTTGAAAAGCATCTATAAGTTTAGAGAGTTAAAATTTTGAAATACTTTAACAAGCTCTTTATACTTAATCTTACTACTTCTAAAAAATATTTATTGTTTTTCTCTATCTTTTATTTAACTAATTTTATTTTAAATTATTTTATTATTTTCCTATATTAAAAATTGAAACATTTTGAATGTATTTAATTATAGAGAGCAAGTTTGGCTCTCTAAAATGTCACTTTCTAAATTAAAATGTTAATTCAAAGACTTTCTTGAAGAATGATTTTAAAGGTTGACTCTTTAAAATAGAAAGTATTTCATATTTAAAGAATCTTTATAAATACTCTAAGTATATAGATATCAAAATGAAGATGAATAACTTTTTTGTCATGTATTTATCATCATTATAATTGAAAATGGACTAGGAAGTCATTTTGTTATAATAATTAATTGATATCAATTAAAAAAATTTGAATTAATATTGAGCATTGATTCTTCTATGAATTTCGGTATATGATCTATGCTCTTTCATCTTCATGTATTGAATTGGTTTAATACAATGGGAAGCATTATTTTTTTCTCACCAACCCCATTCCTCTCCTTCATCCCAACTTCCATCCCCATCACTTCGCATTGAAATGTCTTCTACGGAAAATGTGATACAAAATTGATGGGGTGGACAACAAGAAAATGAGGCTCTATTTTACTTTATTTCAGCCAACTTGGTGCAACTTTGACAATTTCCTCAAATTCAAAGCTAAAGCAATTTCTTCGCTGTCTCCCACTTTAATATTCAAGAATTCTTCCCATAATCTGCATAGAGATAACACGATACATGGCCTTTTTCAAAAAAAAAAAAATTAAAATAATTTCCGAAGTATTAAAATTTTCTTGCAACTCGTATAGGCTGAAAACAATGTATGGTTTAAAACAGGGAGTAGTTATTGACCATTAAGCATCAATTTGGACAAACAATTCAGGTTTTCTTCATCTGTTCATGCTAAGAATTTGAGTGTCACATCAAAATCTTCATTATTATTTTTGAGCAGTGATTGATTCCTGCTTATAGTGAGTGTTTTTCGAGTGAAATCTTTGTGAGGCATAAAAAAAAAATTGTGTGATATGATGTCGGAAAGAGAAGGTTCTAATTCAAGTCGAAACGGTAATGATAACAATGCATCGGAGGACATGATAAGGAGGTTTGAGGGTACTTGGTGATGTTAGGGAGAAGGTGGATAGGCAAGGGGAATGGATGGCACAAATAGGTACTACAATTGCTAATCTTAGTCGGGACAAGTGGAGAAGTCTAATGCTAGGGGGCAGGGTAGGCTTGAATCTAGAAGAGGAAGGTGAGATGAGTATCGTAGTGATGAGGATGATTTTGATGAAAATGACTTTGATATGGGTCGAGCGAGGCATAGGGCCTATAGGATGGAAAGACGAGGTAGAAATAACTTGGGAGATGAAGTAGATGGAAACTTGGGGAATATTAAAATGACTATTCCACAATTTAAGGGGAGAAGCTATCCGGAAGCATATCTAGAGTGGGAAAGGAAGGTTGAAATGATTTTTGAGTGCTATAATTATTCGGAGGAGAAAAAGGTAAAATTGACGGTGCTTGAATTCGTGGATTACGCGATATCTTGATGGGATCAAGTACTTACATCACAGTGTAGGGGTCGGGAAAGACCAATTAGCACTTGGGATGAATTGAAGGTGTTGATGAGGAGGAGGTTTGTTCCGAGTCACTATTATAGGGAAATCCATCAAAAATTGCAAGGTTTGTACCAAGGATCGAAAAGCATAGAAGATTATCACAAGGAGATGGAAATTCTTATGATTCGGGCTAATGTGGAGGAAGATCGGAAAGCTACCATGGCACGATTCTTGAATGGGTTAAATCGGGATATTGCAAACGTTGTAGAGTTGCAACACTATGTGGAAATCGAGGACATGTTACATGTGGCAATGAAGGTCGAGAGGCAATTGAAGGGGAAGGGGACGTCTAGGCAACCTTAGGTACTTCGACTCCTAATCCAACATGAAAATTGAAGTGGGATGATAACAACAAAAATGGGGCTGCACCTAGAGGTAAAAATGATTGGCAAAAGGGCAAAGATAAAAATGCTAGCAAACCATTATCAAAATCGGAGGCACAACCGTCGCACAATCGGGACATCAAATGTTTTAGGTGTTTGGGAACGAGGCATATTGCTTCTCAATGCCCAAACAAACGGGCGATGGTGTTACGGGATAATGGAGAGATTGTGAGCGATAGTGATGGCGAGTTTGATGACATGCCGGCGTTGGAGGATGTTAATGAAGAAGAAAAAGTTGAAGGGCCGGTTGGGGATCTACTAGTCACAAGGCGAGCTCTCACTACTCACGTCAAAGCGGATGACTTGGAGTTGCAACGGGAGAACATTTTTCACACTCGATGCCACGTCAACAATACGGTATGTAGTGTTATAATTGATGGTGGTAGTTGCACTAATGTGGCTAGCGTATCTCTTGTAGAAAAATTGGGTTTGAGACACCCAAGACCTTATAAATTGCAATGGTTGAATGAGAGCGGCGAGATGAGGGCGAATCGAAGGGTGTTACTTAATTTTTCAATTGCGAGTTATAAGGATGAGTTAGTGTGTGATGTGGTGCCAATGTAAGCGGGACATATTTTGTTGGAGCGACCATGGCAATACGATAGGAAGGCTATGCATGATAGGTACAAAAATCGATATAGTTTCATTAAGGATGGAAGGACCATTACTTTTGTGCCATTAACACCGGCGCAAGTCTATGAGGACCAATTAAAATTGAGAAGTGAGGAAGAGAGGAGAGTCAAGGAGTTAGAAAAAAAGAGAGAAAATGTTGAGATAGCCACTAGAGAGAAAAAGAAAGAGCAAGAACAAGAAAGAAAGGAAAGGGAGTGTCCGAGAGAAGAGAGAAAATACGAGTGAATTTCTTTGTAAAAGAGAGTGATTTGAGGAGGGCGGTAGTTGAGAGAAAAAAGATGATCTTGTTCGTTTATAAGGAATCACTCCTCAATTTTGAGGAAACTAACCCACCCCTCCCTACTTGGCTAAGTCATTATTGTAGGAATTCGAGGATGTATTTTCGGAGGATGCACCAAGTGGATTGCCGCCTATTCGAGGTATTGAACATCAAATTGACTTCATACCCAGAGCTATCATTCCAAATCGACCGGCTTATCGAAATAATTCCGAGGAGACTAAGAAGCTTCAAAGGCGAGTGGATAAATTAATGAGCAAAGGATGCATGAGGGAAAGCATGAGTCCTTGTGCAGTACCTGTTTTGCTTGTGCCAAAAAAGGATGGAACATGGCAAATGTGCTTGGATTGTAGGGCTATCAACAACATAACGGTAAAGTATCGTCACCCTATATCTAGGTTAGATGACATGCTTGATGAATTACATGGTGCTTGCATACTTTCTAAAATTGATTTAAAAAGCGGGTATTATCAAATTCGTATATGGGAGGGTGATGAATGGAAAATGGCTTTTAAAACTAAATATGGTTTATATGAATGGTTGGTTATGGCATTTGGACTCACAAACGCACCTAACACTTTTATGCGTTTAATGAATCATATTTTACGTGCTTTTATAGAAAAATTTGTTGTGGTTTATTTTGACGACATTTTAATCTATAGCAAAGACCTAGGGGAGCATTTGGAACATTTAAAGTGTGTGTTAATTGTTTTAAGGAAAGAACAACTCTATGCTAATATTAAAAAATGCACGTTTTGTATGGATAGAGTTATTTTTCTTGGCTTTGTGGTTAGTGCTAATGGGGTAGAAGTAGACGATGAAAAGATAAAAGCTATTAGAGATTAGCTGACACCTAAAAGCATAACGGAAGTTAAAAGTTTTCATGATTTGGCTAGTTTTATAGGCGTTTTGTGAGGGATTTTAGCACCATCACTGCACCACTCACGAAAGTAGTTAAAAAGAGTGTAGGTTTTCATTGGGGTGATGAACAGGAACTTACATTTAATACTACTAAAGGTAGATTGTGTGAAGCACCTGTTTTGGCATTACCTAACTTTGATAAAACATTCGAGATTGAGTGTGATGCATCAAGAATAGGGATTGGAGCAGTTTTAATGCAAGATCGGAGGCCTATTGCATATTTTAGCGAGAAATTGAATGGAGCTGCTTTAAATTATCCTACATATGACAAAGAACTTTATGCACTTGTTCGAACTTTGGAGACTTGGCAACATTATCTATGGCCGAAGGAGTTCGTAATACACATCGATCATGAGTCACTAAAGCACTTGTGGGGACAAGGTAAATTGAATAAGAGGCATGCACGGTGGATGGAATTCATTGAGACCTTTCCATACGTCATTCAGTATAAACAAGGTAAGGAAAATGTGGTGGCGGATGCGTTGTCGCGAAGGTACGTATTGCTAACTACTCTTGATTCTAAGCTACTTGGGTCTGAACATATTAAGGAATTGTATGAAAAAGATGTTGAATTTTTGAATATTCATTTGTCATGCATAAAAGGGGTGGTTGATAAGTTCTTTAGGCATGAGGGGTATTTATTTTGGGAATATAGGTTATGTGTTCCTAATTGTTCTATTCGAGAGTTGTTAGTAAGGGAGGCAGATAGTGGTGGATTGATGGGACACTTTGGGGTTCAAAAGACTTTCGATGTATTGAAGGAGCATTTTTATAGGCCTAAGATGAAAAGTGATGTTGAGCGAATTTGTAGTCGATGCATAGGTTGTAAAAAGGCTAAATCTAAGGTTTTACCTCAAGGTTTGTATATAACTTTACCTACACCTAGTGAGCCTTGGGTTGATATCTCGATGGCCTTTATTTTGAGTTTACCTAGGACTAAGAGAGGTCAGGATTCTATTTTTGTAGTTGTAGATAGGTTCAGCAAAATGACACATTTTATACCATGTCACAAAACTGACGATACCACGAACATTGCTGACTTATTCTTTAAAGATATTGTGCCTTTACATGGGGTTCCTAGAAGCATAGTGTTGGATCAGGATGCCAAATTTTTGAGCCACTTTTTGAGAGTTTTGTGGGGTAAGTTAGGCACTAAGTTACTATTTTCCACAACTTGTCACCCACAAACGGATGGGCAAATTGAGGTAGTAAATAAGACTATGACACAATTGTTACGCATAGTAATCAATAAAAATTTGAAAAGTTGGGAGGAGTATCTATCATTTGTTGAATTTGCATACAATCGAGCTGTTCACTCTACTACATCATATTTTCCATTTGAAATTGTATATGATTTTAATCCGCTAACTCCTTTGGATTTAATTCCTTTACCTATGAATAAACGTGGTAGTTTAGATGGCAAAAAGAAGGCAGAATTGGTTAAGTCACTCCATGAAAAGGTAAAAGAGCGAATTGAAAATAAAAGTAAGTTGGTTGCGTCGCAGGCGAACAAATGTAGGAAGCATGTGACATTTGAGTTAGGAGATTGGGTTTGGGTGCACTTTAGGAAGGAGCAATTTTCGGAGCAAAGGAAGTCCAAGTTGCAACTGAGGGGCGATTGTCCATTTCAAGTGCTTGAAAAGATAAACGACAATACTTACATGTTGGACCTTCCAGGTGAGTACAATGTTTAGGCTACTTTTAATGTGTCTGATCTCTCTCTATTTGATGCAGGTTCAGACTCCAGGACGAATCCTTTTGAAAAGGGGGGAATGATATGATCCAGGAGTCGAGCCTGACGAAAGCGAGTGCGAGATGAAATCCGTTGATAGTCGATGGCGGACTAATGACGCGATCAAGGGTAAAGTAACTGAAACAAGCGATGGGATTGCTCGTTCAAGAAACCATTGATGGAACCATGTTCGGGACTCAAAATGGAGCAACTTTCATGTTCGGGTCGAAAGCCGAATCAACTTGGATCAATTTAATATCGAAGGCCGAAGACGGAGGAAAATAATAAGCGTATGCAACCGCATAGGCTTATGTGGCTTGCGACCACATGGAGACATACCGAAATTCAAGATGGGATTTTTAGTTGAACCATACGATCGCATGGAAATACACTATGCGGTCACATAGGCCTTTTTTTTTTTTTTTTTTTTTTTTATTTTTTTTTTTTTTTTTTTTTTTTTTTTTGCAAATTTCCTATTTTTGGCATTTTTCTATATTTTGTAAGATTTTGATTCTTTTCCATATTTTGAAGATTATGATCGACTTTTGCACGATTTTTACTTAGTTTTTAGGTTTAGTATAAATAGGAGTTTCCATTCAATTGTTAAAAACTTTTGACATTATTGATATTGAATTAAAAGTAAGGCGTATTATCTTCTCTTCATCATTCTTCATTGAACAATTTCGAACTTATCAAGTGTTAAATTGTGGCGTTCAAACAACCGGATTTAATTCTTGGATTGCGTCATCAAGGGGTCTTTCAAGCGTCGTTCTTGTTAGGTTTTTTTATTTGACTTTCTTTTGGGTTAATCCTAAACTCTTGGATTAATTTGGCTTTCTTGGGTTTGTCAATCTCGTTGTGGGTTTCGTAGTCAACGTTGCTATAGGGTTCGCATCATTGGATCTACTCTTCACGTTACAGCGCTCCATGTCGAGGTCGTCAGAAATTGGTATCACTTCGGAAACATTTCGAATGTACACGTGTCACTTCGGAGAGTGTTGTGACTGTTGTGAGGAAATGGTTTAATTAGGGACGTAACAACAAATATAACTGTTTGAGCATATACAACTTCTAGAAAGTTTGCGACTCTTAGAAGAAAAAACTCTAAAAAAAGAGTTTTTTAGGTTCTTGAAAACTACTTTATTCTTTTCTTTTTGACCTTTTTTTTTAAAAATAAATTGAACTATTAAGAAAATATCTTTCAAATAATATATGCCCATATTTGGTTTAAATAAAAATCAAAGTTTTAGTAAATGTTGATAAAAATTAATGAAATGTGCGTTTGAAAAGTTATTGATCCTATAAAATATTTAGTTAAAATTCTTATTAACTTTGACTTACATTTTAATTAGTTTTTTAGTTTAACCTAGCAGGAGCATATTTTGATTCAAACATCCAACAATGTCACACATTTGAATCAAAATAAAAAAATATAACATGTAACGAAATGCACTTGAGACAAAACAAGTATGTTGTTCCTCATGATTAAGTGTCTTTTAGACTTAAATTTTCCTTTGGGATAAATATCGGATCTACTTGGTGATGCAATAGGCATAAAAGATCTTGAACCGTTCACCTTTCTAGTAAAGTAAGAAAATATGTGTAACACACAAATTTACACTAACATAAAAGAGAGAATGAGGGTTTACTGTTCATTTTTGTCACACTCATTTTCACACTTAACTGGTTTGAAAACTGGTTTGGCAACAGGAAAAATTCTATTCGAAAATACTGTAGGAATTTTGTCACACGCTATTATCCACTGCAATATTTCTCCCTTGCTTTGAATCTGACACACACCATACTCTTTCTCCTAATTTTCACGTTATTAACTATCAACTATATCTTATATATTTAAATTTTTAAAATTATATTAATAAACAAAATTATTGTAAATACAATGAAAAAAAATATTCACTCCGTGCATGGAGAAAAAATTTACGTCATACCACATAATTTTTCTTGAGTAAAATGATGTATTGAGAAATTTGTTTTGAAAAAAATAATAAATAGTAATAAAATAATCGATTTTTTTTAAGAAAAATGACTTATATGCATTTTTTAACACATACGTTTAATGTCCATTTAACTATTTTCGATATTCATTTAGATCATTCGATGTGTCTATGATATAGTTCTTGAAATGAATTTCGAGAGAATGTAAAACATTTATCGATTCAACTATCGTACAATCGTTAATGAATTTTTAAAGTTAGTTTGTTATCGAAAACTTCGAAATATAGTTTGAAAATGCCTATTCTAACATCCCGTAACATTTGCGACGATTAGCTGTTTCACGCACCGTTAAGGACGTGCAATACTATGCCGCGAGTACTTCAAAATAATATTAAGAATGTAATATTTTGACTTCGTTTGATATCCCGTAATGAGCCTGAAAATGAACACAAAAATATAAGTTTAAAAGAAAAATAAAACCATTTAGCAAACCTCCGTGCACGGAGGTTTCTATGTGCGTGCGGAGACTCCAATTTTAAAAAAAAAATTAAATGTATCTAAATACTTAAAAATGTTGAAGTTAGTATTTTTTACCAATAAGTAACTTTTATAATTATAATTTTTTTATTAATTTTAAATAACTTGAAATGATTTTTTTACTTATAAGTAACTTTTTACATTCTAGATAGTTTAATCATTTTATTAATATTTAATTTTAAAAATTAAATATATCTAAATATTAATACTAAAAAATTTTAAGTTCTTATAAGTAATTTTTTATCTTTTATATAGTGTAATCTCTTCTTTTACTTTTGAATAATTTAACCGGTTTGGTAATTGATTTGATAACAGGAAAAATTCTATTCAAAAATACTGTAAGAGTTTTGTCACACGCCATTGTCCACTGCTATATTTCTTCCTTGCTTTGAATTTGACACACCATACTCTTTCTCCTAATTCTCACGCTATTAACTATCAACCATATCTTATATATTTAAATTTTTAAAATTATATTAATAAACAAAATTATTGTAAATAAAATGTAAAAAATATATATATATTCACTCCGTGCTTAGAGAAAAAAATTTACGTCATACCACATAATTATTTTTGAGCAAAAGGATGTATTGAGAAAATTATTGAGAAAAAATTATAAATAGTAATAAAATAATTTATTTTTTTTAAGAAAAATGACTTATACGCATTTTTTAAAACATACATTTAATGTCTGTTTAGCTATTTTCGATATTCATTTAGATCATTTGATGTGTTTATGATATAGTCCTTGAAATGAGTGTCGAGAGAATGTAAAACATTTATCAATTCGATTATCGTATAATCATCAATGAATTTTTAAAGTTAGCCTATTATCGAAAATTTCGAAATATATTTTGAAAATGCCTATTTTGACGTCCCATAACATTTGCTACGATTTGCCGTTTCACGCACCGTTAACGACGTGCAATACTATGCCGCGAGTACTTCAAAATGATATTAAGAATGTAAGGGGGTGTTCTCTTTATATTTCAGTTTTGTGTTTTGAGTTTTAAATTCATTTTGAGTTTTGTGTTTTGAGTGTTTGTTTTGAAATTGTTGAAAATGCGTTCTTTTTGTTAGTTTCTCAAAACAAAAAAAATAAAATTTTTTTTTTTTTGAAATTTTGAGAATCACCATACCACCTCCGAAAAAAAAAAAAAAAAAAAGGTGTTTCCCGCGTTTTCAGTTTTTTCAAGTTCTACACTGAAAACGCCCAAAACGACAAAAAAGTCGTTTTGTGTTTTCTTCACAAATTTTTTTTTCGTTTTCGAAAATTCGTTTTGGAAAACGGGAAAGAGAACATGTTTTCACCGTTTTGAAAAATCGAAAACAGAAAACGGCCCGAAAACGGTAAAGAGAACAGGGCCTAATATTTCGACTTCGTTTGATATCTCATAATGAGACTGAAATGAACACAAAAACATAAGTTAAAAAAAAAAACACAAACATTTAGCAAACCTCCGTGCACGGAGGTTTATGCATTTTTTTTTTTTTTACTTTTTTTTAGTACTTTTTTTAGAATGAGGGTTTAATAATTATTTTTGTCACACTCGTTTTCACACTAAACCGGTTTGGGAACTGATTTGGCAACAAGAAAAATTCTATTCAAAAAACTGTAGAAATTTTGTCACACGCCATTTTCCACTGCAATATATCTTCTTTGCTTTGAATCTGACACACCATGCTCTTTCTCCTAATTCTCATGCTATTAACTATCAATCATATCTTATATATTTAAAATTTTAAAGTTATATTAATAAACAAAATTATTATAAATAAAATGTTAAAAAAAAACATATTCACTCCGTGCATGGAAAAAAATTACGTCATACCACATAATTTTTCTTGAGCAAAATGATGTATTGAGAAAATTGTTGTGCAAAAATAATAAATAGTAATAAAATAATTTATTTTTTTTTAAGAAAAACGACTTATACGCATTTTTTAACACATACATTTAATGTCCGTTTAACTATTTTCGATATTCATTTAGATCATTTGATGTGTCTATAATATAGTTCTTGAAATGAGTTTCGAGAGAATGTAAAATATTTATCGATTCGACTATCGTACAATCGTCAATAAATTTTTAAAGTTAGCTTATTATCGAAAATTTCAAAATATAGTTTGAAAATGCCTATTTTGACATCCGTAACATTTGCTATGATTAGCCGTTTCATACACCAGTAACGACGTGCAATACTATGCCGCGAGTACTTTAAAAAGATATTAAGAATGTAATATTTCGATTTCATTTGATATCCCGTAATGAGTCTGAAAATGAACACAAAAACGTAAGTTTAAAAAAAAACAAAAAAACATTTAGCAAACCTCCGTACATGCTAAATGTTTTTTTTTTTTTTTTACTTTTATTTGTAGTGTACGGAGGTTTGCTAAATGTATTTTTTTTTTTTACTTTTATTTGTAGTGTACGGAGGTTTGCTAAATGTATTTTTTTTTTTTTACTTTTATTTGTAGTACATTTTTTATTAATATTTAATTTAAAAAATCAAATGTATCAAAAGTTTAACCTCCGCTCTTTCAGTATATCAATCCTCTTGTTTACTGTTGTCCGTCATTTCCTTGACCCCGTTTTGTTCATTCTCTCAGATCTACACAAAACCCCCAAAAATTTTCCCAAAATACTTGCAAAATTCATATCCTCAGAAGACCTGCAAAGGGAAGAAATACAACCGAAGTTGGAACGAATGCTATTTATAAGGCGTAATCTCATATATAACTATCTTTATCTTTGTTATCAGAATTTTGATTACAAGAATTTTTACCATGTGGACCATGGGATGTTGAAGCAGAAGCTTCAGGGTTTGGGTCCTTTAGAGTGGATGAAACTACCGAATCTTTGAATCGAGTCACAACACGACGACGAGTGGATATCGATGAGTTAGTGGAGTAAGAGACGATGTCGGCGTTAGAAGCAACACGACCTGCAGGCTTAGTGTCACGAGTGGTCAGACCAGATGAAGAAGAAGAAGGCTCTACTGATGTGTTTGTGTCTGTCCACTTCCGACTTC